>NC_143257.1:115917610-116228860 GCF_984573655.1 Nuphar pumila | reverse complement strand
TTGTTTTTTTTTATAGTCTAGCTGGGGTTAGGCAGACCCCTACCAGTTATACAACTATACCATTGAGTTTTGAACCTTCAACGTCCCAACACAAGGTGACGTGCACTAGCTGCTCCAACCAGACAAAAGGAGCCCCCGTTGGTACCAATGAAACTCTTGTTGATGTTTACATAATTGATACTTGGTTATCACAGTAAAGGAATATGTAAACTAGTATGAACTGAGATTTTCATAGGGTTTTTTTGCAAATCTAACCCTGCATATGCATTTCATTTGCTTGAAATCGACTATTAATGGATCATCATAATCAGGTCAAGAAATGTGATTTTGTCAGCTTGAGTATTTACAAAAATTATGAGCCAGAGAGTTTCAAGCCTCAAAAGATCCTTCTTATACATTGTAATCGGATGATCTAAGAGTGTTTCTATAAAACCAAGCATCTAGAACGCATCAGTGAAATTAAAAAAAAAAAAAAACTAAGAAAACCTCGGTGCATACTGGTTTACATATTCCAGTTACCCTATATATACAATTGTTTGTTAAAGTCTTCTTCATCCTTCATGTAACTAAGATGTATCTCTAATTTACAAGTGGCATGACCTTAAAAATCAGGCTTGTTTTTTAGGTGCCACTTTGTGAAACTCTAAAGAACTATTAAGTGCGCTTTCTTGAGAGGTCTATCAATGTCTACCATGGCATTTAGATGAAAACATTGATCGACTATCCCAAGCCTTACTTGGTTCAGCATTTGGTCAAATCAGGCTCCTCAAACTTGGTTCTGTTTTTACAAGAGTATCCGGAGGCTTGCTTGGCTAGGCCAAGCTTATGTTGAACCAGAACCCAAATGGTTGACACCTACTTGTTTAAATGTTTCTTCTTCAAAGATTATAGTTGTGAGCTGCATTGAACTCAATGAAGTGGCCAAGCTGGGCTTACCTCTGGATGAGGTCTGCAGGCAGCGCCTCATGGTCGAATCTCCACAACTTGTCGTAGGCGACCGAGCTGATCTCGATCGAGTACTTCATGGGAGCAAAGCATCTCTCAATGATGCCACCAGCATTGATCAAGGACTGTCTCGCGAGCGCGTTGATCTCCATTGTGTAGCGGAAGTGTGGGAGCAGCAGCCTGTAGATGGGGTGCATGGCACTCAGCTGCCTGTTGGCAGCTATTATGTAAGGCTCACCACAGCAATGTGTTCTTAGCCTGCATATATGGCACGGACCAAAAGCAGAAATGTTCATGACCAGTGATGTAAAATTAATCAATCAACATAAAGGCTTAAAAGATGTGGGACATGGATCTCTTCAGTTTGGCATGCGCGGATATGGATACGGATCGGTGTATAATTAAGACCAATAATAGAATAGTCCTTAGATCCTTCCAGAGGTATCCGTATCCAATCCATTTTTGTTTAGCATTTGTGTGCATTTAAGTTTGTGCAGAATCTTTTGCAAAGATTTGACAATTGTCCCTATGATATAGATTTATGTCCTCATCCAGTTGGGCAATCAAATATAAGGTGCAAGTGAGAAATGTTTGGGCCAGAAAAATGGCCTAATCAAGCTTGTCTTGTTTGGCCCTAAGGGGAGTTGGTGTAGTGGGGTGGGGCCTTGGCTGTTAGACAGGCAATCAAGGTTCGATTCTCATGGGCGTTGCCCTTCTGTGCAAGCCAACACATAGCATAGGCCCTGAGGGCAGGGGTCCTAACCTCGGAGTTTTATGCTGCCGGCACTCTAAATATAAGGCAAAGAACTAAGTCTCCTGTATCTATGAAGAACTACACAAACTTGACTGTGCCCATCTTGGGAAGCAGTAAGTATGGAGAGATCAGGTGATATTGCAGATACCGGACCAATTGTTATATGCAATCCCCACTGCATATCTCTCATGGGAACTGCTAGACTGGAGACCACACATCTCCATCAAGTGAAATGTGTGGTGGAGACTGAATATAACTGAAGAATGGGTTATATATACAATATGATCTGACTTAAACCACAGTGGCCAGAGCCATATCTAAGGATATGAGATAATATTATAGACCTGATTACAGAAACCATTGGATCTGAACCTGGTCAATGGAGTCCACTTTGAATTCAGTGAAGCACGAGTTTGATCCACTTCTGAACCCCTATATATCTGACTCATTTTTTCATTACAACTGTGGCACAAGTTAAGAGTTTAGATGGATCCAACCTATAGATGCTAAAATGTTCCGGCCCGATTTGGAACTGATTGATACATCAGTCTAGGCCTGTCAGGACATGGATCCAGTAACAGGGACCATGGTGGTCATCCAGTTGGACCAATTAGAGCTTAGTTCAACCCGAACCCAGCCTAGTTGAAGTCTTGATCAAGAGTGGCATGCTTGGATACACATGGTTAGTTTCTTACCAGTGGCTTACTAGCTGGTGAATGCCTGAGTCATGGGCTAGCACATGTGCCTTGGCAAGCCTCCATAGCCATACATTAGTGGCATCATAGCAACTGGGCGAGAACACTTGCTTCCATTGCGGTTTGGTCGAGGAAGGCGGGCGCGTGAGCTCGATAGCAACCGGGAACAATGTTCCCACATCTGTGAGGAAGAACAGGGTCCGGGACCCATACAATGTTGTGTTGGGGAGCTCTCTCACCTTGTTCACGTAGGGCAGCAACAAATCATGGTAGTCAAGTATGAACAGCCTCTTCTTCTCTACGGCCTTCTCTCAGATGCCAACCATGCATGAAAGCACACTCATATTTCATCAGATCAAGAAAGACTAAGACTTGACTCATGACTATGAACTTATTTTGCCTGGACTTGACTCATGGAGACCAATTTATTTTGCCTAGACTGACTCATGACTATCAACCTACTTTGGTTAAGTGTCTTTAAAGTCTACATTGGATCAAGTCTGTACTTGCACATGGACCATTAAATCAAACAGACGTAGAAACATAGATCAGATCTAAGACTCAAAAACCATATTAATTATATATTCGGAGTTGGATCAAGGACTGGAGACTTGATCTATTGGAGCCTTAGGTTATAAGGTTGAATTAGTGAACTATGTAGAGCCAAGACAGTCCTGGCTGAGTCTTCAACATGGTTGATTTTGGACTAGGACCAAGTTAACAACTTGAGAGCAGACTAGCCTCTGTTCTATCCCAGTTGTGCCTAAACCCGTCATTGCTAAATACCAAGGATGGGATGCCCTAGCATACATGGTCCAGGAAAGCAAGATTGGTCGTTAGAGAGAGAGAGAGAGAGGACCTCTTCAACAGTCATGAAAGCTCCGATTTCTTTATCAATGTGTTCTTTGGTGATGGCTGATTCAGGAGGGCCATAGATGTTGGGATCAAGTTTGCTGACAATAGGAAACTCCTGCAGATATCAAGTTGAGAATTAGCCATATTAGGAATTGAAAACCATATTACATGAATGAGCAAAAAAGGCTAAGCTCGTGCGCCATAAGAACAAACGTAAAAGAATGCTATTAGGGTGTGTTTGCAGGGCTTCGAGATTCTGGAACACCTTGAATGATTTTTACAGAAGTTGCATTTTCTTTGGAAATTTTCCAAGAAATTGTAGGTGATGATTGTTAGAATTAATCTCCTAAAAGTGGGGTGAAGTGACTAGACTAGCTTCAACCAAAGAAAATTTTGTTGAGCCCAAATAAAATTTTGTAAGAATGTGAATATAAAAGGAGCAAGGAAATATTAAGAAACAAAGAAAACAAAAATGTTGGATGAAGATAATGTGGTCATGAAAAGAAGTAGCTTTTGGCCTATTGCAATTAGGGGTGGCAATTTCTGACACGACCCGCCAACCCACCTCTTAGGCGGGTTCGGGTTGGGCTTAAGCCAACCCGTTTAATAAACGGGTCGACCCGTGTAACCCGTTTATTAAACAGGTCGGTTCTGGTTGGGGGTATGCCAACCCGCCAACCCGGCTGACCCGTTTAATAAACGGGTTAGGCGGGTGGGTCAACCTGCCAACCCGACCCGCCAACCCGTCTGCCCGACCCGTCAACCCGCCAGCCCGACCCGTCAACCCGACCCACCAACCTGCCTACCTGCCAACCCAATCCGTCAACCCGACCCGCGAACCTGAAAACCCGTTTACCCGACCCAACCCATTTATTAAATGGGTTGGCTGGTCATGTCGGGTTACCCGTTTATTAAACGGGTCGGGTTCGTGTTTGCCACAGCCGACCCGTTTAATAAATGGGTCGGGTTCGGGTTGAGGTATGCTGACACGCCAACCCGCCAACCCGACCCGATTGCCACCCCTAATTGCAATGGTCTCCTTTCTCCTTGCAAAATGCATCAGTTTAGATTAGACACTTGTAAATAAGCATAGGGAGATATGTCCAGCTTGTAAAGACAATAGGACTCTTGCGAATCGACCTGAATAGACTGATTCGTATCGTATCGTATGCCCAAAATCGACAGGGCTGATTCTTCAAAAATGATTAAAAATAGTTAAAATTATCTTTTAATATTTTACTGACACGTGTCATCCCTTGGTTGAAAACTGGCAGATTCATATCAATTCAGTTCAGAATCAGAATCGGCCGACTCCCAGAATCATTTTGAAAATCGATTCAAGGCCGATACAGATACTGACAACATTGCTTGACATGATTAGAATCTGGGTCCAAGGTGAACTTATGGCAGAAGATTAGCTCCCCTCACATCAAGGCAACGTTCTTGTTAGTTCTGCTTAGAGAGATGAGAAGCAAAATAGCCTTCTCAATTAACAAAAAAAGAAAACAATTCAGAAAAGAAAAAGGAAAGAAAGCTAAAGAGAGTACTCATAATGCCAATATAATTAAGGACCAATATTTCAAAATAAGCAGCACCTTGAGCAATTCAATGTTAAATGGGTTGAGCCCTGCCAGTGTCTGGCGAGCAAACTCTTCATCTCTAAACCAAGAAAATTTGTCCCCTGAAACAAACATGACCCCCTTTCTGCATGAGTCCCAACATATATGGAGATTATGCAAGAGATGCAAGAAAGTAAAAAAAAACTACAAGTTAAAAAAGAAACATACTCTCTAGAATTTCTGGTATTTCAAAGAGCAACAGCTCTTGCTCCGTCTCATCAACAGCCTTCAGTAGCCTTGGCAAGATGGACTTTTGGTTAGATGGATTCTTCAACTTAAGCCCTTCTTGGAAGAGGGTATCAATGGCAGTGAAGAAAGGGAACCCTGATTCATCCTTGTGCAGAAGAGCGAGCAAATTTGGCACCAAACCGTGGAGGACAGACTTGAGAGTCTTCACTGAGAAGGTGGCCCCCTTGACCTCTGAGAAAGCCTCATCTCTTGGGACATATGGTGACTCTAGAGCACTAAGTCTGCTTTCTGACAATGGGTCTGGATCATGAATAGGATTAGCATCAATGTTGAAACATTAGTTCTTGTAAATTGTGATTGATATACAAAATAGCAATGTTGTCAGTATCGGTATCGGTGATCCTGAATCATTTGGCCAACCCGATTTAGGTGAATCGGCCCGTACCGATTCTCATGTGAATCGTTCTGAATCGGTTAAAAAATAATTAAAAAGTAATTTCATGTCAATCAGACACGTGTTAAAACTATCAAAATAATATTTAAAAATTAATTTTAAGTATTTTTACATTTATTAAAAAATAGCCAATTCAGGTTAATTAGTATCATATCGATTTTTCGCCGATACTATAAGTATCGGCCGATACAGACAACATTGCAAAATAGCACCACAATTGTTTCCATTATCAAATAAAGGGCAATTTGCAAAAAAGGCTACCTAACTTGTCAGCTATTTTATACAAAGCTGCCCAACATTTGGATTATTACCTACATCAACAAATATCAGTGATACTCGATACATTCTCAATAAACACAATACTTATTAAAATATTGTCTTTTTCCAAAGTATCATGTTTTTTAACATGATATTAAGGTGGAAAAAAATTAATATGTTTTTACATCGTTATGCTCCATACTTATATGTTAGGAATGAGTTCATTATGACCCTCCACTAGAACCCTGAAAAAAAAATCATAGGTGCAGGTGTTCTCTAATTAATCTATATATTATTGTATATTTACTAAGAAATATGCTTTGGATCGAATTGATTTAATTAAAAGAGTTGAATATTTTATTATCAAGTTTTAATGGGAAATAAGCCATACATCTTTTTATCTCTTTAAGAAACAAATGAGTATGAAAAATTATTAATCTCATACAAGTTTTCTACTAACTGAAGGAAATAATTTAAAAGTACAACTTTTGCAAGGTCGCACTGCAAATGGGTTCTAATGAACACATTCCTCTTTTCTCTCTCTTTATCTGTCTCTTCATATATATATATATATATATAGGCTAGTAATGAAGGTAAATTTTTTGTAGATCAAATGTTACGGATGTGATCTATTTAGTAGGAAAGTTGTTTTGAATCATGTGATTATGACAAGTAATTAGGTTTTTAAAAGGGTCCAAAAATCAATGACCCACAACATGCCAAAATTTTACAACTCAAAAGATCACATTTTTACATCTATAAAGCATGATCCAAGGGTTTGTCCTTAGCAAACAAACCGTGCTGAACACATATATGTGGTTCGATTGAGTCCATACAACTTTCACCTATGATTTCTAGCTCATTAGTTTCATAAGTTCATTAGTAGTCAATATATATATATATACATACATTGGTTCCTCCTATCGTCCCATAATGTGTGGATGGTGCTGATTTTCAGTATCTCAAGCCTTATTTTGCAAATTGGACCCCACACAAGCGTTTGTGTTAAGCATGATCCATTTGCTATGAATCACTTTTTGGATTGTATTTTTTTAATAAAGAGATAAATAAGAAGACTCAATTAAGACCCGGGTTCAACCCGATTTATGAAATTTTATACCAGACCCGAGCCCGACCCGAGTTCCGATTAAGACCCACAAATTTTCAATGTAAAAATGATAAAAAAATATTATTTTACCTGGTATGTTCCAGGTTTGGGTATGGTTTCTCTTATAGTGAACCCGATTAGACTTGGGTCTAGACCCGATATTATACCCAAAAATCGGGTTCAAGTCTGGTTCCATCTGGGTCAGAACCAAACCCAACCCGTTGACACCCCTAGTCGCCATGGCAATAGGGATCAAACACCAAATAGACCAATGGCTTGGGGATCTGAAAAGGATGGTTGAAGGACCAGTGGAGATGGGACAAGGGAGGACTCCCTATGATGTAAGTATTCCAAGGATCGGCAGTTTTCGGTTTCCTCCTGCTACACAGCACTGTCCTCCTAAGGTCAAATGGTTCCCGGATGGGAATCTCATGACTTAAAATTTCACTGATTGTATTGTGCTAATTATTTCTACTTAGTAATAATACTTTTGATTTCCCTTCAAAAAAGAAAAATTACAAAAAAAAAAAAATCAAGAGCTATAAAATCTTGCTCAGATAGATGCTGTAATCGAATGATCCAATGGCAGATTCTTACTGATCAAACCATGTAGATCACATTTGTAAGGTAAGATTTCAAGAAAAGAACAATAAAAAAAATAATGAATTTCTTGACAAATTAAAACTGCCTGCAAATATAAGTACCTTTTTTTGATGGAGGTCTGCCGGTCCTGCAGCGCCTAGGGTATGGGTGTTCCTTGCCGCCTAGAACTGGCCTCTTCAAGTCATCACTCTCATCTGGACTGCCCAAGTCATTGTATGTGTCATAGTCATAGATCCTCTCAAAGGTCTTTCTCTCGCCTTTACCATTTCCACGAAGTGTTATCAGCTCCTTCGCCCTTATATTCCGAAGGCCTTCAGGTGTCGTTGATGGCAAGTAACTCTGTTTTTGCATATATCATTTTCATTTTAGGCATTACACTATACAATTTATAACTTTTTAGAGAAATTCAGAAAAGAAAAAGAAAGCAGATTATAGAGAATTCTGGTGGTACATCTTGGTATTAAACTAAAATGCAAGAAGTGCTTGGAAATGTGGTTCTGTACTGTGGTTTTTACTAATGCTTGCTCCTAGTGACTGAAGATGTAATCTCTGTGTGTGTGTGTGTGTGTGTGTGAGAGAGAGAGAGAGAGAGATCCTTTTTTTTTTATGACAAGGAACCCTTGCCGAAGAGAGGAAAACCCTCCGGTAGGGCTCCATCACCATCCTTCCTTACGTGACTCACCTCTGAAAGTTACAGACACACCTGTGCGAGCTATGTTTTTTGATAAGACAACAAACATAATTTTGTTCATTTTCATCAGCAGGTTAGTATGGCAAATAAAGATGATCAACAAACAAGATGCAAGGATTGAATTCGAACAACTGTAATGATATTTGCAAGAATATTTCTTATGTTGGGATAGCCAACAAATAATTACTGAAACAAATTCTTATGTTCATTCTTCACTATGAGATGCTAGAATTGAGAAGCTATTATCTAATTTAATTGGCATGGTAGCAAAAATCAACCTATGGGCCGAGACCTGCCCACCATGGTTCAGAACAGCTTGATCAACTTCTAGCAGAGAGAAACAATAGAAAAGATCAAAAAGAAGATGAACAATTTCTTAAAAAACACAGAGAGAGAGAGACCAGGGTCGACCAAGGTATATTATTGTGACAAATATCACTCTTTTTTCGAAAAATTATGAAAAAATAAGATAAATGGTCAAAACATTTTAAACAGCAATTTCGGGTTATAATTGCAAAATATCATGAGATTTTTCTTACAATGCAAATATCACGTTTCTATCCTGATATTTATGTTCTGAATAGTGATTTTTTGTCAAGAAAAAATTATGTGATTTTATTTGTATGTATTTTTTTTATATTTTCTTTATGAAAATCTAAATTTTTTATTATTGCCAATATTTACAAATAAAAACATGATAAATATAAAAAATGTTCAATATCACATGTTATTTTGTCAACCGATATTTACTGTTTAAAACCTGTTTTGTCACTATGGGGTACATATACATCGATGAAATGGTTAGCAGCTAGATCTGCTAGTCATAGGCCCTGGGGACAGAAAGTCCTAGCCTCGGAGTTTTATGCTGCCGGCACAATGACCGTAGGTATGGTAGGCTGAGCCAGCTCGACCAGGTCTTCTTGTCACTGGGATTTTTTATTTTTACATTGAAAATGTGGGTCTTAATCAGAACTCGGGTCAGGCCCGGGTCCTATATAAAATTTTATAAACTATACCCAGATTCATGTATTAAACGGATCTTCAGGTCTGTACCCGAGTCTTAATCGGGTCTTCTTATTTCTCCATCTCCGGGCGGGGCGGGGCGGGTCCCTGTTTCCCTCCAGTCCACTGCCATCCCTAATGTTTGGTAGGGGTCTGCTTGTTTGCTGACTCTGCTCTACCAAAAAATATTATTAAAAGATCCGCTTGTCTGGTAAGAGTAGCTAGTGCTAGTCACCTCAAAACCTAATGGTATTATTGTATAACTGGTAGGGGTCTGCCTAACCCCAGCTCACAAGATGATGGTCATTGGTAACTGTTATTTCCCACTTTTTTTTCTTAAAAATGCAATAAAATTGTGAGATATTCAATTTAAGTGATATATTGAATATCTCGCGTTTTTTATTGTTAATATCTTGTTTAATGATTTTCTTGCATTTTTTATGAGAAATTCAAAATATCATCGAGATTTGTGATTATGGGTGCTATGTCACAAAGACACGAGGACATGTGATGTGTGTTCAACTCGCAAGTTTGAAAATCTTTTGGAGAATAGGACACGGGCGCACACATGTTTTTAGTTTTTAATTAATAAAAAAACTAATTTTTTGATACTTCAATGTTAAAATATATATTTTTATTAAAATATAACTTTAAAATATTAAAAATAATATAAAAATATTGTATATATGTGTCTATAGACGCGTGTCTGCGCTATCCGCTCATGTCAGCAAGGACACGCCTATGTGTGTGGAATCTACATGTACTTTGCAAAAGAAAAGCCAACTACTGTTGATTGAAAATAAATATGAAGGAAGAAAATTTTCAAATCTTTATGGTTTTTAATAACTCGAGCTTAAGAGGACACACCAAAAATGTTGTATCGGTATCGGCCCTGAATCGTTGGTCTCCGATTCAGCTGCATCTGATACCGATACTTAGATGAATCGTTCTGTATCGGCTCATAAGTAATAAAAACTATTACGTGTCAATCATAACATGACATTAAAATAATAAAAAAATATTTTTTGGTATTTTTTACATTTATTAAAAATTAGCTGAATCGGCCCTGAATAGTATCGAAGTTCTGCCGACATACCGATAACAAAGACATTTTTATTTTTAATTCCGATAGGCACTGATACTGATAACAAAGACTCATTTTAATTTTTATTAATAAAAGCTATTTTTATATTTTAATAAATACACTGAATTTTATTAAAGTATTATTAAAATATTAAAATAAAAATAATGAAAAAAAAAACTCATACATGTCAAATGCCATAGTGTGTAACTTTTACCCAATGACACACGATATAAATGGCGTATGAGTCATGACAGTAACACATAAGCTACCACCATACATAGGTACTTACTGCAATAATAAATGAATGTATATGTGCAAGCAGGACAATTAATAAAGAAGAAATGTGCTTGGAGGAAGCATATTTACCTTGTCTGTGAAGAAGACCCTCTTTTCAGGGTTATCCTTTTGGGCATGGACCCAGGAGTTGCACGTTATATGTATGTCTCCATTGAGGAACCCACTGAGCACTATCTCTTTGAAATGCATCTCCTTGTGGTGGGCATTTGTGACCAAAACCGCACCCACCTCACCAAAATCTGCATCCACCTGAAACTTTGCTTCATATTTTTGTATGCACTCTTCTTTTTGGCCAAGTTTGGCCCATGCACTTATGGTTTTTTTCTCCTGCCCAGTGCCTGATATGTACATCAAAGAAACCTCACCTTTAGCACCAAAACATCAAGTAATGCCCTGTACAATTTCCTTCCAATAAACACCAAGTAATCGCAAAAATAGTTTAGCCATTAGCATGCAAACAAGAAAACTCTGATAATGAATGCGACCGCGATGACGGCAAGACCCAAAAAGCCGTGGTAATGGTGATCTTGGCCCCTAAACTCGCATCTTATCATCACATCACCTCTGGATCTCGTTTGTTTTGATCAAATCTGACCTCATAGATGTGATCTGCATGGTTCATTTAGTAAAGATTGGTGTGCAAATTGACTGGACCAATCTATGTGCACTCGAATCTTTCGGGATTCATAAATCTATGGCTGTAAAAACACTGAAATTTATGATTTAAAAGCTCATGTTTTATCAAAAAACATGATTCATGGGCTTTTATCAAACAAGCCATATTGAATTTGTTAGGTCAGATTTGATCAACACAACTTGCAACAGCGAGGTTTTAAGGTTGGTATGAGGATAAGGTATAAGATTAGAGATGACTGGATCCCAATCACCTTGATGTACAAGTTCCAAAAAGCATGATTCATGGGCTACCGTTAGTTGAATGGCTTCTGGATAAGGGACTTTGTGTTAGGAAAGTTTTAAAATTGGTGATTTCTTTCCACCAAAAGTGCTTTAAAAGGTTTAGTCTCAAATCTAAGAGAAATCAATTTTTCTAGTGGTTTAAATAGAGGCTTTGTTCTCTATTCTTTACTTTGGTAAGCCTTGTGTCATTGGGTGGCTTGCGGACGTTGCTGCACATCGTGCAACAACGGACGCGTCGTTCATGTGTGCGTGTGTGCGCAAGGGCGATTAAGGTGCAATATGGCGTTTTGATGGTGCACTTTGCACGCTCGCAGCGGTGCAAGGTGCATATGAGGCGCAAATGTCTGTTTTGATTTTTCGGTTTTGAGATATCTGGCTGTTTGAAAGGTTTTAATAGCATTTATATTGAGTTTAAGGCGTTTAATGACTGTTGGACGGTTTTGAAGGCCTTTGATTGATAGTCAAAGGTGGGTGACCGTCCATATACCTTTTCGTCATATTTTCAAACTGTCAGATTTATGGCCATTAATCTCATTTATCGCAAAACGTTTTGGCCTCTCTAAAAGTCTATAAATATCTTCTATTTTCGTCTTTTGAAAATATCAGAATTTCTAACTCTCCAGTTTTCTCCTTTCTATCTTCTCGGTTTAGCTTGCAGAATTCATGTGTGGGAGAGGTCATCTGTTCTTGCGAAGCAGTGACTCTCTTGAGGTTCAAGCCTAGTTGTATCCTGGAAACTCAATCGTAACAAAACCCTTTTTCGCATCTTCGGAATTTCTGGAGTAGGGTGATTGAAGTTCTAAAGATAGCGATCTTAAGAATGTGCCTTTAAGCTTGAAATCTCTTTTCTGAAATCCATTTTTCACAAGGTTGTACTAACACTTTAGGACCATGTTTTCCTGATTGGCCTCCACATTTTTTATTGATAATCCCAAGGAAAACCTCCTCCCTCTCCTCACCGCCCGCACATTGGATGGCCTTCGCTCCGATTGGTAAAATGTTTGAGGTCATCCCTCTCACAAGAGAGTACACCCAACTTCAACCTTGTGGCAAAAGATGCCACCCCTGGGTTTAGAACTTGTGACGTCCGGTGAACTTAATTGGTGACATTCACAAGTCCTTGTGAGGAGTCTCGTGTAACCAAGAAATCAGCATATTTCAGTGAGCCTCGCTGTTTACACTGTTGGTGACTAAGGCTATGGATAGAGATGGCAGTGGACCGTCTCAAAATCCAAACCTTCATCCCCGCACCAGGATGGATTTTAACCTCCACCGCCCACCTCTATCCTCATTTCAAGTCCTCCATGCCATGTCCAAACGGGGGCGAGACCCCGTTTCCTCTCTGTCAATGGTCATTCTTTGAACGATTGGGGACGGGACGGGGTGGGATTAGGACGGGGATGGGGTGGGGCGGGGGAAAGCGTAAGTCATTCCCGCATGGGGATAGATTTTAACCTTCATCCCCGCATCCATCCTCGTTTCATGCCTTTCATCCCCTGTCCAAACGGGGGAGAGGCTGGGCAGGGGCCGTTATCCCCCGGTCTATGGACCGTGGTGATTTCCAAACACAAAAAAAAAATGCTGATAGCTTGTTATTAAGGTCGCGTTTATGTGTCGCGTTTTGTGGGGCCCACAATGATAACACACTGAAAACTTCAGTTTCTGTGGAAAACCCTCGACCGGCGTGCCATTTTACATGCCGGAAGCGGGTTTTCCACGAAACGGTTCACGTGGAGAGGTTAGATTCCATTTCTGTGGCAGCGGAATCCACGGCACCCCATTCCCTGACAGGCAAACACCCCTTAAAAGTGAAAATAGAAAAGGTCTCTCTCTCTCTCTCTCTCTCTCTCTCTCTCTCTCTGTGTGTGTGTGCGTGCGCGGTTCTGTATGTTGAGCTAAGCACTCACCAGGGTTCAGTTCGGTGCTAACAAGCTCAATTTGGATGGACTTGCCAAGCAAATCGCCTATGTCATCGAGGGCACCATTGGGAAGAAGGTTGGAGATAAGCCCCTCCACACTCAGTTGCACAGATATGGTGGCCGTCACAGCAGTAGTGGTCTTCAGGCCGGCAGCAGCTTTTAGGGATTCAGATAAACTTGAGAGAACCACCAATCGGCCGGCCGGGGTGGATTCTTTACTCTCTCTATGGCGACGATGAAATTTCGTCGAAGCCGGAATCGGCATGGCCGGGAAGGAAGGTGATCTCCCATTTGGTGCAACGGAGAAACGTGGAGCAGACAACAGGAGAGGTGCTTGGTGGATGGCATGGACTTGTGGTCTGCTCAACATTTCTGCAACTTAAAAACATGAAATATGTGTCATTTTGGCATGCTGCTGTGAGAGAAAGAGAGAGAGAGAGAGAGAGAGATGATTATAATTCACCTTCTCCACGAAAGTGATCACCCCTATGACTTGAAAGTGTTTGAGAGAAAGAGAGTACCTCAAACTCTAAAGTGGATTAATGGAAGGACTAAGAAAATACGACTGTAAGAGGCACATAAGGGGCATCATATATATAGGAGATTTTCAATTGAGCTTTGATGATGACGAACCCTCCCGGAGAATTGCGTCACTTAATCGGTCTGACCCTTGCATGGTCAACACTCAAGTCCTTATGAAGCCCAACAGTTAAAAGGCACCGGACCTGAGAAGAAGGGGTCAGCACCTTTTTCCTAAGCCAACTGTCATCCGGGCGAAGTGAGCCTTGTAGTTAAGGTGACACTACAAGGTTTACAGGGCTCAATAAACATCTTTTGAGTAGAGTGCAAGGGGTTGGTGATGGGCAGGTCGGTGCCACAATAATGCCTTGGGAGGGAAGCCCAAAAAAGACCTCCATGATGATACTCCGTGGATATTGAAAAAATAACTGTTGGTGAAGATTTTCAATCACCTAATCTCAACCCGTTGGTGAAATCGAGTAGTGAAAATGTTTAGCATCTTCTGCAAAATTACCACTGCCCTTTCACTAACAGATCCCATAATGACATATAATCGAATAAATCCAACACAGTCCTAGCCATCCAACCGTTGTATACAATTAGTCTAGCCTTTTTTTAATTAAAGCACACGTTATATATATATATATATATATATATATATATATATATATATATATATATATATATATAGAGAGAGAGAGAGAGAGAGAGAGAGAGTGGTAACTGCTCACACGTTAGGTGCAAAATCAACATGCTAAATCTGACCGTATAGATGTCATCTATGTACTTGATTTTATAGGGATCAGCTCTTGAAGCGTTCTATTCGACACATCGATGGGTTTTTATAAGGTTAAAAAATCAACGGTGTAAAATCTTTGTAACTTTTTGAGGCCTCAAATATCAATTTTTTTCATCAGAACAGATGATCCAGGTGTGGATTCCTTGTAAATGGACCATGCCCGACACATTTATGCGGTTAGAACTGGAAAAAAAACACTAGAAGGGCATAAAACCCCATTTATCACCTATCATTTTGCACTTAACCCGTTACGGGTTACTAATTTTCTCTCTGTATATATATATATATATATATATATATATATATATATATATATATATATATATATATATATATATATATATATATATATATATATATATATATATAGAGAGAGAGAGAGAGAGAGAGAGAGTAATGGGTAGGTGTGAAATTATAGGTATTAAATGATACGTGCTAAATGAATTTTTCAAGGTTTTTTTTGCTTTGTTATTAAATTCTGATCATACTGATGTGATTTATCTACTTGATTTTATAGGGATCAGCTTTTGAAGTGTTTGATTCTCACACATGAGTGGTTTTTTATAAGGTTCCAAAAATGACCGGTCGAAAATCTTTATAAATTTTTGAGGCTCCAAATATCATTTTTTTCATCAAAAACACATAGTCCAAGTGTCGATTCCCAACACACACACATATATATATATATATATATATATATATATATATATATATATATATATATATATATATATATATATATATATGTGTGTGTGTGTGTGTGTGTGTGTGTCAGGGATAGGCGCTTAATCAATATATGCTGGATGAAAACGCATTATTGTTGAGCGTCGACCACCGCGCACACAATGGACGCTCAGCATTTTTTCTTCACAAAAATGCTGAAAAACCATACAAAAATGCATTTTAGGTCTTTATGGTGGTTAAAAATGACACTAAAAACAAATTGAAAAAAACATGCACATCCTTTTTTTTGGGGGGGGGGGGGGGTAGCAGCACTTCGGAAGCCCCACTAAAGACCAAAAACGTGTTTTTTGTGCATTTTTGATAGTTTTTTCATGTTTTTTTGTGTTGACCATCCATCATGTGTGCGTTTGGATCCAGCACCAATGGATAAAACACATCACTTTTTGTGTGTGTGTGTGTATATATATATATATATATATATATATATATATATATATATATATATATATATATATATATATAAAAGCTTGCACTTACAAAATTGGCAAATATTAACTGGGTGCCAACCACCCTTACACAATTAAAAACAGAAAAAAAAGGTTGATTGCCAGCCTGAGGTGTGGTTAGGTCACTTGTTAGGACCATCCCAAAATCATATATATATACTTCGCTTTTGGGCACAATATCAAGATTGTTCTCAATAAAAAATATGACAAAATCTGGGCAATTGGTTTTTTTCTTTAACGGCTTTCCCTTTCGTCACTTAAAAACTTAGCTGCATTAGTCAAGACTAATTTTCTATATCCTGAAAAAACCAGGCGCCAAGTCTCGCCTGAAAATGATTTCAACCAAGGCACCTAATTTTTCAGGCCAAAAAAGGCAAAAGTGCCGACAAAAGAAGTAAATTGACTGGATGTGTTGTATATTTCTAGTTTGTCGCTATGTCATTATTCGAAAATTATAATATCTTCATTTTTTATGTCTTTTGCACATCTGACCCTTCGCATGTGATTCCCACGTTTGGTAAAGTAGAAAATGACCTCTGAATCATGTTTTCAATGAGGCATATTAGATATTTTAGAGGTTGAAACATCAGTTCAATCAAAAATGTTATCTAGGGTCCACTCCTGCTATTTTGACCATGGTAAAAAATATCTATCTATAAGCTCCAAACAAGGGGTTTATTACCCACGAGTAGGGATGCAGGACCGGGGCCCCGGACAAGGTCTCCACCCCTGCCCCGTTTCAAAATCCCGCCCTCCATCGCCCCCCGACAGGTCTTGATTTTAACTTTCATCCCCGCGTCCATCCTTGTTTCATGTCCTCCATGCCCGGTCTAAAGGGAACGAGGCAGGGAGAGGCTCTGTTTTCCCTCGGTCCACTACCATCCCTAAAGAAGGATCAGAGATGGGGAGAGACAGGGTAAGGCCGGGGTTGTAGATGTGGAGAGGGTGGGGTGGGGAAAAGTGTAAGTCCATCTCCAGTCCAAATGGGCAAGGCGGGGTGGGGTCCCATTTTCTCCCTATATGTAGAGGGTTAATATATGGTCAGGGTAGCCATGATGTTCAAATGAGTTTTTTCTTCATTCTTTTCATTTTTTGGTTGTTTTTCATTGAACTGACCTTACAAATGTGATAGATAGTTTGGTCAGTGATAATTGGCTTTTGGATCATTGACTACAACAAGTTTGATGTTATGAGCCTTAAAAAATCAATGGTATATAATGTGCAATATTTTCTCAGTTCATAGAATCATGTTTTTTCATAGAGAAAACAGGACACTAACCTGGTCTCTACCATTTGGATAATGTTGAATTCATCTATGAGATCCGATTAGGTCGACACGGCCTGCATTCACATGACTAAATATTAAACTATACTAGACGAACAGTCCATCCTCACGAACGGGGTTACTGAAAGAAAGCCCAACAATCTTCATATACGCGAAAAGAGTAAAACAAAATGTGTGGTCTTCACTGGATCTAAGAGGGTCCAAACCTGTATGCAAACCAGTGTTGCTGCTGGATCTGAACCTATCTAACATGTTGACACCCAAATACATTGGTTAACTAAGCACAAATATATGATTAACTATCTAACACAGATATGGGTCAGATCCAGTTTTATATATTGGTTTAAGTTTAGACCTCTATCCAATTCTCACTGAATTTTGTTAGAAAATGAGACCTTGTAATATGGGTTCACCAAGAAAAAGTTAAACCTATTTTTATTTTTATTTTATGAAAAATGGATCAGGTTAACCCAAAAATATACTTATCCTGGATCTAACACATTTGGCCAAATCTTAGGCAAAATTAAAATATGGGTAGATACAAAAATATGTCAAACTCTAATCCGTTTCAACCAATTATAAGTTCTTACAACTTATAACCTTTAAGAAAAAATGGTATATGCTTTTGTAGAAGGGTAATCACATCTTTTTAATGAATAAGGGTAAAACAGGTATTTTAAAACAGTTTAAATCGTTTCCAAAAGATGACACAAGGTTGACTTAAGGGCCTTTTTTACCATTGTTATAAAAAAGTAGGTCTATGTCACAAATTTCAGGATAAGTGGTAACTATCATGAAATTTCAGGTAAAAGGTAGGATTGCATTAGAAAAATTACTAATAAATAAAGAGGTGCTTCTTTCTTTCAGTTTTCACAGCAACGACAGCCCGTTTTTTGGTCTTCTTAAAAGTCAAAGTAAAAGAGTGTCAACGGGTTGGGTTTGGTTGGGACCGAGGTTTGACCTGACTTAGATCAGATTTTTGGGTATGGTATTGGATCTCATCTCGGGTCTAATTGGGTCTACTATAAGAAAACTCATACCAGGACCCGATAAAAACTAGATGATCCAGACTCAGACCATACCCAGTAAAATAATATTTTTTATCATTTTTACATTGAAAATTTATGGGTCTTAATCAGAACTCGGGTCGGGCCCGAGTGTAACGCTTCAAAATTTGTAACTTGTAAAATTTAGAAAAAATTTAAAATTTTTATAGTTAATTCTTGTTTAAACTTAAAATGATAGTACAACAGAATATTCATTCAAAAAGATCAATTGAGCGAACCCTGGGGAGGTTACGAGCAAAGATTGAGTCCTCAAATGTCTTGGATTTAGGTCTGTAATTCTACACAATCATTTGACCTCATAATGACTCAAATCAAAGATTTAGATTAAAATAGTTTTATACAAAAGTCTATATACAAAACACCCAAATGTGCTCAGAAACAAATAAATAGAAAAAATAAATTATTGACATCTCCACATCATCACACCAGTACCTGTAGCAGTTGTCTACTCATCACCTAAATCTCATAAAAAGTGTTAGACTCATAAAAGCCTAGTAGGTACAATAATGTCACATAATTATACAAAACTAATACATGTATGATGAATAGTAAATATAATAAAATATGTATTAATTACATAAATAGTATTGTAACACATGCAACTGAATGATCCATGAATTTATATAAACACATCATTTTTATTCTGATTAGTTGAGACTATTCAGAGGTTTATTATTTCATGTAAGTTAATACCTCGAATTACTAGTTAAATCTTCTCCAAAGGAGACAGTATAGTTACTGAAAGAGAATTTTGCAGAGGTCAAGACAAATAAGGATGCATCTTAACTTTTGCAAAAGTTGTAGGATCCACTGCCTAGGACAATAATTAGTAGCTTTGTCTCCTAACTCCAATAAGTGGGAACATCGAGTCATTGCTGCACATGAAGTATAATTGTTAAAAACTTGTTCATCGGATCTCAACCCAACTCAAGTAGTTTTAAGTTGGGTTAGGGTTGGGGTTGGATCCTTATGAATCCAACCTAAAGGAGATAGGTTTAAATTAGGTTGAATCCAAATGGACTCGATCGCTATAATTATTTAAATGAGACCCACTTTGAGTCTCATTTGGATCTTAGATCCAAACCTAGATATTCACACACACACACACATATTAGTTTATTTAGAAATTGCTTCGTTAACTGGATCAAATTCCAAACTCAATGTACTTAATACATTGGATCCCTTCTGAATCTAACTTGTTTTGGGATTAGATCTACCTAATGGATCTAAATACCAAATCCTAGGGTTTTAGTAACTTGGATCTCTTCATGGATCCAAATTGAACATTCGTTATCTTGGATAAGGTTCAATTGAACAGATCCAAATTCTAATCATATCAATTTAAGAATTTGGATATCTCTCTGGATCCAAACTCAATTAAACTATGGGATCATTTGGATTCCAAGAGTTACGATTGCATAGTTTTGAATTGGATTTCATGGGGGTCTATCCTCGTGGATCCCCCATCGAGTTCCAAAATTGAAAAGTCTTAAAACTTCATAGGTCTTAATTAATTGTCAAATAACCTGATAAAAACCATAAATATCACTGATAATTAATTTTCAGTTAACTATACAAAGAAATATTAGGATAACTCCATATTATTTCCAAAACTTATCTAGAAAATTTGTGAATTTTATATTGGGTCTAGTATAAAATTTCAAAAACTATACATGGGTATGGGTCTATGTATCAATTGAACATTCTGGTCTGGACCCGGGTTTTAGTCAGTTCTTCTTATAATTTGTCACCATACCGAGACCTTGAGACCTTATGGGGTTTGGTTCGGGTCGGACCCCTAATTGAAACTATCAAAAATTTAGACAGGGAAATGAATTTAGTCATTTTGTGAAAAGTTGCTTGATGGGGCCAACAGGGGCTCCGCTTATTTGATAGGAGCAGCTAGTGCGCGTCATCTTGTGTGCGTGTAGGAGGCAACCTCTTGGGTTTTCTTGAAACATCCTCAAATGTGCCTAGAAGAGTACTCATGTTTGAAGGAATCTCACAAACCAAAATAGGCTCTTCTCTTGGCATAACCGGATGTGCTACACATAAGAAAGCCATGTGAGTGGCACGATATATTTTTGATAGCTTCTTAGCTATTTAAGATCTCTCCATCTTGTGTTGTCTTGGCTCTTAAGACCATGGGTTTGCCCACCTTGTCGAAAGACTCTCTCTCTCTCTCTCTCTCTCTCTCTCTCTCTATATATATATATATATATATATATATATATATATATATATATATATATATATATATATGATGTATAAATATTTTTTTATTTATTTAAAAAAAAAATTGATTGTTTTTTTCATTAAACTAACCTTAGAGATGTGATTTACATGTTTTACTTAGTGAAAATTAGTTGTTGAATCATCACTTATAAGACGTTAAAAAATGATGGCCTACAACGTGTGATACTTTCCGGGGTCATAAAATCATGATGTTTCATAAAAAAAACATGATTCAAAAACTGCTTCCTACTATTTTGAACCTTCTGAATTCATACATATGGTCGGATTAGATCAAAACAATTTGTGCATGAGAGATCCAATACGTAGTGACACTGTTACCCCCTGCCTACAATTGCTCCGCTGATCTGGTAGGGGCTGCTTGTGAAATGTCACAAAGTTGACGGAACATCACAAGGTCTAAACCTGATGGCGTCCCTTGCCGTAAGGTTGAAGCTGGGTGTACACCGTGGTGGAGGTGACCTCAAGGGCTTTAAGAATGAGAGGCGGTCGATGATAATCTAAAAGAAAAAGTATAAACCCTACTACGGTGGAGGAGGTGCCTGTCAGTACGGTTTGCACGTGTTCCAAATTTCCTAGCACAAACTTCAAGCCGTCCATGTGCATCACGTGTTCCAAATTTCCTACCACAAACTTCAAGCCGTCCATCTGCATCACGTGTTGCCTGGTTGTCGTCGGTGCGTGACAACTACATTCTCATCTTTCCATGTACAAAAGGATGAGGTGAAAGATTGACATGAGGAGGCCATTTTTTCTCCAAATAATATCAAAAATTGGTAACATCTGCTTTTATATATATATATATATATATATATATATATATATATATATATATATATAACTGTACACGTTAGGTTCCATTTTTCGTTCTAAATCATAGGTTTTAAGTGTTTTATGATAAATCTGAACTGTTAGATGTGTTTAGCATGCGCAATTTAGTGGGAATCGATTCTTGGATCTGGTTTTTTGTCTAAAAAATATATTTTTCTGAGTCAAAAAAATTGGTACCTTCATATCCATTGATTTTGGATCACTGAAAAAACCTGTATACAAATCAGATTTTTGCGATCCAAAAGCCCATTCCCACTAAAAAACCTATAAATCACTTCTAGGGTGTTAGATGTGAGAAAAAATACATAAAACTATGATTTTTTAAAGCCCCAACGAAACTTAACCAAAAGGAAGAATTAATGAACGCATTACTTATATATATATATATATAATGATAGGGAACTCTGACCGACAATAGGGTCACTTATAATTAGGGGTGGCAATAGTGTCGGGTTGGCGGGTCGACCCGACGGGTTGACGGGTCAGCATACCTCAACCCGAACCCGACCCGTTTATTAAACGGGTCGGCTGTGGCAAACACGAACCCAACTCATTTAATAAACGAGTAACCCGACACGACCCGCCAACCCATTTAATAAATGGGTTGGGTCGGGTAAACGGGTTCTCAGGTTCGCGGGGCAGGTTGACGGGTCGGGTTGATGGGTTGGCCGGTTGACGGGTTGGCGGATTGGCAGTCGGGTTGGCGGGTTGATCCACCCGCCTAACCCGTTTATTAAACGGGTGAGCCGGGTTGGCGGGTTGGCATAACCCCAACCCGAACCCGACCTGTTTAATAAACGGGTTACGCGGGTCAACCCGTTAAACGGGTTGGCTTAAGTCCAACCCGAACCCGCCTAAGAGGCGGGTTGGCTGGTCGTGTCAGAAATTGCCACCCCTACTTATAATGGACCCAAATCCCTGCATATTTTAAACGTGAGTAGAATCTCATAAGTACACGATGTATTTGCGTATACTTTTTTTAACAAAAAGATATTCTTTAGTGGCATGAAAGTTTAGTGCTTTCTCCTGGTCCACAACAACCGACTTTGAATCGCAAAAATTGCCTGATACACACAATAAAAAATTGGTCACTTAAAAGATATTCACCTTGTGTTGGGACATTGCAAGTTCAAATCCCAATGGTATCATTGTATATCTGGTAGGGATCTGCCTAACCCTAGCTTGCCTTTCACAAAAAAAAAATGATCTGCACCAAACAGACCTTGTAGGTCATAAAAGTGTGTAGCTATGAAATATTGTATCACAATAAGTCATTAATACTTTAAGTATCTTTTATCATATGGGAAATCTGGAAGGTTATAAACCTGTTTATTTTTTATGGAGCTCAACCGAATATTATATCTGATGTTCATAGTAGAAGACAAAGGAGGCTAATTATTCCATGCTTCTATCAGCCAAACTCATCTTTTGTCCAAGTTAGTCCCATCCCCATCAAAGACAGCTACAAATGTTTGAAAGTAATAGAAATAAAGCCAAGCACATGTAGTTGGGATAAGGCTCAATGACAATGGTGATGTTTGTTCGTGCTCCATGCCTCTTTTGGGGACGTTCCTTGCTTCTTGGCCGAACCTAAACATTTTGGTAAGACATGAATCCTTTGCTAGGAACCTCCTTTTCAACTCTAACTCACCAGCAAGAAACAGCAGGTGTTTCTTTGTGTGGATATGCTGGCTGCTTATGGCATGGTGGTCAGTTTGGAAGGAGAGAAATTCAAGGCTTTTCTAGGGTAGGGCGCGTCCGGCATCCTCGCTAATATAACACTCGAACATGCGGTGTCTTTTTTTTTTACTAAGAAATGTCACATTCCTTTTGAAAGCAACCCTTGTTTGTTCTTAAGAAAACCACAAGCGAGTCAGACTGTGATCTTTGGCTCAATCATGGAGGTGTCTTTTTTTTTACTAAGAAGGAAAACTCTCTGCAAGGTAAAACTCAGGGTTGAGGATGCAAACACTCGACATCACGTGCCGCTCTCTCTTTTTGAATAATACATGTACTCCAAGTCAGGCTTTGTCTTTGGACCACTCCCTGCAAGGTAAAACTCCTGGTCGAGGACAAAATACTCGAACATCACGTACCATACCCTATCTTTTTGAATAAAGGCTTTGTCTTTGGATCACTCCTTGCAAGGTATCCCATGTGGTAAGCGAGGTCCTGTGCTAAGCTGAAGGCCCAAGTTCGAATCCCTCTGCCAGGGTAAGGCTTAAGACATATCTGGTAGGAGTCTGCCTAACCCAAACTTGCCTTAAAAAAAAAAGCTCAATAATTCTCCCAACTATGATAATCATAGAGATGTCAATTGTGTGAGAAGGGGGCGCCACTTGGTTTTTGTGAAACACATTACACCCAATCCCTAGGGCTGTTTTTAAGTAGTGATGGCAGTGGACCGGGGGAAAGCGGGGCCCCGCCCCGTTTGGACCGGGGATGGAGGCGGGGACAAAGGTTAAAATCCATCCCCGTCCAGGGGTGGAGGCGGGGATGGACGTGCACTTTTCCCAATCCCGCCTCATCCCCGTTGGAACCGGGAATGGAGGATATGAAACGGGGATGAAGGCGGGGATGGAGGATAAAATCCATTCCCCGCCGGGGATGGAGGAGGGTGTGGAGGATAAAATCTTGAGGCGGGGCCCCGCTCCACTACCATCCCTATTTTTAAGTGGTCGGGGCAAGGCTCAATGTTTGCTCCAGTTGTAATTCAAGCAGGGCACGTGTCCAGGGTGGGGAGTGGTTCGGATTTTGGATGAGAAACTATACTGAGAGTTGGTCCGATTCGAATCCAGAACAGCAAAAAAATATAAAATCTCCATCCCATATCGAAACTGTTTGCAACACTACACGTGGCACACAATATGGACGTGAGTCAAACACACGATACACATGTAACACAATTTACAGGCATATATACATATGCTATCACGTTGTCAAAAGCCGATTTTACAGCCCATAATATAACATCCAGTAAAAAACAATGTTGTCAATATCCTATCGGCTATCAAATTGTTTGTGATCGATACTGATTCTCAAGTGAATCGTTCTCGGCTAGAAAATAAATAAAAATATTCTCTGTCAAGTGTTAAAACTATTAAAATAATATTAAAATTTCATTTTAAGTATTTTTTTATTATTAAATTAACAAATTCAGGTTAGTATATAGATTTGCACCAATATTGACAACATTGGTAAAAAGTCCTGTATGCATGTCTTATAATAATAAGCATATATTAAAACCCCAAAAAATTAATTAATAAAAAAAAATCTTGAATCAATAAGATTTTTATGTGAATATTTTTATTTTGAAAGATTCATAAGTGTAGGCTCATCATAATTATTCATTATTTATTTAATAAAAAAGTTAGTATTATACGTTAGATCTTGGATCCAATGAAAATTGTAAGACCCGCAAAATTTTTGAGAAAAATTTAATACATGATGGAATTTCAAAAGATATTTATGTGGAACTATGTATACGTATACGTAGGTACATGTATATACATATGTGTGCATACTCATATGTATAAATATATATACATCGCAATAAATATTTTATTCCTAAGTTTTATTTAATTGCATAAAGAATTACTTGAATTGTTCTACTAAGAATTTTAAATGCCTAAGTTCAAGGTATTCTAAGAAATTCTGACAAAAATGTGGGTTTTAAAAAAAAAAGAGGTTTTTATCATCATTTAGAAAGGTTATTTCCAAAGACCAAAGTGTGATTTCAAAAGAAAAAGGAATTTTTGGAAATGAGCCGAATTGGAATTTTACAAAAAATAAATAAATAAATCTAAAAGAAGCTTTTAAAAAATTTGAGACGTTGGCATAGGGTCAACGTCACCCTAAGGGGCATGGGCGCACCCTAGAGTGCAACCCATGTCATCTTGAGTAGACTAAAGAAAAAAATGTGTTTTTAAAACTTGAAAATCACCCAAGGGAGGGGCGGTGACATTTTTGAAAGACTTTAAAAAAAAAATAGTGTTATAAGCCTATTGGGCTTATGGAAAGCAAGAATAAGGTATTACAAGTATGTCACCTCCTAGAAGGGTCTCTCTCTCTCTCTATCTTCCATCCGTAGGCATTCATTCTCCTTCCTCAATGTTCTAGAGTAGGGGTGGGTGCCGACCGGGACTCCCCTCTACCCTTTAAACAAAAAAAGAATCATCGCAATCCGAATGTAACGCCCCAAAATCCCAACTTGAAAAATCCTTTAGATTTTCAGGGTATTTTTTTTTTGAAATACATTACGCAAGGCGAAAAAACATAAGGAAGAAACAAGTGAAAATTCTGGGCAGGTTATAGAGTGAACAACAAGATAAAATATTTTATTAGTATTGTTTACAAAATGATACAACATTTCTCTTTACAAAAGACAACTGCCAAGATCTTCAATGTTCTAGAGTGTGGGTTCAGCCCTCCGCCGCACATCAAGCTCCATCGCACCACAAGAAGTCACCACCTGTATCCCCATAAAATGGGGTCAGTACTCTTGCGAGTTGGTGAGAAATCAACCATGACAATCCATTTGCACAAATCATAGCATTTATAACATGATATGCATCTAATAACATAATTAACCAGAGCAACAACACAAGAAAATATATCATGATAGAACAGATAAAATATCGCAAACAATGCATATGTGCAAGTGGGCATATATGTGCATCGTGTTGAGACAGTTAACATAATTGATGTGATTAAATAAGTGTAATTGCAACAAGTAAAGAAGCAGTAAAAGAACAATGCTAGGTAATAAACGACAACGTCATGCATCAACATACTTAGGCGGGTACATGAATCATTTAAGCAAGTGAGCAAGGAAGGCGCAACTTTTGCGTCATGATCAAAATAAGCAGTGTGATCGTGATCAAGCGACTAACATTAGCATTCAACAATGAATATTTCATTAATTATCTAACCAAAGAAAGACCCCTCTAGAATTTTATCGCATGAGAACACCAAAATCTGACCTACATCCAAGGAGATACAATTGATTTATTAGAGGTGTTTCTAACAACTCTGGATTTGGCAAAGATCCAATGCATGTGAAAACTATATTTTGATAGAGATTTTAGAGGATTTTATGAACCAAATCAGGCCAAACTGTTAACTATAAAGTTAGAGTCTATGTTTGAGCTTTCCATAATGTCTAAGAACACCGAAATTTGACATGTATCCAAGGAGATATAGTCGATTTATTAGAGGTGTCTCTGATAACTCTGAATTCAGGAAAGATCCAATACATGCAAAAACTATATTTTGACAGAGATTTTAGAGGATCGTTCAAACCAAATCAGGCCAAACCTTTAACTACAAAGTTAGAGGTCTAAGTCTGAGCTTTTCATAATGCCTATGAATATTGAAATCCGACCTGTATCCAAGGAGATACAGTCGATTTATCAGAGGTATCTCTGACAACTCTGGATTTGAGAAAGATCTAATGCATGCAAAAACTATATTTTGACAGAGATTTTAGAGGATTCTATGGATCGAATCAGGCCAAACCTTTAATTATAAAGTTATAGGTTTGAGTCTGAGCTTTTCAAAATATCTAAAAGTACTAAAATCCAGTCTGTATCCAAGGAGATATAGTAACCTTATCAGAGGTATATTTGATAACTCTGGATTCGGGAAAGATCCAATGCATGCAAACACTATATTTTGACAGAGATTTTAGAGGATCCTACAGACCAAATCAGGCTAAACCTTTAACTACAAAGTTAGAGGTTTGAGTCTGAGCTTTCCAGAATGTCCAAGAACACTGAAATCAGACCTGTATCCAAGAAGATACAATCGGTTTATCAGAGGTGTCTCTAACAACTCTAGATTCGAGAAAGATCTAATGCATGCAAAAACTATATTTTTTTTGAAACATGTGTGTGTGTTCATGTGATGCATCTCACATAGGTGCTATGAATTGAATGTAAAGAACAACATACAAATCTAATCTACATGCAACTCACACACATGCATTTGTGAAATTCGGTTTCATGAAGGAAGAAGATACACTCACATATATTTCTTTGAAACGAAAACAAAGAATTTGCAAATGAAAGATAAAAGAAAACTCACCCTCGATGCTACCAGAATAATGGAGGGATCTCTTCTTGCTTGGGCGTGTAGGGTGGAGTCCCACGTGGTACCCAACCCTACACACTAGCAAGAGGGAGAGAAGGAAGGGAGAAACACAGTCGGTTATGGTGGGAGCCCCACGATTTTGGGAGAGAGAGAGGGGAGAGAGGAGGGAGAGAGAGACAGAAGATGAGAGAATGCCTTTCTCTCTCTTCTCAAAAGATATAAATATACTAGGGTTTTAAGTGAATGACTGAGATTAAAAGTTAGAAATGAATGGATAGGATGTATGTCACACCCTTCTAGGCGATGACATACTTGCAATATTTTAGTTCTACTTTTTCTACGCTCAATAGGCTTCTTTCATTTGAATTTCTTTGGAAACCTTTCAAAAATGCCACTCTCTAAAGCCCTACACGCCCTTTAGGGTTTGAAAAAGTTTCAAAAATGCCCCACACTCCCCCTAGAGTGAAAATACCCTATGTATTTTATTTTATTCGAAATAAACCTAAGTTTTAGATAACATCACTCTAAATCACCAAAAAACCCAAATTTCGATAATTCTCTCGTCTTAATTTACTCAAAATGAGTTGAGTTTAGGCAATTACACTTTCGGTAAATCAAAACTAATGCCCCTATGCATTCTTAATAAGACTTACGTGTTTGACATAATATTACTACGATATATATATATATGTATACATACATTCTAGGGTTTTGTATATACGTATATACATATACAAATATATACACATACGTATATACTTATACATACACATATATGTACATATACATACCTAGATCCATGTAAACACACATGAATTTTAAATTTCCATATATAAGTAAATTTTCAAAGCACATCTTTAAATTTTCATCTCTTGCAAAAATCGTTTCCCTTATGACTCACTCTCTATCGATATACGCATTCCACTAATTCACATGAAATAACGAGGTTTTTTCTCATTTGGGCCTCAAATTCGAGGATTGAC
Source organism: Nuphar pumila (assembly GCF_984573655.1). Taxonomy (NCBI): domain Eukaryota; kingdom Viridiplantae; phylum Streptophyta; class Magnoliopsida; order Nymphaeales; family Nymphaeaceae; genus Nuphar; species Nuphar pumila. The sequence goes on along the minus strand of NC_143257.1, from coordinate 116,200,452 downwards.
TAATCTAATATATTATGAATTTAATTTAAGGTTCTCAAAAATTAATATACTATAGATTGTCTTCAATCATGTCGTGCATCTTACTTACACGATTTAGGGTCTCGTATATCCATACTTATATACCATATACATATGTATAATGCATAACTATATGCGAAAACCTCATAATTAATACAAGCAATTTACCATCACAGAATCACATCATATGTTGCATTTTCTCAGAAAAATCACGGGTCTTACACCGAAGGTGAACCACCATTGACTTTCCCATTTTATGTTTCTACTTTTGTTTTTGATTTGTTAATGGCGGAAATGAAGCCTTAGTTCCTTCCATGCATTTGGGCTTTTTGAATGCAAGGGAAGGAAAATGGTGAATTCACTACATGATAGCATACTCGTTTCTTTTGCATATATTGCACACTCATGTTGCACAAACACTCTTCTTCCTTTTTACAAAGTTCGGGCAGTGGGGTCATGGACAAGGGTTTCGGCCCTTGTTACAGGCCACAACTTGGGTCTGTCCGTCAATGGAAGCAATCCCAAGCCGTCGGCATATACCCCCCCCCCCACCCCACTCTTGCAGGGCATTGGAGCTGGACTGGTCAGAAGACCAACAACACCAACCTCAATGAGGTCGGCCTTGGTCGTGTGTTGCTGGTCTGGGTCAGTCTCGACAAAGCTACTTTAACTCTGGCTGGGGGTCGGATGCACCTCCACCCCCCCCCCCCCACTCCCTTCCTTATCCTCTATTTCGTATCGTTGTTGTGCAGGTAGCACCCTCCCCCTTCGGTGTCGTGTGGCCATGTCCATTGTATCAACGCCCACACCTAAATGGGTGTGTGTAGGTTTGCAGTCGAGCTTGTCCATTCTGGCCAGTGAGACCAGGTCTGGACCGCACTCGGTCCAAACTAGTCTTGGGATTGGGCCATGCTGAATCGTCCAACATTCGGTCTGTTGTCTCCAGCGGACATCCCTACCGACAGGGTGCAACGACACCCTGGGTTAGTTTAGATGACACAGAGCCATTCTGGGTTCGAGTGAGGTGGGCTGGTTCAGTCCAGCTGCACCCTTTTTATTTTTTCTCCTGCAGTCGGGCCTGCGGGGTTCGCATATGTAGCAGGGTCGTGCACCCATGCTACAGGTTGTGGCGGGTACCCCAGGCACCGTCCCCGTTGGCTGGCAAATAGGTCTGGACAGAACGAGACCTGCAGGCGTCATGGGTTTCCCCTGTCTGTGGGAGTCGGTCTGCAGTAGCAGACCGGTTAGTGAGCCCAGTGGGTCACTGCGCCCAAGTCCCAGACCCGACACTCAGTCTGGGTCATGTTGCAAGCACTAGGGTAGCGGTGATGTCCCACGTGTTTTCCTTCGCATTGCCTTCTTGCCTTGCACAAGCATTGTGCATGTTTTACCGCAGTAAAACATGTGGTCGGAAACCCTTGGACAACATGCTTGTCGTAGACGTTTTTACCTCCTTAGTTGCCACCGGCGTGGCAGCACGTGTTGGGGGATGCAAGTATGCATTGGCAGCATGCCTTTGTTGGCGTCTGTGCGGCAAGTGAGTAGGGTAGCAACCCGCACTCGCCGCCTTTCCTTATCAAATTGCGTTAATATATGCGATAGCATGTTGTGGAATGAATTACGAGTGTATGCAAAAATTATAGTTGAGTGAGGCACGTCAATGTCAGTGCTTGAGTTGCGTTCTAAAGGTAAACTCATTGTCAAAATAGCCCGCAAACATAGTTCTTGCGAGATGCTAAGTGATTTGCCACGTGTCACATGCACCCTCGCACATCATGACACTTATACAAATTGATCTGCGCAAAATATTCTTCTAGCGTATATGACGAATGGATCAGAGCTTATTTTATAGCATTAGAGCACCACATGCATCTATCACACTATGACTCAAAGAAACATGCTCGTCTTTAGGTGTAAAAATAAATGATAGTATTTTTCCAACATGCTATATTAGAACTCAACTCATGTATGTTTCACACTACATGAATGCAATTTGCTCTACGTACACTTGATGTGTCTTGATGTTTGGGACAAAGAACACCATGTTAGGGTAGCTACACATTTCCAAATTGTCATTGTGAACTTTAAGGAATTGTGTTGGGCAATATGCCCTCGTCCGTGAGTGAGCTCACGTAGTGCTATGTAGCATACCCTATTGAATGTTAAAATGGTGTCATGTTACCTTCATTGGTGAAGTTCTCTTCTTAGCTTGTTTGTGCTAGAGTACGTGAATGAGTGGGCTAGATCTTTGTACGTTGTTCATGTTACCCTGCGAGGAACACAGAGCCGGATGGGACTAAATACCTCAGAATGAGAAAATGTTGCTATAAGTCTCACTGTCTAGTCGCCCATTTCACAAAACGGTTAGCTTTGAAGAGCGTTGTTTAAAATCTGTTACCTATGCGAGTTTCCTTCGCGTACCCGAAGGAGTAAGCAAGAAAGAACATAAACAGAAAACTATCACATACTGACTCTGACTTACTAGTTACACTTGTTTCTTTATGTTAGAATTGTGTACTTACATGTGTTTTCCTTCTCAGTACATATCTTGTTATACGTTTCTAGAGATGCCTTTAGTTAAATATTTCTAACAGTTTCATCATGTTAGTCATAGTTCTGCTACGTACTTTTGATTCATGTCATAATTGCTATCATATTCATGCTTTTCTGAAAATGGTATATTGTGAATGGTTTATCTCACCAACTCGCAAGAGTACTGACCCCATTTTATGGGGATGTAGGAGATTGGCAGGTTGTACGATGGGGCTCGATATGCTATAAGGATTGGATCCTACACTTCTAAACTTCTTGCGATTCTGGTAGTTATTTGGAGGAATGTCCCATCTTTTTGTGAGACATTTTGTAAAGAAATGAATTATACATCTTTCTATCTCATTTTGTAAACCAATGGCAATGTGTTGTTTCTACTTGTTGATTCACCCTATAACCCGCTTAGAATTTCCAATTGTCTTCCCTTATGGTTTTCCGCTTGCGCAATATTTCAAAAAAAAATTACTCTAAAAATCTAAGGATTTTTCAAGTTGGGATTTTGGGACGTTACAGCTTTGGTATCAGAGCAGTGTTTTAGAAGTGTGGTTCAAGACTCTATATGCATGGTCCATCACACTGTAAGTATATCTGACTCAGTAGGCTATGTTGTTTGTTGTTTTGTTTACTTTCTCTTGCATGATTAGATAAATATGTGTGTTCTATCAGTTGTCGACGAATGTGAGACATGACCTGATGCTTAAAGCATTATATGATTTGGTTCAAGGCATCGAGAGCCTAAACCAAGTGGTTCAGACTATAACGCAAAGTGTGCAAGTGTTTGTGAATCCAGCACCTCTTTGTGCGAGATGTAAGATGGAACATGTGGGGCGAATCCGTCCCCGAGAACTGAGTGTATGCACCTATTAGGGCTTCAAAGGATGCTTAGAAATTAAATGTCACTTGGAGTTTGGTGTAGAATTCTTGAAAGGGTAACCCTGCTACGCTTGAGGATGTGGTTTCCCAAGTCAGTTCATGCCAACTCCTGTGAGAGTTGAAGTTCTTGATTTAAACTCAGAGACTATTTGTGTATTTTGTTGAATCCTCCTCAGTATACACCAACTTCACTTCCTCGTTCCACAGTACCTTAGTGGAGACGATTGATGAAACATAATGACGATCAAAACTATTACACACAATCATATATAAAATGATGTTGTTGTGTTAAGAGCCGTCTGATGAGACTCTAAGATAATATTTTCTTTTGTTTTTCAACTATATTGGATATGTTTGTAACCCTATCCTTGTTGAAGGGTACTTTTGGATGTGACCTTTGGAGCATATTGCTAGAGCCTTGTATGTGCTCGTTGAACCTTTGAATTTCCTATTGGAGGAAACTGTAGATCCTCAGTTGTTCTTGGTGACGAGAACATACATAAAGATTGAACCTTGTTGTCATTTTCATGTGTCATGTTTTAACTAAACAAAAATAGCATTAAAGAATGAGATTTTATGTTTTTTAACATATATGGAGTTTAGCATAGGTCAATCAAACAATGAACCTTGTTTTTATAGGTTGAGTACAAAGGATCTAGGTTAGATAAATTTTTAGCCTCCATAAAAATGGATTTTTATTCATATTATAGAGCAAACACATTTTCTTTTAAAAAATGGTTGATTTTGGGTTTTATATTCATGTTATGTATTGAATCTCTATATTTACAATATGTTAAATATGTGTATAAATGGATTTGATATGTTCTTCAAGGATTTAGAAATTATTGAATGGTTTTTTTGAGGTTTTTTTTTAAATATTAAAATCTTTTGGTTGATTCTTGTTATATTCTATTCAGTGGTACTTTAATCAAATCGGTCAGAAGGATAAATTTGTTTCTCTCAAACCCCAAACCCATAAATCCTAAAATTTTGTTGAGATATTATATACATGTGAAAGTAGTCTCAGATCAAATTTTAGATTTGGATGATTTTGGATTGAGAGATATGTTATCTGTAAGTTGGTACAAATATTTTGTCATGATTGTGAGTCCGCAGAGATAGAGTATTTTGTAAAAATCATATCTTCCATAATAATTAGGATCTGTGATTAAAATTTTAAGGTGTATTAGTCTAGATATGGAATAACACACGGTTAAAATTTGAGAGGTCGAATCCTTACGTTTTAAAAATAAAAAATTAAGACATTGGTCTAAAATCTATAGTTCTCAGGGACTTGTTCTATCGAATAACAAAAACAACACGTGTTTCAAGATTTTTATCTCTTAGCTGAAATCGAGTTAAATTTTGAAATTTTGTGAGTTTGAACCTAACATATCAAGTCAACCACAGTAAAAGCCCAACATCTAATTCTTTCTAAACGATTTATAACTTATTTTTCTTTGAATAGTCAGAATTGGACAAGTTTGTTCTGTCATTAGAAATCAGTTTGTGTTACAGAAATTTTATTCCATGTTCTATAATGAGTTGATGTTTGGGTTTTTACTTGTATGCATGTAATATATATAAGTGCCTTCAGTTAAAATCTCAGAACCTAAATCATTTTTTATAATTTGTAATAGATTTTTTAACGTTAGGTAAATTTCTATATTAATAGTCTTGAGAGTGAACTGTTTTTTGTTAGAATGTATGTGATGGTTGCAAAAGTGTATTAAGAGTAAATTTATGCATTCCATGTGGTGTGTCGTTGAGCAACATGTGAGCCTATTGAGGCATTGTATTGGTGCAATCTTTTGTGAAAATTACATTGAATGCAAAGTTTAAATTTGGTATCATTCATACAATTGATAACACATATTGGCACATGATGGGTGCATTATTGTGTCTGAGTGAGAAGATAGCTCAATCAAGTGACGTATGAGATGCATATTTGAGCTTGATAGAGTTTATGTGATATGAGTGCTTGCTATGAATATTGTGGATTCAAAATCGTTCTTTGTGTAAAAAATGTATGAAAATTTAAGATATAAAGGATACTCAAGCAGTATATTAATCTTTGCTTCTTGGTTGCCCTCTAAGAAGGTAGGAGCCTTAAATGTCTATCGTGGGGGATAAGGTGGTACTGAACTCCGTAGAATTTTTCTTCAAGAGTACGATAGGTTACTCATTGTCCTTGATGAAGGTAGTATGAAACATTTGCCACCATTAAGACCTGAGAATAGTGTAGTTTTGAGCTTCAGTTGTTAAGCATTATTGGTATACTAAGCAGTAACCGCCTAGGATCTTGTATCCCAATATCACCCTAAGAAACAAATGCATACTAGGTTAATAAAATACAGTTGTTTGCATGAAAAAAATATCTCTGGAGTTTGCCTTGTACTTCTGTTTTTGCCGGTGAACTTTACCCACACTCAGGTTATAAGGAAACTTAAATTGATTGTAAGTAACATGCTTATGCATTCAAAAGTAAGCGTCAATAAAAAAGATAAAAGTTTCCAAATGTATTATGCATTAGTTTATGTATCTTATGTGATTGTAAGTGTATTTGAATTGTTTCATGTACTTTAACATTTTTTAAGGTTGATGTTTTTTATATGTTGATTTATACCTTATTGTTAAATTATGTAATATTTCATACGAGAACTGAGGTTTTCACCCATTATTTCATATTTTCAGGTAGCGAGACTCAGACATAGCAAAACAGTGTGATAGCGAGACTAGTGCTGGAGAGGATGGATTTATGGATTATTGGGTATCTTTTTCTAAACAGGATGGGTTGAATGAAAATTATGAACTTAAATTGAAGTTTATTAAATTTTTTATTAGTTTGAATTATTTTATTTCATCATTGGTTTGAAATGAATGGTTGGTTTGATGGTGGAACGTGGGTTTGATGTGTCCTGGATCTGTGGTATATATTTTCATTTTTATATAAAGATTTTCTTCTAAATTTTGTAAAAAGGAATAAAAAATCATAATATTTAGGCTGAGTTTTGGGGTCATTAGAGGTCTTTTGCCGGTAATATGAACATATACATATGTTTATATTTTATCTCGTAAAAGCATGCTTTGATGATACCTCATTCCAAAATTGTTATGCAATGTTAGCCATTAATTTTGATGTCTTTAAAAACTTTCCTAGACATCAAATTTCATAAGCTAGTACATCTTCTTCACATCAAACCCTTTAAAGATCAACTATATGGGATTTGGTATGAAAAAAAATGTAAACAGAAATTTTGAAAATGATGGCCTAGTGGATACTTTGCAAGTAGGGTGCAGCAGGTCTATGCCAAGTTCGAGATAGTATTTTGGACACAAATAGGCCATGAGGGACCCACATGTTCTCCACATTTATCAAAATGAGCCAAGTCAAAACCTAGTCCTAGATTAGATTATGAACAAGCCAAGATGGAGCACTGGGCTTGAGCCTTCTAAAGCTCACTTGAAGAACAAACAAATGTGTGCACACACACATAGGGAACCTATTGGCTGCACTCATTGGTTCCAAACACATGAGTCAACATCCATAAAGGCAAGTCATGTTGATCAAATTTGACTCCATGGTTGCGTTCAACATTGTCAAAATAGTAGGAATCATGCCTTGAATCATATTTTTTTGTCCTAAAATAGCGATCTTTTCAGGGTTAAAAATTTGGTACATTGTAGTACAATGATTTTTCAATCCTCAAAAAACATGAAAAACTGCAAAACATGATCAAAAGGTCTGTTTCTACTAAAAAACATGTTGATCACATCTGATGTAAAAAAATAATAATAACTTAAAACATTATGTATATATATAGAGAGAGAGTAATGGGTTCCTGTTAAATGAAATAGGCTAAATGAAATGTGTTAAATGAGTTTTTTTAGTTTTTTTATTTTGACCATACAGATGCGATCTATGTACTTGATTTTATAGGAATCAGCTCTTGAAGTGTTCGATTCTAACACATGGGTGGGTTTTTATAATGTTTAAAAAATCAACGGCCCAAAATCTTTATAAAATTTTAAGGCTTTGAATATTCTTTTTTCATCGAAAACACATGATCCAAGTGTGGATTTTTCATAAATCAACCATGCCCAATACATTTACAGGGTCAGAACTGAAAAAAAAAACACCAAAAGAGCAAAAAAATGCATTTAGTATATATATGGGGGGGGGGGGTACTAAACCTATTCGGTGCTAAACCACATGCTAAATAAGTTTTTTTATTTTATTTTTAAATTTTGATTCTACAGATGTGATCTATGTGCTTGATTTTATAGAGATCAACTCTTGAAGCGTTTGATTCCAACACATGAGTAGGTTTTTATAAAGTTCAAAAAATCGATTGTCTAAAATCTTTGTAAATTTTTGGGGTCCAAACATCATTTTTTTCTTGGAAAAGACATGATCCAAGTGTGGATTCTTAGTAAATTGACCATGCACAACACATTTATAGGGTCGAAACCACGTAAAAAGCATGGAGAAGCTGAAAAACCCATTTATCACACGGTTTAGTGCAAAATGGGACCCATTTTTGTATATATATATATATATATATATATATATATATATTGAAAGTTGGGTTGCTAAAATATACTGCAATGATCAAAGGGCAACTAATGAACGTTGGAATTTTAGAATCATTTTCTAAGTGCTGGTAAAGCCCATAGGGTATTAAAAAAAATCAGTGGCTTTTTATAAGCGTTGCCAAAGAATTACCTTCAGCAGCATTATTCAAGCGCTACTAAAAGTTTTTCTTATTGAAAATAAAATATTTATATATTTTTTAATATACTATATGAGAATGCCAAAACTTATAAAGCTCGGACTAAGAATTTTCATGATAAGCATATTTTGAAAAAACAGTTCAAGCTGGGTTAGAAAGTTTGGCTCTTTAACTCATGACTTCAATTGTTTCCAGGGAAGCTGAAGTCGAGATGGGATGGCTCATTCATAGTCGAGGAAGTATTTTCACATGGGGTAGTTGATGTTATGGACCCAAGAATGGGAGGAAAATTCAAGGTCCATGGGCAAAGGGTGAAGCTCTGCATTTCTGATGTCACTACAAATCAAGACATTGAGGTCATTGACCTCGTGGATGTGTAAAGAAGTGCGCAGTGTATATTATGTAAGATTAAGATGTATTTTGTTTTTGGTAACTTAGTAGTTTCATGCATTTTTCTTTCTTTTTGGTTTATGTGCATGAATGGTAGATCATGTATACATTTTATTTCTTTATAGTGTTTATGAGTTGCAGGTAATAGGACAGCTTGGAGCCTCTTCAAGAGCAAGTACAGAGCTAATTCAACTGCATGAAGCAGCATGCAAGGTTCCATTGCTTATATTAGGTGATATATATCCCTTCTCTTGGTTTCTTTTGTTTCCTAGTGCGCATTCATTTAGTTGCATATAAGTATGGGGGAGTGCCACTGAGGACAGTGTCATTCAAGCATGGGGGAGGGTATAGTTTGCACCAAATTTTTTTTTTGTCCATGTATCTGTTCGAATAAAAACTCATAAAAATTAGGCTTGTAAGGAATAAGTTTAAGCATATATGAATATGTTATATACTCTGATATTTTTGAGAATTTTTAAGCCCCATAATTTTTTTTCTGCAACTAATTTAGAAAGAGTGGTTATTTATGTGGATTTCAAAGAAAAGATGGTAGATGAATGTTAGAGCTTATTTTGACTCACGAAGACGAATATGCACAACTTTATTTTTGGAAAACTAAGAAAATAAAAAACATAAAGAAAAAAAAGTTGAAAAGAAAAAAAAGAGCATGCGTTTAGTCGTTTGATGTCTTGGTTGTTCCCTAGTAACTGGGCTTAGACACAAGTTGAAGTGTTTGATTTTCATATTGAAAATGACAATGAAAGAGATCACTTCTTTGTCTAGTCAATATTTGTGGTTTATTTGGTTCGAGCAAGTAAGGCCTGAGGGGTGTTTACACCTGATGCCCTAAAGCTATCTGGTTTGGGAGCCACCGGCCCAAAAGCCCATTACATGGACTTTATAGAGAGCTTAAGAAATGTTGACATTGCACATGACAAGAAGAAAATTATACGTAAAACTATAAAAATTTAAGGCCTTGTGACTCGAGCAATTAAGTTTGAGGGATACTCTGTATATGGTGCCCTAAGGTCGTCTGGCTCGGGAGTCACTGACCCAAAGCTCGTTACACGGGTTACAAAAACCTAAAAATTGATATAGTGCTCAACTAAAAAAAAAAAGTGAAAGTGTGAAAAATTTAAAAAGAAAAAAGAAAAATAATCACAAGAGCTTATTGGAAAAAAATCATTACTTAGAAAGAATCATAAAAAAAATTGTGCAAAAAACATATAAGTGAGGACAGATAAGCAATAGCATGAGTGTACTTGATTAGCAGAGAATAAAGCATAGGTAATTGCAATTTTTAAAAAAATAAAGAAAAAATGGCTTTTCTTCTACGGTGGCATGTGAAAACTCTAAATATGTTATAAAAATGTAATTGCATGAAATAATTGCTTAAATAAAATTCTTAACTGCCTAATACTTTTTGAATTTGAACTTTGATGTATACATGACAGAGATGTTTGTGGATAGCATCATTGCAAACCCTCACGCGACCATACTCATCCACTAAGGTAACCCAGGGGTTTAAAGAGTTTGTTGCATATGCTAAATGGAATAGTGATTCCTACAAAAGTGAGTTACGTTTTGATTTGTATGTTTTGCTTTGTTTTTGTTAAGAGTCAGTTTGCTTGAGGACTAGCAAACGATAAGCATGGAGTAATTTGATCATGCATAATTTGTATTCATATTATATACACTTTATGTGCATGATTAATTGTAAAAAGAGATTAATAACCCTTGTTTACTGACTTTTGGCAAGGCATTACTTAGTTTTCAAAAAGACAAAAATTGCACAAAGTAAACCCACTTGAGTGGTTTTTGGAAATTTATTTTTTTTCTAATAGCCTTTTTGAAAATGGGTGCCTTTTGAATTTATTAAAAATTGGAAGAGTTTTTAGAAATTTTTCTTAAAAGCACTAACCCTAATTTTTCTTTTAAATAATAGAGATTTAGAGGAGGTTGGCGTCTCCTCTTGACATTCACGCCAGACCCCCCCCCCCCCCCCCTCTCAGTCAGTCCCCTCTCCCTTCTTTTTCCCACTTCTTCTTCTCTTCTTTCCTTTTTCATCGTCGGCTTCTTCTACTTGGCTCGTCGGAGGGCAACATGGTGCATATGCGATCTCGGAGGACGACCACTCTTTTCTAACCCCTCCATCAGAAGCGATCCCAGGTATGCTTTTTCTCCCTCTTATCTTTATGTTTACTCATATAGATTAGATTTTTTTTATTCCTTGAATGCATATAAATTATGTTTTAGCATTGCATCTAGAATAATATGATTTCTATATATATTTTTTCTGCATCTTGATTAGAGAAAAAATTCAATTCATTGCATCATATAATAGTGTATATTTTGTTTTTAGTTTAGTTGTTCTTTGAAGAGGGCATGCAGTCTCAGATCAATCTGCGTGACGGTTGTACCAGGTCTACCATTGTTGACAGATTTGGTCAGGTTCCATTAAACAAACTTGCATGATCAGCGTGTTCACGCAGTTATAGTCTAATATGATATTTTTCTCAAATCATATCTGATTTTTTTTTTACCAAATCAGAGTTGCGTGGATTTGCAGAACTCGGCCCACTCAGTCAATAGCTTGCAGGTCGGTCTGTCAATGTAGATTCGATCTGCGCAACCCCTTCTTTTACACTGGGTTCGGGTTCATCAACCTCGATATGTGCCTGTTTGGATTGATTTAACATGCATATCATGTAGATTAGCGTGATCTGCTCGATCATCAACATCAGTATTAGTGTGACCAAACTTGTATTATCTTCTCTTGGTCAGTGTGGTTGCCTGCCATATATTTTATATCTGCCTATCATCAGCCTGCTCGAGTGCTCAGACTCGACCAGATTCGGTCAGCCTGAATAACCAGGTTGGACCTGATCAATCATTATAAACATACTTGTGTGATCCAGCTATCATGCAGATCTGTATGATCAATTGGCTATAGCAGTAAAAAGTGGCTGAAATTGATTTTTTTGTAATACTTGCTTAAGGCACGCTACTCGGACCTCTGTTTGAACGCAAGCAACCAAACCGATCTACGTTAGTGTGATCAGATCACATCAGTATAGACCCATGATAGGTCGGGTCCTCCCAGCCATTAATTGTTGGCCTGCATGTCCTCATTGTCTGCATGCAACCTGCATCCTCTGTTTTAATTTGTTCTTTAGTCTTTTGTTTAAATTACTACTTTACTGCATGATAGTTTAGAGTTTGATTTCTGTAGGGAGTAAACATAGTTAAATTTTAAATTTCTTTAGATTTAATTTTTGCTTTTTTCAAAACTAACAATAGTTATAGTGGAAAATCCAGTTGATGTGTGTGTTTTGGTTTGTGTGTTTAGTGTGTTTTACAAGTGGGTTCATGTGTGTGAAGCAAAATAAGAGTGTCATAGCTAGGGTAGTGCCCGTGTGAAGCAAAAGAAGGCTAGTCTGCGAAAGAAGAGAGCCCTGCAAATTTTTATTTTTTTCTTTATTTTTAAAAAATTTTGGGGCCTCTAACCATTTAATTGGGTTGTAATATTTGTTAATTTATGCTCAAACTCTTATCATAGGGTAGAGTGTTTTTTTTCTTAAGGTAATAAAGTTTTATTATTGTGTGGAGTACGAAGGTTTTTAAACACCGTAAAGTCATGCAGTTTCATACTTAGTCAATTTTTGGGTTTGGCCTAGATCCTATCGACAAGGTTGATAAGAGCTAACAAAAAGGTACTAGGGAGTTTTTTTTTTACCTTAAAATTCAAGCAAAATTTGGGCAAATTTTGGAAACGGGATCTGAAATAGATGTCATTTGATGCGCCTCGGAATTCCGAGTCCAACAATATCTTATTTGTCCCAATCCAAGCTATGGTTGACCCAAAAATTAATTTTTTTTAAAAAAGAACTGTCTCAATAGGTCGGGTCTAGATTTGGATTGGATTCTATATGAATCCATATGATCCAAATTAATATGGATCTAGACTCAGTCCAAGACTCATGTTAATTAGGAATTGTCCAGTCCATGGTCTAAATGGATCTTTGGATATAGATTTGGATCTCAGATTTAGATCTGTGTCCAAATCTAGATCCAATGTTAATGTAGCTTTAAATTCAAAATTTTAGGTTAAAAATAAAGTAATTTTAAAGTAGAAAAACCCCTAGAGGGATAAGGCAACCTCTAGAAGCTTCTGGATAGTTATTTATTAATAAATAATTAATAATTAATTCAATTATTATTAAATAAATATCAATTTTGAATTTCAAAACTTATCTTTTGGCTAGAATCTACATTGACCTTAAAGTAAGGAGAGAAAAAGGTAAGCCATGGTAAAAAAGTAGGAGAAAGATTTGAAGTTTGAAAATTTACAAAAAATGAAAGAAGGTTAGAGTAAAAATAGGAAAAGTAGAAAAAGGTAGAGATAGAGTGAAAACTCTATCTCCATCTCCTAAAGAGAGAAACCCTAGAGGACCTCTCATATTTTAAAGAAAGAAAAAAAGAGAGGGGAGAGAGAGAGAGAGAAGAAGGAAGAAGAAGACATCTTCCCCTCCATAAAATCAAAGCATCTTTTGGGTTCTATCAAAATCTTGAAAAATGTACACGATCATCTTTTTCGATTCGAGTAGGAGAAAAGAGCTTAAATCTGATTTAAGCCATATTTTTTGTATAAATCATGAATCTTGCCTGGTTTTCTCATGGTTAACATAGGAAAAAACCGATGAATACATGAGGATCTAGTTGTATTTTAATTCTTGGGATTGAACAAACGTAATATGATTGGACAAACGTAAATCAGGTCAAAGTGCATATTGGGATCCTACTTTCATGACACGTTGGATTTGGATCAAATATCTAATTATATTTGACATATATGGACCCTTACCTGGGCGTATGGCCGAGCAACCTGTCTAGTTAATTCACTGTCTTAATATATATTGGAATCTTATTTTAAGTCCCTTATCCTAAAGTAATGCATCAGATTCTGATCAGATGTCTGGCCTGAATCCAGTAAAGCATAAATAGGGGTATCAATGGGTCAGGTTTGTCGCAGACCTATACCGAACTCTATATGTAAAACCCCCATTTTTACAAAAAAAAAAACACATTCGGACCCAGGTCGGATCGGAACCCAGGTCGAATCTGGACCCAAATCGAGTTTGGAGAAAACCCTAAGGGTTTTCCCTTTAAAACTTTTTAACGCCCATCACTCTCTCCTGGTGCAGCCACGAGCCTTCACACATCCCCCCTCTGCTAAAAAGGGAAACCCCTTTGGGGTTTCCAGATTTGCGCCCTCTCGTGCCTTTAAGATCACACAAGGGTGAGGAGGAAGCCATCACCCCTTCCCTCTTCCTTCTCTCTCTCTCTCGCACCCTATGTGTGACACTGGTCGATGACCTCAACCTCTCTCCCAGGTACACCCTTCTTTTCTTCTTCTTCTTCTTCTCCTTCTTCTTCTTCTTCTTCTGGCTCCTGGAGGGTCTGCAGGAGGTCGGCGGCTCCTGTCGTGCCCTCCCCCTCTCTTTCTGCGTTTGCCGGAAGGCCAATAGGAGGCCAACGGCCCCTTGCCGCACCCTCCCCCTTCTCTCTGTCTGGCTGGCAGGGGATTCACCCCTACCACTTGAGCCTTTCGGTAGGCAGGGTAAAGCCCTGCCTCACTCCCTCTCTCATCCTGTGTTTGCCGGAGGGCCGACGACCCCTACTGTGCCCTCCCTCTCTCTTTATGCTTGCCGGAGAGCCGACAGGAAGCCAGCGGCACCCTATCGCGCTCTCCTCTCTCTGTCTTCCTCGATCTTTCGATCGGTAGGGGGTGAAGCCCCTTGCCTTTGAAAGTTTTCATGGGCAGGGGGCGGAGCCCCCTACCTTCGTAAATTTACGGTAGGCAAGGGGGCTTTTCCCCCTTGCCTCTCTTGATTCTTCGATTGGCAGCCCCCCCCCCCCCCCCCCCCCCCAAAAAAAAAAATCTAGATCCATTGTTAATGTAGCTTTAAATTCAAAAATTTAGGTTAAAAATAAAGTAAATTTAAAGTAGAAAGACTCCTAGAGAGATAAGGCAACCTCTGGAAGCATCTGGATCATTATTTATTAATAAATAATTAATAATTAATTAAATTATTATTAAATAAATATCAATTTTGAATTTCAAAACTTACCTTTTGGCTAGAATCTACATTGACCTTAAAGTAAGGAGAGAAAAAGGTAAGCCATGGTAAAAAAGTAGGGGAAAGATTTGAAGTTTGAAAATTTACAAAAAATGAAAGAAGGTTAGAGTAAAAATAGGAAAAGTAGAAAAAGGTAGAGATAGATTGAAAACTCTATCTCCAGCTCCTAAAGAGAGAAACTCTAGAGGACCTCTCATATTTTAAAGAAAAAAAAGAGAGGGGAGAGAGAGAGAGAGAAGAAGGAAGAAGAAGACATCTTCCCCTCCATGAAAGCAAAGCATCTTTTGGGTTCTATCAAAATCTTGAAAAATGTACGGGTTCATCTTTTTCGATTCGAGTAGGAGAAAAGAGCTTAAATCTGATTTAAATCATATTTTTTGTATAAATCATGAATCTGGTTTGGTTTTCTCATGGTTAACATAGAAAAAACCGACGAATACATGATGATCTAGTTGTATTTTAATTCTTGGGATTGAACAAACGTAAATCAGATCAAAGTGCATATTGGGATCCTACTTTCATGACACGTTGGATTTGGATCAAATATCTAATTATATTCGACATATATGGACCCTTACCTGGGCGTATGGCTGAGCAACCTGTCTAGTTAATTCACTGTCTCAATATATATTGGAATCTTATTTTAAGTCCCTTATCCTAAAGTAATGCATCAGATTCAGATCAGATGTCTGGTCTGAATCCAGTAAAGCATAAATAGGGGTATCAATGGGTCGTGTTTGTCGCAGACCTGTACCGAACTCTATATGTAAAACCCCCATTTTTTTTTAAAAAAAAACACATATTGACCCAGGTCGGATTTGGACCCAAATCGAGTCCGGGGAAAACCCTAAGGGTTTTCCCTTTAAAACTTTTTATCGCTTATCACTCTCTCCTGGCGCAGCCACGAGCCTTCACACATCCCCCCTTTGCTAAAAAGGAAAACCCCTCTGGGGTTTCCCGATTTGCGCCCTCTCGTGCCTTTAAGATCACGCAAGGGTGAGGGGGAAGCCCTCACCCCTGCGCTCCTCTCTCTCTCTCTCACCCTGTGTGCGACATTGGTCGATGACCTCAACCTCTCTCCCAGGTACACCCTTCTTTTCTTCTTCTTTTTCTGGCTCCTGGAGGGTCGGCAGGAGGTCGACGACTCCCTGTCGTGCCCTCCCCCTCTCTTTCTGCGTTTGTCGGAAGGCCGACAGGAGGCCAATGACCCCTTGCCACACCCTCCCCCTTCTCTCTGTCTGGCTGGCAGGGGCTTCACCCCTACCACTTGAGCCTTTTGGTAGGCAGGGTAAAGCCTTGCATCCCTCCCTCTCTCATTCTGTGTTCGCCGGAGGGTCGACAGCCCCTACTGCGCCCTCCCTCTCTCTTTATGCTTGCCGGAGAGCCGACAGGAGGCCAGCGGCACCCTGTCGCGCTCTCCTTTCTCTGCCTTCCTCGATCTTTCGATCGGTAGGGGGTGAAGTCCCCTGCCTTTGAAAGTTTTCACGGGTAGGGGGCGGAGCCCCCTACCTTCGTAAATTTATGATAGGCAAGGGGGCTTTTCCCCCTTGCCTCTCTTGATTCTTCAATTGGCACCCCCCCCCCCCTACCTCTGCAATTTTCGATAGACACCCCTTGCCTCTCTTGATTCTTCAATTGGCACCCCCCCCCCTACCTCTGCAATTTTCGATAGACATGGGGCTTCCGCCCTCTGCTTCTATGTTTTTTCGATAGGCAAATAGGGGGCTCTGCCCACTGCCTCCTGGTCTTCCATCATGCAAGGGGACAAGGCCCCCTAACTCTACATAGTCCATCAGGCAGGGTGGGGGGCTCTGCCCCCTGTCACTTTTTTCTTTTCTCATCAGGAGCCTAGCCCCCTACCACTCGTTCGACTTTCTCGACAGGGGCCTAGCTCTGCCATTGCCTCCTTATTAGGGTTACCAGCAGAGTGGTGGGCAGGGGTTGCGCCCCTGGCCCTTCGCTAATTGTTAATGGGCGGACAGGGGTTGTACCCCTGCCCCCTTTCTGTTCTTTATTATGGCTATAGCTTTCTAAGTATTCACACTTTCGTTATTTACACGATGGATCTTGCTCGTGATCCACAACTCGAGCCCTACATCACCTACACTCGTAGGCACACGTAGAGACACAACCTCTCAAGGTAGGGAAAAGTTGCATGAAGACTTTAGATGAAATTAATAAAGTATTTGGATATTGAGATAATGACAAGTGATATTTATATGCATGTCTTTGTGATCTTTTGTTCTTTACTTGTCTTTATTTCACTGAATGTTACATATTTTTTGTACTCTACATGCGTAGGCTTGTTTTATAGTAAATTCTTGTTACTGTTTTTTGTACTTGTTTTATGTTGATGTTGTATCGTAGGTGCTTAGTTTTGTCAGTACATGTTTGTTCTTGATGCTGCCTCAGGCAAGCCTTAGAGGGTGTGCAGGTGTGCGTACAACATTTTGCACCTTTCAAAAGGGGTATAAAATTGAATAAAGACATTATAGTGTCGAGAAAAGGGCTTTCTTGGTGCAAGACTCAACTTCTCGAGCATAAAAGCATACTTTTAAAGCTAGTGTTCTCTCTGTGAGTCGCTAGATGTAATTATCTGCACCCCGAGTCGGTTACTCGGGAGAGATACTGGGATCCACGATGATCCTGAGACTTGTGTTCATGTTTCGTAGAAATTAAGCTTGCTAACTAAAATCACTTATACTTCATCCTATGAAACACAATGTTGGGTAATCCTTCGAGAAACCCATGATCTACCATCATAGCCGGACTTTTAGACAAATATAATACATACACTACAATGAGAACTATGATAGGTCGTTGAACACCTCAAACTGTGCAATGAGCACTTTGTTGAAATAAATAAAGATAATGATGTTTGCCTCCATAGGTCAAATACTCAAAGAGCAATGCATATCAAATTGGAACCAATTGAATTGCAACATATTAAATGTTACCCTCTCATCGTAGTCATACTTTTAGACAAGTATGATTGTACTTTTGGACAAGTACGTCACGCTGGTGTTACAATGTTTAGATGATAAAGTTGTGACAACCTTGAAGCGTGCATATATATATCATAATATTGAGATCACATAAATGATGATAACTCACCTTCACAATCAAGATGCTTGAGTGAGTTTAGTAGACCAGAGCATGTAGAATGAGGCAATGGTTAAGACACCCCCGTCGTGCCTATTCGACTCTCACAGTTCATTAAGGGAGAAAATGAATGATACAAAAACTTCGATGGACAGGTTGTTGACAACTACCACACGGGCAAAAGACTCAGTTTTCCTAGTCATCAGAGTTAGGAAAAATGAGATTACCATAAATTATCCTAGGTGGTAGCTTTCAAGTACTTTTGTAGAAGTTAGATGCATCCATGAGCCACAAATGCTTTTGGAAATTTACTCTCTTAGACACTGACCGTCCTCTTAGGAGCGAACTCAATCAGCCATCCGGGTTAATGAAAAATACTTGACATAATAAACCCCTGGATCGATCTCGACTGTTTCTATGTTTCACGTCTGTGCGTACCCATAGGCCAGATAATATCAGAATTTAAAGAACATCAAGTTCACAATAGTTGTAGACTAATGAGATTCAATTGCTTATGATGTTGTTTATATCTTGTGATGAATATCTATTTCAGTACATTAGTTCTTTGCATATGTTGCTCATGTTAGAATAGATTTACTTTCTCGCTTTTCGATTACACACTTTAATTACTGCTTTTAATGAAACAAATTGCTTATCTTATGAATGTCTTACTTTTTTATTCTACATTGTCTATTCGTACACCTACCAGTTTGTTATGAAACTGACCCATTTCATTGGCAGGTGACGAGTAAGACCTTATAGATGGCCAATAGCACGATGCAACTTGGCTCGAGACTTTCTTCTTTCTGCTGGCGTCTTGGCTCTGTGTTTTAGTTTTTTTTTTAGATTTTTTTTTATTATGAAAAGAATGTTTTTTTTTAATAAACTGCAAAATTCTATTAATAATCTATAGTTTTGTTCTTCACTTCTTTTGAGTAACTGTTTTATGGATGATGATGATTTTAAAGCTAACGTGTCCAAAATTTGTCAACTTGTGCTCTTTTCTAAGTTGCTTCCGCTGTCAATTTTAAAAGTCAAAATCCTAATCTTTGAAAGTTTTTTTATTAATATTTTTCGAAATCACAAGTTAATTTTTTTTGGCATTACACTATAGGTGAGGGTTTGATAATAAAAAGGGAGGTCCTATTAAAAACTAGTTCAGGTCCTATTAGTATATGGAGCCAAGTATGATTTGTAAAATTTAGTACCAGTCCCAGGTCTGACCTGATCTCTTATTAAGAACTATGATTTTTTAATATGAAAAATAAAAATATATATTATTTTACCAGGTATGAATTGGGTTTGGTTTATGTAATCAATATAGGACTTAGATATGGTTTTTCTTATAGCATAAGCACTTCAAAAACAGATCTGGGTTTGGGATCATATGGGTCCCAACGAGATCCGACCCGTTAGTGACAAAAGTTAAAAACGGCAAAATATCTGCAGCCAAAAACTTGCAAGCAATATTTTTTTTTTCGAAAATCTCAAGTTGTTTTGGAAAAAATATCGGCAGCAAAAAGTAAATTTAAAATATAAACAAATAAATTTTCATTAAGAAATAAAAATAAAATATATTTAAATAATATCTTTAGAAATAAAAGTTTAAAACGTTTATGTAATTTCTCGCGATATTTGTCACACCCTGCACAAGTAAGCTGAGTAGGTGGGGACTGACGAGCTGTGGACTCGACCCGGATTTGTCAAGTTCCGGTTCGTTGATCCGAGTCTCAATAGTTTCCATTATTCACACATTCAAACGCCACCAACAAACGAAAGCCAGGGAACGAGCGTAAAGCCTAAGGTTCATCTCGACCCGTCCGTACGTCTCCTCTTCCCTCCGATCGCCTTTCCTGCAATTCGATCTGAATCTTGTTGAGATTTTGATGACATTTTTCGTTCTTCGTTGATCCTTTCTGTTGGTGAGTTCCTGATTTCCTGTGTTTTTTTTGCACGTCTCTAGGGTTAGCGTTTGGGAGAAATGGATCCGTCGGAGCTCAGGGACTTGGCCGACGACGAAACGCCGATGATGAAGACGATCAAGGCGGCGACATCCGGCCTCGTGGCCGGGACCATCTGGGGCACCGTCGTCGCCAGCTGGTATGACGTGCCCCGGGTCGAGCGGAGCGTCGCCCTCCCCGGCCTGGTCCGGACGGCGAAACTCATGGGGAACTACGGGCTCACGTTCGCGGCGGTCAGCGGGGTATACATTGGGGTGGAGCAGATGGTCCAGAGGTACAGGATGAAGAAGGATTTCATCAACGGTGCGGTCGGGGGCTTCGTCGCCGGCGCGTCCATCTTCGGTTTTAAAGGTTAGAGTTCTTCTCCTTGTCGAACAAGTAAGAAAATTGGAATCGGATTTTGGTATAGTCGTCTCTTTACACCGAATTTATCGTAAATTTTGGTGTTTTTTTGCCATTTCTGGATCCCTGGTGCTTTTGGAAGCTATGGTCATTCGTTCGGTGATGCGAAATTGATTGAACAAGGCACAATCTTTTAATTCACAAATGAAAGGGGGGAAATGTTGAGTAAGAGATTGCTTTTTTCTTCAATTTTAGTGGACTTTTGGAATTATAGAAATTGTAATTCGATAGGTTCCCTATTTTCCGTTGCAGAACTCCCCCTTCCTTGCGCACGCATCTTTTTGATGATATCCCAAAATCTATGGAGTATAGCGAAATGGGAGATTATGCATTTTGGTGTTTGTCTTGATTGAGATATTGATGAGGCAATGGCTTGGAGACTCCCTAACCTTTTTGTTGTGGCCGAGTTTGGTTTAGGAATACTATAACAATCGAATTGCTGAGATGAACCTAATCCCCATTTTGATGGTTTGTTTTTTGGTAGTACGACTGTAAAAATTAAAGCTTGGGATACCATCGGGAAACAGACGTTAAAAAATTCTAGGTGATACTTTGCATACTGGTCCTCCATATCCAACAAGCTGCGGCTCAGGAATATAAACAAATATACAATTATGTTATGTCCTAATCTAGCATAGAAAGATGTTTGGGAGCATGGTGACCATTGTAGTCATGGTCAAGATATAGAAGGATTTGGTCCTTTAGCTGGAGCAAACTGCTCACTAGCTTCTAGTTCACAATGTATTTTATCTAGCATTGCTTTTGTAAGGAAACAAGCGGAAGTACAATAGAGAACCCAATAAGGGTTAACAAACAATACAACCAATAAGGGTTAATAAACAATACAAAAGAAGTGCACAAGCACTAGTCCACCAAGGGACAATACAATCACCAAATGAGAACAAACTCAGTAGCACAACAAGAGCCACTAAGGGCCAACACAATACATAAAAACTATAAATTCTCTTAAGAAAAATGCTCAAAAAGCATTGCTAAATGCAAGGTATAGTGTGTCTTTAAATAGGCACATTTGAAGACACATGGGCTGGTCCACAGCTATAAATATAGCCGTTGGGACCAGTTCAACGTCTAGTTGGACTGGCCCAACAGCTATATTGAATACAATATTTTAAAAAAACAAAATAAAAATAATTTTTCAGTCAACCCCTTGTGGACTGACACCTATTACATAAGTGAAGACAGAAATACCCTTGATGGGTATTTCAGTTTACATAAAAGAACAAAATGTATATAGTAACCTGTATCTTCAAATGCATAGTGTTTGAAGATACGTTGGACGAAGTGTCACCGTTGACCACACGCGATCAAACGGCGATGCTTTGTCATATTTTTTTGGGCGATCGTGACTTTTAGTGGCAGTCTTGACCAGAGTTACCAGAAGCGCCTAGGTAAAAGGGGAAGCGCGAAACGTCGCGCTTCCGAAGCGTGAGGGGAAGCGTCCCCCTTTTTTGGAAAGCGCACTTCCCTTTTATGGGAAGCACGCTTCCCCCACGCTTCCCTTGCGCTTCCCCTCGCTTCCCCATTTTTTCTATTTTTTCGCTTCCCCTCGCTTCCGGTTCGCTTCCGAGACGGTTCAAAATTTTCTTCTAAGTAGTCCCCCGCTTCCTAAATTTTTGAAAGTGCCTCGCTTCCCGTATCGCTTCCTGCTCCCGCTTCCTCGACTTGTAACTCTGGTCTTGACCACCTCTAAATCTCTAGGCATAAAACAGTGAATTAGTGGCGGTTCAAAACCACCGCTAATTCTGTTTTTTTCGAGAGAAAAAAGAACACGCGGTGTTATACTGCGCGTTCGAACGAGTTCGAAGGAAAACTTGTTCGAAGATACATGTTTTCCTATATATATGTAAATGTACATAGTACATTTACAATACATCATAAATTAACTCTCCCCTTCAAACTTACAGTGTAATCACCGAAAGTTTGATAAGAAGAGATACAAAATGAGGTGAAGGCAAGGCTTTAGTGAAAAGCCCGCTAGCTAACATACCAAAGTCATGTAGGGAATTCAATAGTTCCTCGTAGAAATTCTTCTTAGACATAGTAGCAGTCCATCTCTATGTACCTAGTTCGTTCGTGGAAGGTGTGGTTGCTTGCAATATAGATAACACTCTTATTGTCACAACACATCTTGGAAGGACTAGAGATGACTAAGCCCATATCTTTGAAAAGACTCATCAACCAGATAATCTCCAGTTGTTGTGGTTATTGCTCGATATTCAGCTTCGGTGGATGACAGAAAGACTTTATGTTGTTTCTTATACCTCCAAGATATGAGAGAGTCTCCTAAAAATACACAAAAACCAGTGGTTGAGACTTTCATTAGGATTACTTTCACAATCTGTATTAATATAAGAAATTAAATCTAAAGAAGAAGAGGATAGAAATAGCCTTTTGGTTATAGAACTCTTGATATATTTGACAATCATTAACACAACACTCATGTGCACTGTAGTTTGTGCATACTGAAACTGACCGACTGACTGAATACACAACATGAGCAATGTTCGATCTTGTAATAGATAAGTAGATCAAGGATCCAATCAATTGCTGGTATGGAGTTGGATCATCCAGAGGAGTTTCATCTTCCAATCTTAATTTTGCATTCATAACCTCCGACGTGACAACTTGCTTATTATCAGAAATTTGACAATAATATCTGCAGTCAACTTCATTTGTGATAATATATATTTTCTAGGTGAGTAAGCCACTTCGATACCTAAAACATATCTTAAGAAACCAAGGTTATGAATATTTTTAATTTCATCAACTCTTTTTTTGTCACTCCCTGTTATATCATCAACATGTAACATAAGTATAATAATGTCAGTACCTGTATCTTTGACAAAAAGAGCAATGCCAGTATAACAAGACTTATAACCCAAGTTTAACGTAACTTCACTAAGCCTATCATACCAAGTTTTGTGGGCTTGTTTAAGCCTATATAAATCTTTTATTAACCAAATAACTTTTTCCCTCTCAATCTCAAAACCGGGTGGAGGATCCATGTACACTGTCACATTTAGGTCCCCATTCAAAAATGTGTTCTTGACATCAAGTTAGTAAATAGGTCATTTTTTAATGGATGCTAAGGCAATGAGTGTTCTAACACTAGTCATACGATACAAGTTACAGAAGCAAAAGTCTCTTCATAGTTTATCCCATACTCTTGGGAATAACCCTTGGCCAATAACCTAACCCTATAGTCTTTTCCCTATAGGTAATGGTTGAATCTCTCAAGTCTTGACTTTCTCAAGGGCTTCTAGCTCTAGATTCATGGCATCAATTCATTCAAAAATTTCTTTAGCCTCATTGTAAGTTGAGGGTTTATAAAAGGAGTGAATAAACATTAGACATAAGACAAACTTTATTTCTAGGTGAAAAAGTTTCATATGACAAACCTTTCAGGAAGTCTGGAGGTTCTATTGGATTTCCTAATGCTAGCTTCTCCTAGATTTTGGTTTTGTGAATTCCTATCAAGTGCACATGGATGGTGTTCAATAGTTCTTCTAAAATAGATTTGAGTATCACGATTATGGGTATCCTTTATAGGAACACCATAGTCATCAATATGCTTATTATCAAGATCATCAACATGTAGAAGCCTTCTTTGGCAACAAGTCAAATAACACAGAACACTCAAGATCATCCTTATGCTTATCAAAATCAAAACCATTTTCATTTTTGAGAAAATTTACATTTCTTAAAACATAATGTCATTTTTCTTATCATAACATGTATACCCTTTTTGGTTATTGGCATAGCCAAGAAACACACATTCAATGGCTTTGGGGGATAATTTGTCTCTTTTTTCAATAAGTACAAACATTTACATTCAAAATTTCTTAATCTACTTAAATCTGAAGAATTTTGATAAAGTTTTTCAATTAGGGACATGTTTTTGTAAAGTGGATAAAGGCATTCAGTTGATAAGATAAATTTTTTGAGATAAACAAAGTTCTTGTATTTTCAATGATATGATGATGCTTTTTCTTGGCTAAACCATTTTTTTGAGGGGTATTTGGACAAGATCTTTTTTGTGAAATCTCACTTTCTTTTAAATAATTTTTGAAATCATTAGACAGTTATTCTCTCTCTGAGTTCTATCGAAAAATGACAATTTTGATTTAAAATTGGTTTTGCACAATATTGTGAAATTCTTTGAAACATGAGAATACATAGGATTTTTGCTTAAGGAAATAGATCCAAGTATACGTAGTATAATCATTAATAAAGATAACATAATAAGAGAGCCCTCCTTTTGACATGACCGGAGTCACTCTTCATACATCCAAATGCACAAGTTAAAAAGGTTTATTAGAGATAAAAGTTCTAGATCCAAAAGTTTTTTTTTTTCATTTTTCCAAGAATACAATTATTACATATGAACTCTTTAATACAAGAGTCTTTCAAAAATGGAAAAAGGAGCTAACTTAGATACATTAAGATGGCCTAATCTTTGATGCCACACAAAAATATCTTTTTCCTTAACAAAATTACAAGATGATTCTTTATGAAGATGGAGAAAATCCATGTAGTAGAGATTTTTCCTTTTATGGCCTTAATCAACTTCCCTAATTGGCAATCCTACACCCAATATTTTTTTATGAGAAGTTGATCTCATACCCATAATCCAAAATGTGAGAAACCGATAATAAATTTAAATTGAGTTTTGGAACAACTCTAACTTTAGGTATTTGAAATGTTTGAAAATGTTAAATACTTTTAATCTCTAAATTAGTTCCATCGACCGTAGAACCAAAATAATTATAAAAAGATTTTGTGCATTCAAATAAGAGGGATTTTAAAGGACTCATGTGAAAGGAGGCACAAGAGTCCATAATCCAAGAAAACGTACCTGAAGGAGAGGAATTAGACATAGCAGCACCAGAAATAGATGTGGATAAAGTCTTAAGGATCCTGTGTGGCTACCTTGGCCTTTAGCTAAATTAGGATCTTTTTGTTATTTGCATTTTGATAAAAAGGAGGAGGACTGCTGCCTGAAGACTAGACCATGAAGTCGATCCTTCTTAAGACTGGCGACTTAACATCTGGTCCTTCCATGAGCCTTCATGCCTTCTTTTTCAGAGGATCCTTATCACAAAGCTCATATCTATGTAGTTGATTTTATATTTTACCATCAATGTTGTGAAAAGCGTTGAGGCTCGCTCCACCAAAACATGAAGCGAGGCGTAAAGTGTAAGCCTCAAAAATATATTTCTAAAAACTTTTTAAAATCGTTTTAAAAGATATCTAAAAACACAAATAAATAAAAAATGCTTTATTCATGAAGCAACCAATAAACCATAGGAAATATCAAATAAATATCTAAAAATATAAGAATAGCATGTAAAAGTAACATTAATGCAACAACTTGATCTAAGTATCTAACAAATAAAATATGAGTATTCAATGAAAATTTACTTAACAAAATCACTAATAATTAAATGTCTCAACTTCATGTCATCACCATATAATGCATATTAGCATTAACAAGCAAAAGTTAATGTATTTGTCTAAGACTCTCCAAAATGAGTGTTACAACATTTACAAGTGCAAATGAAGGACAAAAAAAAGAGGCAAATGCCCATAATCTTGTGAAGAACATAATAACATGCACAATCAATTAATTGCAAAGTCTTTACAAACCTACACATATACATGTAATTAAAAGATGAAGAAGAAGAGAGGAGGGAAGAAGAAGAAAAAAGGTGAAGGAAAGAAGAAGAACAAAGGATAAAAGAAGTAGGGAAGAAGAAAAAAGGAGGAAAGAAGAGGAACGTAGGAAGGAGGAGGAGGGGAAGAAGAAAAGATGAAGATGGAAGAAGAATAAGAAGGGAGGAAAAAGGAAGAGAAGAGGAGGTAGAGAGAGTCTCCTCCTCTCTTCTTCTTCTTCTTCTCCTCCTTTCAGCAGATAGAGAGAGAAGCACTGCTGGTGGTTGTAATGAAGTATGCGGAAAGATAAAGAATGCTAAAAAGCATTCACAATGTCCAACAATGGACTAATGCACAAAAGGAATAATAGCCAGGTCCACTATGGGACAATACATACATAAGCTTTAAGGAAAGCACAAGATAAAAATATAAAATCTCTTTATTGAGAGAGAGAGAGCACTAAGGCTTAAAGAATATAAAGGGGTTCACCCCTATTTATACAAAAAGAACCTCCTCAAAAGGAGGGCTAAAAAGAGAACCAAAAGGGGGCTCCCATAGAGTCGTTGGGAGCCCCCAACGGTCACATCTCCCAACGGTCACATTTGTGACTGTTGAGGGCCCCAACGACTCTATGGGAGGGGCACCTTTTGGCATGAAATGAAAAAAAAACAAAAAAACAAAAAACCTAATCTATTTACATAGTTGTTTATTAAAACAACTATGCGAAAAGACTGAAATACCCCTATTAGGTATTATATATATAGGTACATGTACGTATTTTAACACCCCCCTCAAACTTTACGGGGAGATGACCGAAAGTTTGCCAAGGAGAAACATGAAGCGTGGAGCAAGAAGGGCTTTAGTGAAAAAATCCGCTAACTGATATTCTGATGTGACATATGACAATATAAAAGTTCCACATAGATACTCATCACGAACATAGTGACAGTCCATCTCTATATGTTTGGTCCGCTTGTGGAAAGTGTGATTGTTGACAATATAAATGACACTTTTGTTGTCACAACAAAGCTGTGAAGCACCAGAAATGTCACCTCCCATATATTTGAGAAGACTTCGAAGCCAAACAAGTTTCATTATAGTAGTTGTCATGGCCCAGTATTCAACTTCATTAGAGGATGTCCAAACTTTTTGTTGCTTCTTACATCTCCAAGCAATTAAGGAATCTCCTAAAAAACACAGAAACCAATAGTTGAGATTCTATCATTAGAGTTACCTTCCCAATCTGCATCAGTATAAGCAAGTAAATTTAATGAAGAATATGGGGATAGGAATAACTCTTTAGTTATGGTGTTTTTGATGTATCGGATGATCCGAAGCACAACACCCATATGCACAGTTGTAGGAGCATGCTGCATCCCAACAATCGAAAAACAACTTAAATAAAAAGCAAACATAAATAAAAGGAAAACAAAAAAGACAATACATTCCCTATTGGACTGTATTTATTATAATAGATATAATGACCAAATTACCCCTGATATATGTATATTATATAAATATACGTATATCAGGTGTATATATACATATACAATCTATTTTAACACTCCCTCTCAAACTTACGGTAAGATTACCGAAAGTTTGTTAAGAAGAAACAAAAATCAAGGTAAAGGAAGAGCTTTGGTGAAGAAGTCCGCAATCTGAAGTCGGACTGAACATATGGTGAAGTAATCGTCTCCTTCAGGTATTCTTCTAAAACATAGTGACAATCTATCTTGATATGCTTTGTTCTTTCATGAAATGTATGGTTGCTGGCTATATATATGGCACTTTTGTTGTCGCAATATAACTTTGAAGCAGTGGTGTGAAAAGCGTTGAGGCATAGCGAGGCGCTCCACCAAAATCTGAGGCGAGGCGTAAGCCTCGAGGCGCAAAGCGTAAGCCTCAAAAAAAAATTTTAACTTAAAAAAACTATAAAAATTATTTAAAATTATAAATAAATAAGAAATGCTTTATTGATGAAGCAACAACCAACACGAAATAAAATCAGAAGTATAGAGTTTGTAATTAACACTGGACTTGCATTCTAGCAATATTTAAGCAAACATCAAATCAGAAGTATGCCTATTGTAAGGGTTCTTACTAGATCCACTATATTGCCAAAAACAAACTTATTTATTTGTATGGTTGAAGAAACTAGACCATGACCTTGGTTACGTTGTTATCAAGCATCTTTTTTTATTTTTGTTTTTATTTTTTATACAAAAACATGGTCCAGATTGATCATGGATTCACTTCCACCTGAATCAAACTCCAAAACCTCCATTTCATAAAAAAAGTTAGGCACAATTGAAAGAGGTTGGAAACAATCTTTTTCGGACGCATGTATGGCTGCATGGCACTTTCTTAAAGAGTAACTCAATAGTTTCTTTTTCTGTTTAATGGCCTACAACACCGTGATACTGCTCGTAGCAAAACCTCAATATCTGGAATTTGGCTTGGCAGTTAAATCACTGAAATATCTCAGTAAGCCAACCGAAAATTCTACACGTGAATGGCAATTGGACATAACAATTTTTGGGTTGAAAAACCATCTGCGCAGCTGGCTCAAATACTCACTGCCTATCCATGCACGTGAATCGCTTGGTCCATACATAGTTGCAAGCATCAAGAGGACCAAATCAGTGTTTTTGCATCAGTAATCATTCACACTACATTTCCAACTTTTAAACATTTAAGCTTGTTCTTTTTTTGTCTATGCTGTTGATCAGCACTATCCAAAAGAAAGGTTGTAGTAACAGCCAAGGATGAATGAAGGGGGCCGGGGTTACTTGGTGTCTGGCAAGGGTTGCCGGCGTCGCAGCTACTTCCGGAGAGAAGGAGGAGGCGGGGAAGCGAGAGAGTGTGAGAGACGAGAGAGAGGGACTGCAAGAGACGAGAGAGAGAGAGAGGGGCTGCGAGAGACGACAGGGAGAGAGGGGCTGCGAGAGACGAGAGGGAGACAGGGGCTACAAGAGATGAGATTAGGGAAATTAGGGCTCCCGACCCTTATTAGGGTCGGGGGTGAGATGCTATTGTTGGTCAAATGAGGGATTTGACCCTCATTTGACCAACAAAATAAGGCGTGTGCGCCTCACGCTGAGGCTCGCCTCGCCTCAAGGCGCAAGAGGCGTACGCCTACATGGGTTTACGCTTTTTAACTGTGCCTCAAGGCACAAAGTCCCTCGCCTTGAGGCGAGGCATGCTTTTTGCGCCTTGAGGCGCGTTTTTAACAACACTGCTTTGAAGGTTTTGAAACATCAATACCCATGTCTGAAAGTAAGGATATCATCCACATATCCTCAGTTTTTGTTATAGCCATCGCCCTATATACAGCTTCCGTGGAGGATAATGACACTTTCTGTTGCTTTTTTCATCTCCAAGAAATGAGGGAATCACCTACAAACACACAAAAACCTGTGGTTGAGTGTCGGTTATTAGGATCTCTTCCCCAGTTGGAATCAGTATAAGTAATAAGATTTAAAGATAATGAAGAGGATAAAAATAGCTCTTTAGATATAATCTTCTTGATGTATCGAACTATTCTTAACACAACAGTCATGTGAACTAATGTAAGCACATATTTAAACTAACTTGCAGTATGTACTACATACGTAATATCTAGTCTAGTAATAACTAAGTGCATTCGTGACCCGATAAGTTGCCTATAAGGAGTTGGATCATCTAGTAATACTCTGTCTTCAACTCTTATTTTAGCATTTATTACTTCAGGAGTGTCAACATATTTTGTGTATGTGATTCTCAATTGCATAACAATATTAGCTGCAAACTTTATGTGAGACAAAATGTATCCTCTTGGCGAATATGCAACTTCAATACCTAAAAATATCTCAAAAAAACAAGATCAGTCATATTAAAGGATTTTTTTAAGTATAATTTTAATTTCTTCAATTTCTCTCTGACCATTTCCAGCAATGATCATATCAACATATAAGAGCAAAATGATAAGCGAAGTATCTGTAGATCTTACAAAAAGCACAATATCAACATAACAAGATTTAAATCCAAAATTTATCATAGTTCCACTAAATTGATCATACCATGCTTTAAGGGCTTGTTTAAGTCCATATAAAGTCTTTCGAAGATGAAAAACCATACCATTTGCAATAGTCAGACCAAGAGGAGGATCCATGTGAACTTCTTGATTTAAATTTTCATTTAAAAAAGCATTCTTGACATCTATGATCTAACAGATATATAGGTCATTTCGTAATTGATGCTATTGCAACTAAAGTCCTAACGGTGGTCATGCAGGCAACTGGGGCAAAGGTTTCCTTATAATCTATACCATATTCCTGGGAATATCCTTTTGCAGTTAATCTTGCTTTATATCTTTCTAGAGATCTGTCACTCTTTCTTTTAACCTTAAATACCCATCTATGTCATATTGTCTTTTTTTTCTTAGGAAGATGTTGGACTTTCCAAGTATGGGCCTTATGTAGATCTTCTAATTCTATTTTCATAGCTTCTACTCCATTCTCTTATGTCTTTGGCTTATCTATAGTTGGATAGTTCATGATATAAGTGGATTGCTAGAAGACATGCTCTATAGCTTGGGGAGAAAGATTCATAAGAGACAAACCTACTTGGCAGTCTAGGTATTCGTTCAGATCTTCTAACACTAGATTCTTCTATATTTGTTGGTTGACTATACTTCTCAAAAGCACATGGATGTTCCCCATTATCACGTTTAGAGCATGGTTGTCAGTCGAGGAAGCAGGAGCGGGAAGCGATACAGGAAGCAAAAGCGGTAAGCGAGGCACTTTCAAAATTTTAGGAAATGGGAAGCGTGGGACGACTTAAGAGCGAATCAGGAAGCGTCTCAAAAGCGACCTAGGAAGCAAACCGGAAGCGAGGGAAAGCGAAAAAAGAAAAAAAAAACAAAAATAAAATACAAAAAAATAAAAAAATGGGGGAAGCGAGGGGGAAGCGTGCTTCCAAAAAAAAAACGTGCTTCCCAGTGCAACGTTTTGCGCTTCGAACATGCGCTTCGGGCAAGCGCGTTTCCCAAATTACCTAGGCGTTTCTGGTAACTCTGGTTTAGAGTATTGTATAATGTTATGAGTTGGTTCTCTTTCTTCACTTGGTTCATCAGTTGACTAAACATTATCATTATCTTCATCATCATTTTCAATGTTAGATTTAGGGAATAAGTCAAACAAGAAGGTATACTCGGATTCTTCCTTAGTTTTTTCAAGATCAAATCCTTCTTTTTCAAAAAATGTTATATTTTTAGATATATAAAGTTTATCATTTTTAGAATCATAGCATCGATAGCCTTTTTTATTTTCATCATACCAAAGAAAAACACATTCAATGACTTTAGGAGAAAGTTTGTTGTACTTTTCAAGTACAAAACACTTACATCTTAAAACCCTTAATCTTTTCAAATCAGGTGAAATCTTAAAGAGTTTTTCAATTGGAGATTTGTTTTCTAAAATTTAAGAAGGCATTCTATTTATTAAATAAACCGTGGTGAGGGCAACTTTGGCTCAAAACTTCTTTGAAACTTTTTTTTAAATAAGTAGAGTCCTAGTAGTTTCAATAATATAATGATGTTTTTTTTTCGAAAATTCCATTTTGTTGGGGGGTCCTCGGACAACATTTTTTGTGTAAAATACTATGTGTTTTTAGGTATGATTGGAAATCATTTGAAAGAAACTCTCCCCTCAAGTCGGAGTGGAAGGTCTTAATATTTGTTTTGAATTGATTTTTAACAACAACAACAACAACAACTACGCCTTCATCCCAAAACAATTAGGGTCGGCGATATGAACCAACAAAGAAAATCATTCTGGGTCTTCCACATGAATCCTTCTCCTCCATTCATTTCTATCCAATGCCATGTCCTCGGTGAGGTTCAAAGCATTCATATCCTTTCCTATCACCTCCATCCATGTCTTCCTAGGCCTACCCCGACCTCTTTTAACTAATATATTTTCCCATTTCTCCATCCTTCTAACTGGAGCATCATTAGGCCTTCGTCGAATATGTCCAAACCACCGTAAACGATTCTCTCTCATCTTATTTTCAATGGGTGCAACGCCTACCTTCTTACGTATCTCCTCGTTCCGAATCTTATCTTTTATTGTATTTCCACACATCCATCTCAGCATACGCATCTCAGCTACACTCATTTTTTGAATATGATGTCTCTTGGCAGCCCAACATTCCGTACCATATAGTAAAGCGGGCTTAATAGTCGTCCTATAAAACTTTCCCTTCAACCGCAATGGCATTCTACGATCGCACAACACTCCAGTTACACTTTTCCATTTCATTCACCCAACCTTTATCCTATGATTTACATCTCCATCAATTTCTCCATACTTTTGAATGATAGATCCCAAATATTTGAAAGAATCATCCACCGGTATTTCTTGCTCACCAAGCTTCACTACACTCCCATCTCTATTTCGTTGCTTACTAAATCGACATTCCATGTATTCTGTCTTACTCTTACTCAACTTAAAGCCTCTTGCTTCCAATGTCTGTCTCCATAATTCTAACTTAGCATTAACCCCAACTCTAGACTCATCAATCAAAACAATATCATCATCAAACAACATACACCACGGCACATTTTCTTGAATTGATCTCGTAAGCTCATCCATCACTATAGCAAATAGGAAAGGGCTTAAAGCAGATCCTTGATGTAACCCAACCGTTATAGGAAAATTGGTTGTCACCCCTCCACAAGTGCGGACATTGTTTACTACTCCTTCATACATATCTTTAATTATACTAATGTACTTGAGAGAAACACCTTTCTTCATCATTGTCCACCAGAGAACGTCCCTAGGTACTCTATCGTAAGCCTTCTCCAAATCAATAAAAACCATATGCAAATCTTTGTTCCTCTCTCTATTTCTCTCAATAAGTTGTCTAAGAAGATGTATAGCTTCCATAGTAGATCTTCCAGGCATAAAACCAAATTGATTCTCAGATATCATGACAACCTTCCTCAACCTAGACTCAATCACCCTCTCCCAAAGTTTCATAGTATGACTCATGAGTTTTATACCACGATAGTTTGTGCAATCTTGTATATCACCCTTATTCTTATATACAGGCACCAACGTACTCTTCCTCCACTCATTAGGCATCTTATTTGTCCGCCAAATCTTGTTAAAAAGATTTGTCAACCATTCTAAACCTTTCTCTCCCAAACATTTCCAAGCCTCGATAGGTATACCATCTGGGCCAACTGCCCTTCTTGATTTCATTTTCTTCAAAGCCTCTGCAATTTCTTTCTTTTGAATCTTGCGCATAAAGTCACGATTCATCTCATGAAAAGGAATGGAAAAAGTCTCCAAGATCCTGAGCATGACTTTCATTAAATAGCTTATCAAAATAATCTTTCCATCTCTCCTTAATCTCCTCATCTTTGACTAAAACCCTTTGCGTTTCATCTTTGATACATCTAACCATACCCAGATCCCTCGATTTCCTATCTCTCATTTTTGCAATCCTATAAATATCCTTCTCACCCTCTTTGGTATCCAACTTGTCATAAACCTCCTTATATACCTTATCCCTCGCGTTCTGAACTACTTTTTTAGCTTCCTTCTTTGCTATCATATACTTCTCCAAATTCTCATTATCACGACTTTTACTTAGATTTCTATAACACTCTCTTTTAACCTTAATAGCTAATTTGACATCCTCGTTCCACCACGATGTATCCTTACCTTGCGGTGCACCGCCTTTAGACTCACCCAATACCTCCTTAGCCATCTTTTTCATGCCACCCGCTATCTTATTCCACATAGATTCTGAATCCTCCTCGAGACACCAATCAACTTCCTTAACTACCCGCTCTACAAACATTCCTTGTTTAGCTCCTTTCAGTGCCCACCACTTAATTCTAGGATCTATCCTATGTC
This sequence comes from Nuphar pumila, assembly GCF_984573655.1. Taxonomy (NCBI): domain Eukaryota; kingdom Viridiplantae; phylum Streptophyta; class Magnoliopsida; order Nymphaeales; family Nymphaeaceae; genus Nuphar; species Nuphar pumila. The sequence continues at coordinate 116,166,706 of NC_143257.1, read as the reverse complement.
TATCCCTTTTGCGGCATTGTCTAATTCTAAGATCTAAAATTAAGAGTCTATGTTGTGTAGCTGCACTTTCTCCCGGTATAACCTTACAATCGATGCAACAACCCCTATCTCTCTTTCTAAGTAGGAAAAAATCTATCTGACTCGTATTAACCCCACTTTTAAATGTTACTAGGTGAGACTCTCTCTTCCTAAACCAAGTGTTTGCTAAGATCATATCATAGGACAAACAAAAATCTAAAATCCTTTCTCCACTATCGTTTCTTTCGCCTATACCATAGCCTCCATGGATACTCTCAAATCCATCCCTACTAATGCCTACATGCCCATTAAGGTCACCGCCGAAGAAAAGCCTTTCTCCATAAGATATCCCTTGTACTACTCCATCTAAATCTTCCCAAAATTGACGCTTAGTGGAATCATCTAAACCTACTTGAGGTGCATAAACACTAATAATATTAATAATATCCGTACCTAATACTAATTTAATAAGTAAAATCCTATCACCCTTCCTATGGACCTCAACTACATTATCTATAAACTCACGACTCATAACAATCCCTACTCCATTCCTATTCCTATTTATTCCTGTATACCAAATCTTATATCCCCAAGGTTCTATCACTTTTGCTTTCTCACCTACCCATTTGGTCTCTTGTAGACATAAAATATCAATCTTTCTCCTACACATAACATCTACTAACTCTACCAACTTACCAGTTAAAGACCCTATGTTCCAAGTGGCTAACCTAATTTTATGGTCTTGGACTAACTTCTTTACCCCCACCCGTCCAACAAAGTGAGGGAACCCTTGCCTATTTGACACCACACCCGGGCGCCGGTGTGACGCGTCGCTTCCGGGCGACGACCTAGCAACCCTTGCCCATTTATCACTGCCTCCGGGCCTATAGAGTACAACGCGTCGCTCAATAGGGAACGCCCCAACGAAATTCTCATATTGGTTCATATTCATAGGGTATGACAAAGTTTTTATGCTGGCTGGCCTACCGCAACCCTCCTCCTTTATCCGGGCTTGGGACCGGCAGTGTATAACTAAACAGTTATACACAGGCGGAGTTAATTGATTTTTAACAAAATTATAAAAAAATTTAAAACACAAAAAAACTTTGTATTTGAGTCTAAGGAAGTAGATCCAAGTGTGTCTACTAAAATCATCTATAAATGTAACATAGTATGAATAACCACATTTTGACATAACGGGGAGTGGGACCCCATACATCCGAATCCACTAATTAAAAAATTTCATTAGTTAAGGAAGTTCTAGACCCAAAAGGTATCATTTGCATTTTTACAATCTTCACATATGAATTCTTTTTCCTTACAATTTTTTTTTAAAAATGAAAAAAGAGATAGTTTGGATACACTTGGATGTCCTAATCTTTTATGCCAAAGATCCAAATTAATTTCTTGGATATGGTTAAAAAAGTTCTTTAGTTTGACATAAAGAGTTCATATAGTAAAGATCTCTTCTTCTATGGACTTGCCCAATCAGCTTCTCAGACTAAAGGTCCTGCACCCAACAAGCCTTAGATGAGAAGAATACTCTACACCCATAATAAAAAATTTGAGAAATCGAGAAAAGATTTAAATTAAGTTTTGGAATACCCCTGACATTTGGAACAAAGATTTTTTTTTGAATCTTTATTAAGATTTCTTATACTTTTAACTTTTAAAGAAGTAGCATCAACGGTTGACACATGAAAAATATGAATTAGTGCAATTGGATAGTAGGGACTCATTATAAGTCATATGAAAAGAAGCTCCTGAATCTAAACATGTTTAATATTTATATTACATCAGATGATGGGCATAGGCAAGCCCGTGACAAACATGTTTAATATTTATGTCCTTAACTTTATCTATGTTTCTTTTTTTCATGATCTTGATCTTTTCTTGTGTAGTTGCTCTTTTTTTCTTTTACAATTTTCAATTGATTATGTAAATTTCAATTTTAAGTTTGGGTTTATTATTTAATATTTGCTTATCATTATTTTATTATGTAAATTTCAATTTTAAGTTTGGCTATTGTGAGTGGTAAATAGATAATCATTAAAAATACAGTATCAACTGTATATGGATATATTCATGTTGCCTTTGCCTAGTTTTTCCAAACCTTTGTATCATACCAGCATGTGTTACTTGTGTTCTGGCCCTAGTGATGCCTTTTTAAGAATTAGATGCTAAATGTAGTAGCAGCATAACTTGTATTTAAGAATTAGATGCTAAATGTAGTAGCAGCATAACTTGTGACTGTGAGCTACATCAAGTGGATACTTGAATGCTTCATACATACTCTGAAGTATATCCAATAATAATTCTTAACAGAACTGCACACAGACAGTCTTCTCCTGTATCCTTGCATAGTTCCAAAAAAACTGCGTTTAAAACTTTGAAAGTAGGGGACAGAGGATGAGGATTTGCATCTTTTAAATGGTGTCTGAAAGTGTCCTTTCTCCTTTTTCACATCATCCAACTATGGAATATTAAAGGATCTTGAGATGCATAAAATTCTATATCGTGGAGGCAGATATAGGCATAGGATTTTACCAAAAGATGGAAAACATCATATTGAAATCTGCCCCTTATTCCTTTCCCTCACTCTTGGGCCTTCTGTTAGGTACTTTCAAGCCTGTCTCTGCCATGATGAATCTGCAAATTCTGCTTAAGCAGAAATTTTTCAAAGTAGAATGGTCATGATCTTACTCTGTACTAGTGTGAACTTTACCCACTTGGTGGCGTTTTAGTCAAACTTAGAGTGGAAGCTTGGAAGATGAGACACTCTTTTCAGGTAGAGGGATCCATATACAATCACATGCAGGATTCAAAACTGCTCATCTAGTATATCCATGCTGCATGCTTGATTCAATCAATTATAGGGAGTGTTTACATTCTATATATAATCACAGAGGTTCTTATATTTGACTGTGGTCTCAATCAGGGCTGATTGTTTTCGCCTTGGGGCCAATCAATGTAATATGATTAGGAAGAAAGGTTTGGATTTGTAGATTTTGTACTAAAGAGGTTCTTATCTATGAATGTTAGTACATGCTGGTCTATTAGTACAAGTTAATAGAAAGGCAATGACTGGTCCAAGCTGACTAATGATTCATATGGGCACAGCCAGTTCTGGTCAAGATGGAAAATTTTCCACCTGTTTCATTTTTATGGAAATTATTTATTCTAGACTTATTCAGATTTCCTCAGATGAACTCTTTTGTATTATTTTGTTAGCTTGTGATGATAGAAAATGGATGTCAGTCACATCGTTTGAACTTGCGGGCACGCATGCACCTTCACAACTATATATATGGTCATGTCGTTGGTGCTTAGTGCTGTACGTATAAGGACACTAACAAAATGAAGACATTCCCTAAGCCATGTTTGTACAATTTTATATCACTTGTTTAGCGAGTGCTTACTGTCTTCTGTAGATTTTAACTTGTATAATCTTGCAGGTAGGAGCATTTCAACAGCGATCTCAGCTGGAGCTGCTTTGGCCTTTACATCCGCTGTCATCGACATAGGCGGTCAAACAACGAGAGTTGACACTGGGAAAGAGTACCTTCCCTATACCACTGAAAAGAGGCCTTCTGCCACCCAACAATAAGATGTCTCCAGTGGGCAATAAGTATTAAGCTTTGCTTAAGCATATGAGACTTGGTAGAGCTACTGGATACAAATCCTTTGTTTTACTCTGCCTTCAATTTACTTTTCATGCATGTTCAGCTTCTATCTTGTTGATTGTTATGTGGGCATAGACATTTTTAGTTTTGATGAAATGGAGATTTGGTTTCTGTTTATGATTTTCACAGTGCTACTATAGTTATGTAGCATTATTAGGTATTCACTTGGCGGACAAAACCGACAACTCTGTGTTTGGACATGAAATTTTAACTGGCACAGTTGCAACATATTACAAAAGCTTTTGGTTTCAAATGTCATCTATCCATTCAAAGTTCTTTTGGCCCCTTCTTCCTATCTAACCAGTTGCAGGGCCTGTGCAAAGGTATTATGCCACTTCTGTGAAGACTTGAAAGAGGTCATCTTTGAATGGTTCTTGCTGTCCTTTAATCAAGGGCGACAGGAAAAAAACTCAGCATAGACACCAGGGATTAATGGTGCAGACCAGTCATCGTGCGCATGCCTTGCATAGACTTTGGAAGCCCAAGGGTCTAGAAGATTGGATCGAGCCATGCCATGTGCAGCGCACTTTGTTTGGCTTGGTAATAAGCTCGTTGTGTGAAAGAAGCTCGTACTGAAAGATTTTATCCCTCTTTGAGCGAAGTATTTATGAGGAATGAGTTGGGTACTGGGTTTAGGAGCAGCAGTGCTTATCACCCTGATAGACAGATAGAGGTAGACAACCGCTTGGGTGACTTTGTTTGAGATGCTTGGTGGGCACCCAGTTCAATGGTTGGAGATCCTATAAGCAGTTGAGTTAACTGAAGAAAAGGTCAAACTGGGTGGGCGCCATTTGAAGTGGTGTATGACTGGAGGCCCAGGATATGCTAGGCTGGGGTCTTAATGAGGCAACCTCAAGCTCAATTTGAACTATAACTGAGCCAAAATGGGCCATGTTTGCGCAACCCAAGCTTGGCTTGATTCGGCTTGTTTACCAGCCTACAAAGATCAAGATATCAGCCAGAAAATTTCAGTGGAAGCTCTCGATGCAGGGGCTCACATAGCTTTGTTCCTTTTAAATTAGCAAAGCTTTTGCTGCATATTCTTCATTGTAGAAAGCGTCCCATATAGAATGATAAAGCTACTTTAGGGGAGGTTGTCCTTCCCTTGTGGATTACATTTTGTGCTTGGTTACATTGTCAGTAGGGTGGACTAAACTTGCTTGGCCTAGAGATCCATGCGAGGGATGCCCAATACCTACACCAAGACCTGACCCAGAGTCATGAATCTTGTTCTCACGATTTTGCTAGGCAAGGGAGGAAAATCTTGCGATAAATAGAAAACTTTTTTATTTTATGAAAAAAGTCTCAATAGACCTGTGGCAGCCTTGAATTAATCATATAACATTTCCCTGTCGGAAGTTATAAAAAATTGCTACAACACCGTGGTAATATGGGTGATAAATTTTCAATATATTGAGAATGGGTTATGTTCTGAATTTCTGGTGATTTTATCGTGATTTCCACAGTAGGTGAATTTCTCACAATAAAATCAGAAAAAAAATCAAAATATAAGTGATATTCACGAATATGCCAGCAACAGTTGGTGTCCTTTTGCTCAGTTGGGATTGAAAATTGGATCGGTTATGCGCAATATCATGCCAATATATGTGGACTGGAGATTGCAACCTTCAACACTCTGATGGCTCTGTTTGGAAACTGGCAGCTGGGATGGAAGTTTATGGATTTGATAGATATATGGTCAAAACTACCTTGTTGGTGGGTGTTTGAAAGCTGGTAGCTGGCATGAGAGTTTATGCATTTGAGAGAGGAAGTGAGACTGTCCCCTCTTTATATTTACAATAGAGATTGGATTTGGCAGCTACCACTTACGCATAAACTCCCTCGGACAGAACCACCACTAGATATAGGTAGGCGATGTTGTGAGGTAGAGTACAAAAGAAAAGCAGCTCCTACACTTCTGATGCTGAAACACCGGAATAACCTGTTTTTGTAGTGATGGTTCATCTAAACAGCAAGCTATTTATTCATGGTGTTATGGTTGCCGTTCATCCATGTCATGAATTGAATCCAAGGCAGCTATGACAGTATACGCTCAGGGCTGCCTCTGACTGATCCTTTATAAAAAATATATACAACAATAACACAAGTTTTCTTTAAAAAAAAATAACACAATAGTTAAGAGTACTTCAATAGTTTTTAGCAAAAATGGAAAGAAAAAGCAAGTCAAATTTAAAATATTAAAAATAAAGATACAAGACACTAAAAAGTATAATAATAGCATCAAAATATCACCATATAATTATTTTTCTAATATTTGAATGTATTACGATATTTTACTCTTTGTATAGGATTCTAGAATATAGCAATAATGTGCATATAGTCCAAGTATTGAACCTATATATGACAATAACCACTTGTCGCTTTTGATTGATGCAATTGAAGGTTACTTGGAAGTTAGAGGTTGAAACTGTGTGTTTTTTTTTTTAACCCATCCAATGATCCGCATTCAAAAAATAGTGATGCGATTCTCCCAAAAACCTCCATCTTTCTCGTAATCATTGTGACAAATATCTGAGATATTTTGAAAATATTGCAAAAAAACATGATATATTAGCTCACCCTTTTAAACTTTAAAATACCTTGATAATTTCAAAATATCACGGTTTTTTTGTCAAAATCTAACTATCGTGTTTATCTCCATATTTATGTTTTAGTCGCGATATTTAGTCAAAGTCTAAATATCGCATTTTATCTCGATATTTATGTTTTAATTAACTGCTTAACTTTTTTTTTTGGAGAAAGACTAGTTTAAATTTAATTAAAATGCACTAGCAACGTGAATAAAATCTCATTAAACTGTTTTTTAATGCATCTCTCTCAGTACTATCATAGTGACAAACATTTTTATCGGCAAAATCTCGTTCTTCAAAAACTTGTGAGAAATTGAAAATTTTTCATAAATCTCACATTTTTTGGCAAAATCTCGGCAATAAAAAAATAAATTAAAAAAATATAAAATTTATTTTTTATAAGAAAATATTAATAAAATTATTTAAAAATAAAAATACATGATTTTTTCATGATAAATAGCCATTTAAAATGTAAATATCACATTTAAATCACAGTATTTATGTTTTTTTCATAAATCTCATGATATTTTGAAATTCCTGCCAGAAATTGCTGTTCTAAACTTTCAGGCAATTTCTCGCAATATTATCGCTTTCATAAATCTCGCGATATTTGTCACTATGAGTACTATTAAACGTCCTCTCATCTACCAAAGAACACCAAACTAGTTTTCAAAAATGCATCTTTGGAAAGTGTTGGGAATATAAAGGGTTTCTTAAAATTCATCTTGGAAATTAATGGCCTTAAATGTTCTTAAAATCCAGTGTGAAAATTAAAAGTTTTGAATTATTTTAACTAGAAATTTAAATTTTCAACAAGACCTTAAACTTGTATCATTTTTAAAACTTTTGTCAATATGCTCAGCTTGAATGCTTCCAAAGTGGAGGAGACATGCGAGCAATCTTCTTTAGGGATAGCAGTGGGCAGGGGTGGGGGATAAGGTCTCCGCCCCCGCCCCATCTAAAAATTCCGTCCTCTATCCCCGCTTCCATTGTTGCATGGGTTTTGATTTTAACCTTCATCCCCGGTTCAAACGGGGCGAGGCGGGGCAGGACTCCGTTTTTCCTCAGTCCACTGTCATCCCTAAAGAGTATTTTAGTATTTTACTAACGGGAATTAGGAACGGTTGGGAGGGACAAAAAGTAAGTCCATCACCGTCTCTTTTTCTGCATGGGTTTTGATTTTAACTTCCATTCTCGCCTTCATCACCCTTTCATTCATCCATCTTCGGTCCAAACGGGGCGAGGCGGGACAAGGCTCCCTTTTCCATCCTCCCTAATCTTCTTGAAGCTGGTCACTGGTCAGTAGGGATGGCAATCGGGTCGGGTTGGCGGGTCAGCATACCTCAACCCGAACCTGACCCGTTTATTAAACGGGTCGGCTGTGGCAAACACGAACCCGACCCGTTTATTGAACGGGTAACCCGACACCACCCACCAACCCGCTTAATAAACTGGTTGGGTCGGGTAAACAGGTTGGCAGGTTAGTGGGTCAGGTTAGCGGGTCGGGTTGGCAGGCGGGTTGGTGGGTCGGGTTGGCGGGTTGACCCGCCCGCCTAACCCGTTTATTAAACGGGTCAGCAGGGTTGGCGTACCCCTAACACGAACCCGACCCGTTTAATAAACGGGTTAGGCGGGTCGACCCGTTTATTAAACGGATTCATTTTTGCCCAACCCAAACCCGCCTAAGAGGCGGGTTGGCGGGTCGTGTCAGGTTTTGCCACCCCTAGTGGTCAGGCAATGCTAGTGCTGTCAACGCTTAAGACACCCAACCCAAGTGTATTTAAGCCCACCCAAATAACAAATTGTCAGGTTTGGGTTTTGACAGGTCACCAAAATGAAATCTTAAACCGAGATCAGTTATAATTTCGGTTTACTTTTACTAAAAACATCTGGCAGTAGCAGTTAATGCAGGTCACTTTGGGTTAGACGTTGCAAGTTCGAATCTCAATGGTATAGTTGTATAACTGGTAGGGGTCTGCCTAACCCAAGCTTTCTCTGTAAAAAAACACACATAAAAATCTGGAGTCGAGTCAGGTATCTGGCAAAAAAACCGAGTCAGGTCAGATTTTCTATAAAAATCATAACCCAAACCTGGCCCACATATGGTCTGGTTCGGGCTGACCCGAATATCAAAAGATCGATGCATTCATGTTCATGCCAGAAAATTCGGGTTCAGGTTGGGTCCAGCACCCGATACAAACCCAACCTATTATTCATGCCTAGAATTTCTTTCATTATCCAATGGATTCTTGCAGCCCACGTGGCGACATCAGATTGGCGAGTTTAATTGCCAAAACATTTGATTCGAGCGTCCTTCCGAAAGGGAAGCGCTATCACTCCCTCTGCATGGCGAGTGGCGACTCTGAACAGACCATAAGCACCAAAGAGAGGAGGAGGAGAATAAGCATAGGAGGATGGCATCCCTTAGCTTCTGTACCACCTTGAGTTCATCTAGGTGATGACTGGAACACTGCCACCCATCTCTCTCTCTCTAATGGGTTTGTCTTTTTTCTCTTGGTATTTCGATTTTTGCCCGCTTCTGTTGTGAAGAAGTTCTATCTTGCATCAGAGTTTTCTTTTACCTTGGTTACTGAAAATGGGCTTGTCATTTTTGTTGGTATTTCGATTTTCACCCGCTTCTGCTGTGAAGTTGTATCTTGCTTCTCCAACCAGGATATAGCATTTTCAGAATTCGTGTAATCAGTTAGTTTTCACCATAATTTTTTCCTTTCCTGTTGTTGGTTTGTGTTTTTGGGCGTGCTTTCATGAAAATTGGGTTTGTGGGGTTGAAGAAAATTGAATGGAGTGATTTGTGCTGTGGAGGTCATGATGGTGGTAGTTAAGCTGATGAAGGGAATTATGTTTTAATTTCATGTCGGGATTAAAGAACTTCATCTTATTCAATCAACATGTAATTCTTGGCAGAAACGCGATATCTTGGAAGGATGGTCGGATAGGTAAGGTTCTTCATGTAGAAGTCTTCTGGGCCATGCCACTTTTGTAATGTTGACTTGAAGATCTTTTTATTTTGAAGTATACATGAGTTGGAGGGTGCATACGAGTTTCTTTGTCTTATTTTCTCTAACCAAATTTACTCCCAAAATCTCTTTTTTGGTAACAGATAATCAAGACGAATCCTCTATCCTGTCGTAGGTTAGGCTGGTCCAGAACTAGAATCGCATTCATTACTTTACTTGTCTTCTTGATCATGCATGTTCTCTTCATAAAGGCATAGGAGAATGATTTGTCTTCCCTAAGTGTACCATACTTGCAGGGTATTTCATGTATTATTCTGGGTTTAAGAAAGTTTAAGAATGGGAAACTTAATGACAGGACCACTTATGACCAAGAATGAATTAGGATCAATAAATTGAGAACTAACATGTTTTATGCCTTTGTGGTGAAAAGGAGGTGGTTATCAATAGAAGACTTCCGTATTCAAATATCTGGCTACATGCCAATAACCACTTTAATTGTTATAGTTTATGAAACTATTCCTTTCTGTTTTTCAATCTTAATTCCCTTTGTAACAAAGAATCTTTTTGATAAAAGAATAAAAGATAAAGAGCAATCTTGATAAAAAATAATCTCAGGAGCCTTTGTGCTGTTAGCTTGTAGAAAATCAAATTCTTATGATTTTGTGTCACTTCTTCTTAATATAGAATCTTTGTCAACAGAAATATCTTATGGGGGAATGCAGGGTATCTCGGGTACCATTCAAGTTTAACTATGCTGAAAGAGCCACCCAGAAGCCATCTGTCAGACGATGCATGGTAACTAGAGCTGAGGTCAATTTCGTGAATAGTGAAGAGGCAAGAAAACTTGTTACAGAAGAAGGTTATACTGTTGTGGATGTACGTGATAAAACTCAATATGACCGGGCCCACATAAAATCATGTTATCATGCGCCTCTCTTTATTGAGAATGCTGACAATGATTTTGGTACAGTACTTCGATGTCTCATTCTTGTTTCATTTGATCATACATCCATTTCTGCTACAAATGCATTAATTGTCCCCAATAATTTTTAGCATGATTTCCTTTAAGCATTTGTTTGGGAGAGCATCTTCCATATATTACAATGTACAAGTATCATAGTTATGTGTAGAATATTTGACATTTCTTAACAACATTAGTTATATGTCTATACATACTTGAATGTTTTACATGACAAAAATTGCATTTGGGAACTCATTTCACTTGGTTCTGAAAAGGAAACATAGAAACAGTCATTCTTTGGTCCTGCAGTGTTACTGGTACTACTCAATTTCATTATTTTCTCATTTAATCATCACATTGTCTTTGTCACCTATGCATTTGCATTTACTGTTCCCAATAATCATGAGCACAATTACCTTCAGGTACTTTTCATGTGTGAATCTTACATAGATTAGAGAGCAAGTTACAAGGTTATATTGCAAAAGGATTGACATTTCTTATCAACATATGTTGTGTGCCTATGCATGTTTTCTGAAATATTTTCACAATTGCAAATGCATTATTAACTCACATGGTCTCTTTTTTGCTCAATTATTAACTCCTCTACCTTGTTTCCATTTTCTATGCCCCAGTATCTTTCTATTCTTGTTTGTTACTTGTTCCAATTTCCAATTCTTATGCTTTCACAATTCACAAAACAACTTGTTCCTTATTTTCATCCACATCTTTAACTATGTTTTCATGTGTGTAAATTTTGCAGGCACCATTGTCAAGAGAACCGTTCACAACAATTTCTCAGGATTATTTTTTGGTTTGCCATTCACTAAACCCAATCCTGACTTTGTTGAATATGTGAAGAAGAATTTCACACCTGACAGTAAATTATTGATAGTCTGTCAGGAAGGATTGAGGTTAGTGAAGGTTCTGCCAGCTCTGGTATTTTTCCCATTTGTTCATGATAATAACGGATTGCATATCACCTGTCAGTTTTCTTTCTCCTCTTCAGAAGTAACAAAGACTAATAGATTATAAATTTAACTTTATAAAATATAAAGAAGCATGGGTATTTAATGTTTTCATTTGTTTGAAGATCAAACCTAAATAAATATATTATCCTGAACTTCCCTTAAGTATTGCTTACATGGTCATATTAGAAAAAACTGGCCTAGTCAGGTTTCATCGATTATGAGATTTCATATTCATGTTATAACTACATGCATATTTCATGTAATTAGGTAATGATATTGATTAATCCCTTTCAAATTTAAACACCTTATAGAACACCTCATAGAATGTGGGAATGCCCCTTAGCCTTTTGTATAGCCTTGTGTCATGAATATTTTTGTTACATGTGAAAAAATATTGTCTGCACCTGCTTAAGTGACAGCACAAATTAAAATAATATAATCTACACTTCACAAACATTAAATCTCCAGGAGTTGGAACACGGTTATAAGATGAATATGTCAAACCTCACAATAGATGAAGCCCTGGCTAGGTCAATTTTTCTATTTTAAAACATCCAGGAATATGTGAGTTGTAACATTTAGACATATGTAGAAATGCAGTTTGTTTCTTACCCTACGTTTTTCTTGTGTGAAATTAGTACAGTTAGGAACATTCTTAAAATATGCCATTCATACACTTGAAAGCAAGAGGTTTTAAGTTGCTATAGTGATGGATGAGCTTTAAGCCCTTTCCTATTTGCTATAGTGATGGATGAGCTTACGAGATCAATTCAAGAAAATGTGCCGTGGTGTATGTTGTTTGCTGATGATATTGTTTTGATTGATGAGTATAGAGCTGGGGTTAATGCTAAGTTAGAATTATGGAGACAGACATTAGAAGCAAGAGGTTTTAAGTTGAGTAAGAGTAAGACAGAATACATGGAATGTCGGTTTAGTAAGCAACGAAGTAGTGATGGGAGTGTAGTGAAGCTTGGTGAGCAAGAAATACCGGTGGATGATTGTTTCAAATATTTGGGATCTATCATTCAAAAGTATGGAGAAATTGATGGAGATGTAAATCATAGGATAAAGGTTGGGTGAATGAAATGGAAAAGTGTAACTGGAGTGTTGTGCGATCGTAGAATGCCATTGTGGTTGAAGGGAAAGTTTTATAGGATGACTATTAGGCCCGCTTTACTATATGGTACGAAATGTTGGGCTGCCAAGAGACATCATATTCAAAAAATGAGTGTAGCTGAGATGCGTATGCTGAGATGGATGTGTGGAAATACAATAAAAGCTAAGATTCGGAACGAGGAGATACGTAAGAAAGTAGGCGTTGCACCCATTGAAAATAAGATGAGAGAGAATCGTTTACGGTGGTTTGGACATATTCGGCGAAGGCCTAATGATGCTCCAGTTAGAAGGATGGAGAAATGGGAAAATATATTAGTTAAAAGAGGTCGGGGTAGGCCTAGGAAGACATGGATGGAGGTGATAGGAAAGGATATGAATGCTTTGAACCTCACCGAGGACATGGCATTGGATAGAAATGATTGGAGGAGAATGATTCATGTGGAAGACCCAGAATGATTTTCTTTTTTGGTTCATATCGCCGACCCCAATTGTTTTGGGATGAAGGTGTAGTTGTTGTTGTATACACTTGAAAACAGTCATTAAAGAATCAGTGTTGTGGTCAATCTGATCAGATCTTGCTGCAACACATCAAGATGAACTCTACTGATCATCTTTGGACATGATAGACTCCTATTACCTTTTCCAGGTCAGAACATAAGAAATGCTTGCTTCATCCATCTGCCCTTTTTGCTCCATGCTCCTATTACAGACCTCCCAAATATCTTTGAGTTTTCCATTATTCTACCCTTTTTTATTAGTTAATCAATAGTTTACCCTCACTTAGCAGATGTTTTCTTTCCAGGCTCCGTGCAGCTTTGTTCTCAAGGTTGGATGATAAATAGTATTTTTCTCAGTTTCATGCTATTTGCTTGTTCATCATGCTTTGCTTCCAACAATCCTCCTGATCACATCCTTCAATTCAACAAAAAAATTTAGGATATTTTCTCAAGACTCATGAAATTCCTTTAGAATTTGCTCTTTGACCTTATTATGTGACTCTCAAGGTTCCCATTGTTAGGTGACAACATAATGGCGTACTTGTAATATCTAGATACTTTCTTATTCAATTGTTCATAAACCCTTGTAATTCTGAAATCTGTGTCACCCTTAGTTATAGAGTGTGTGATCCCTCGCTCTCAAGGGGATTAAGGTTCATATTGTGGGAGCTGCATTTCACCAATGAAAAGCACAAGAGAGAGAGAGAGAGAGAGAGAGAGAGAGAGAGAGAGAGAGAGAGAGAGAGAGAGAGAGAGAGAGAGAGAGAGAGAGAGTTTCTCTCCCTTTTTTCCAGATACGTTGAGAGAAAGAACCTCCCCTTTTCTCCCTTTTTCTGGCCATAGTACAGCCATGGCCTGGCAGGAAAGTGGATTGTTGCCCATCTCTTATGGACTATGTCACATAGACATGTCTAACAAGCAGCCGTACCTGTGTCGATATGGGTACAGCTACTGGATGTTGGAGGAGTGTGGAGCCTGTTTCCTACCTGGATATAAATCCACAATTTTCACGGTGATTTTTTTGGAGGGTAGTTGTGTAATTTTACCCTAGACTTCTTGTTGTATTCAACAACACTAGTAGCCTCCATATAAAATTCGTAGACTCCTCCTATTTAAGGAGGCATCCTCCTCTATTTTGTGTATCCCAATCAATAAAGAAGAAGGCTTAGTGCAGTCGTATGGATGTAGGCAATTCTTGCCGAACCACGTAAAATCCTTGTTTTCGTGTGTGGCTGTTTCTTTTTTCCTTTTGTTTTTTTTCGTGCTTGTTTATCCATTGATAGGTCAAAGGGTCATTCCCAAACACTGGACATGGCATGGGTACGTGCTTGTCCAGATCGGGTCCAACCTTGACCCGACCCAAATAACATTTCTTTTTTAGTGACTTTTGACCTGTGTTCGGAGGGCAGAGAGGAAGAAGAGAAAGAGAAAGAGAAAGAAGAAGAAAAATAAATAGGAGAAGGAAGAAGAAGAAGAAAGATAAAGAGGAACGGGAAGAGGAGGAAGAAAAGGATAGAGAGAGAGTACCAGATCTTCTTCCTCAACCTACTCTTCTTCGTCTTCTTCTCTGCATCTGCCCGAGAGAGAGACTGGGGAGACAAAAGCCCCCTTTCGTTCCCCCACCCTCCTTTTTATTAAAAAAATTCAAATTCCTCCCCTTTTTTTCAAAAATTTCATTCAACCCCATTTAAAAAAAATCGATTCAAGAGCTTTTGTTTTCAAATTTCTAATATGGATCCTAATAGAGAACCACACCTTATCCATACCCAAACTCTCTCTCTCTCTCTCTATATATATATATATATATAATGTATAGCTGTGTCCCCGTATCCTCACTTTTTGAAATTGTCATGTCAGCTTATGGACTATGGTACCATTCCACTGATTTCTCAGAAATATGTGGCCTTAAACTTCTGCTGTAAGGGCTGGATTTTCTGACCATAGGGCAACCAGAAATTGGCCAGTGCTATCTGACACTGACAGCATTATTACAACTATTTTCCAGCCATCCTGTAGTCATATGGTGGCTAGAATGGTAGGGGGGGTTGCATACCCCTAGCATAAAAGAAATTATGGGGAATTAGAAGCAATCAATCCCAATAGATGGGGTTTTCTCATGAAAGAACTGGGGGCACCTGACCTCAGAACGTGTTGCAGCACAAACCAGGTTTATGAATTACAAGGTTGATGCATCATCCAAATGGTGCATCAGTCTGGTTTGAGGACATAACTTGATGAACCCTGTTTGTAATGGGGTTTAGCATATAGTTAATAAAAGCCTACTGAAGCATATCTTTAAAATTTAAATACTCAAAGAACGAGTTGTAAATGTGTGAACAAGATGTACAACTTGAGGGGGAGTAGTCAGCGACAACATAATATGTAATATCGAAAGGCCATCTTAAGTTTATTCTTATATAAATGAATTATGGAGTGTGTCATCCCTCGGACTTGACATGATCCGGTGTCAAAGTACTTATGTGGTTGCTACCTCTTTGCTGTTGTTCTTCATGTCAAATTATTAGTCACTTATGTGTGCATTACAGTGACAATTCTGGCTCAGTAACACGTGGTCAAAGTAAACATGAATTTAGTCAAAAGTTTAATTAAAATGAGTCCTATGACATTAGGAAGAACTATGAGATAAGCATAGTGGATCTCCAGTTTCTAATAACAGATTAAAATACAACAAAATAGTATTTTGAAATGCAAAGAGGCAAACCATCTTGTTTCATTTCTTAGCAAGGCTAATAGTGAAGCGGAAACACGAAGCGTAGCTCTATCTCTATAAGCCACTAGATCACGGACTCAAGGCTAGAGCCCATAGAGCAAAGAACAAAGAGAGAAGAAGCAAAATTAAAAAAATAGAACATAACTCAAAATCAACTGGCTAACAAGAAAGTAAGAAATTGAGCTACCATTTCAATTCAACCAGATGAAAAATGAGAGACATTCCACTTCCAATTGCATGTATTACACAAAAGTGAAATGAGGATCATTCAATGTGGGAAGGGAAAGGACTCAGAAAACCCTGCTCAAGGCATAGATGGCATGCTATTGTTACTTCCCTCAAGGAAGTTGAAGAAGTTCTTACAGAAGACGATGCTATTAATGCAATTGGACTGACCCCTTTTGTTTCCTTTGGTCCTCTTGTAATAGAAATAGACCCCAACCTTAGTTCATTGGGTGGCTGGGGTAGATTGGTTTGGTTGAAACCTTGCTTTCTGCTATGCCTGAAATAGTATGTGTTCTTGTTCTGATAGTCAATCTCTCGAGTGCCTAGCTTTAGCTATAAGAAGAAAAAAGTCAGGTTGTAGCTCAACTAGCTTTTAGCTTGTTGAATGTGGTGAGAGAAAGAAAGAGAGAGAGAGGTGAGAGTTTAGCTTCTTTTAGTTCATGCCCTGTAGCATTGATCAATTTGAATGCAAGTGATTTTATAATGTGAATGTATTCAATATGTGGTATGGCATGATGAGAGATCTTTTAACTCTTGAGGAAGAGGTAGAAAGGCTTCTGAGAGCCAGATTCAAGTGGGAGAACTGATTGCACATTGGAAAGAATATGCTCTGAGGCTAATGACTTAACTGATGATAGAATAGATATGACTATCTCAGTAGCTCTCATATTCAATGAAAGCTAACTGAATACCTATCTGCTGCCATTGGTATTTCATTTGCTGTAAAAGAAAAAGAGCTATGGCACTTCTGATGACTTTTCTGTTGAGCATAACTTCTGGAGGATTTGATATGGATGTCACTTGCTCTAGAATCAGCTGCTATTGAATCCACTATTGTTGCCGGTCTTGGAGGATGGGCTACTTCTTTTTCTTTTGTTCAAAGCTAGCCAACCATTCCATGAACATTCAACACTAGTGCTGCTCCTGTCTTCTCTGTATTATGATAGAAAAACCAAGATAATCAACAAAGGGCACGAGGCAATGGAACAACTTCCTCTTTCCCCCTGGTCCCTAGCATTGATTCTTTCAGACCCTCAGCTGAACAACTACGTCAATCAATCCTGACTGCACTAAAAGCACCTATCTTAGAAAATTCTTAAATTGGAATTCCTTATAACTTTCAGGTTTCACAATGATTAGTAAGATGACCTTACTGTTAAATTTTCTTCCATTTCTTGAAGATCTGGAAAGCTAGAGGCCTTTCACTTGAGATTCTGAGATTAATGCCCATAATGTGACAAGGCTTGTTGGTTATATTGAATTTTTTGAACTATAATAAACACAAATCACTGATTTCATGAAAGTTCAAGCTATAAAGATACAATTCTGTTGCATGATGATCTCTCTATGTTCACATAGATAAGAAGTAGTGAGATATTACAAGTTGGCATATAAAATGAAATCCTGTTCTCTTTGGTGATAGTGTAGACTTTTTCTTTTTATGATTGTATTCCCATTCTGGTTGCAAGATAGTTTTAGTAGTCATCTCCTATTGTTGCAAAATCCAGAGTGTCTTGAGAAGTTATTGAATTGACTGTTCCATTTGATGCATCAGGTCAGCTGCAGCTGCTAATAAACTTGAGGAAGAGGGCTTTCAGAATCTAGCTTCTATTACATCAGGCCTTCAGTCAGTAAAGCCAGGTTTTGTGCTCTTTACAAGCAAGGCAAACTGAAGTCTCACTAGGACATAATGTTTGCATTTCCATAAGGATGTGGAGCATTTATATCTTATTGCAGGAACATTTGACTCTATTGGATCCACTGAGCTGCAAAATGCAGGGAAGGCAGGTCTTATAACAGTTCAGGGAAAGATCTCAGCGGTCCTAGGCACCATACTCATCTGTAAGTCCTCTTTGCCTTACTACAAATGATATCCTTTAATATTGATAGAAAATTAGAAAGAAGGATAGTGCACTCCAAAATATAGAAATATCAGATGTATATATATATATATATATATATATAGAGAGAGAGAGAGAGAGAGAGAGAGAGAGAGAGAGAGAGACCATATTGTCATTAAGAGCAACTTAATCAGAGGCATGTTTGGTACAAAAATGGATCATGGCAGGCACATCCTACAGGTCTAATCTACATCGTTGGTGGCTGGATCAATTGCATTTAGGTGTGTTTTCATATGTACACTCTGCAATGTACGGAACCAAAGTCCTATAGGTTTTCATGGTTTGGACTTGACGGTGAATGTTATCATATCTCAAGATGCTGAGTCCCTCCCAAGGATACATATGGAGCACAAGTTTGTCTATCATTATTTGCATACTTTTCATATACAATACGTGAATACATCATTTTTTTAAACTGCTGTTTAGCATATTGCTTTTGGAGCTTTCTTCATAAGAAAATCAAAGATGAAAAAAAGAAAGGAGAAATCATCCTCAAACTTAGAATCTATTGCTATTTGTGCGCATAGTTGCCGATATTAGTGGATATTTTGAAAATATTGCATTTTAGGTCTTTAAAAAAAAGGAATTTAGGAAAAATGGCAGCATTTTTAAAAGAACATTAAATAAAATGTCCAATAAAAATTATCACCAAGACACTGTCAAGACCAATAATAGTGACTGTTTTTATTGTATCATTGTCTTTTATCAAACTATACCTTTGGTCTCCGAAAATTCTTTTATTTCACCTCTCACTACCTCCCATTAAGTCTTCAATGGTCTTATTATTTTCTCAACTTATTTTACTTACATCATGTCACTCTTTGTTATTGGCTTTGTGATAGATCTCCATACGTGTCCAAACCATCTTAAGTGACATTAGAATTTCTCTTATTGGAAGTACTCATAAATGTTTTATTATATATCCATTTCTAGTTTTATCTTTGTTCATAAATCCATGCATCCATCTTACATATACATTTCTGCTATGTGCACTCTCTTTCTATAAACTTTTACCTGCTCAACACTCAGTACCATGTAAGAGTGCTGGCCTTATAGCTAGGGCTCAGAGTGGTTTGGCTCGTCACATACTCGTTTGTGATCGAGTCATGTAGATGGCAAGCTGAGCCACAAGCTGCTCATTAAGCATAAAATGAGTTGAGCCCGAACACAGGGTGTTCGGATCAGTTCAACTCCTGTAAACTCATGAGAACGCATTATAATATAATATAAGTGTAACACATATTACAAAACTTTATTTGTCTAGTTGGTTGGAGTGTATGATAGGTAAGGAAGAGGTTTGCAGTTCAACTCTCACTATTTCCATGTTATACGATCCATTTAAAATTTTCTACACAAGCCAGCTCAGGCTCGTCTTGTGTTCGGTTAGGGTAGATCCGAGCCTGAACTGGGCTATATGGTAAATGAGTCGAGCCCAAACACAGGGTGTTCGGTTCCTTCAGCTTGTTTACCAGTGCTACTTATAGCTGTCTTCTGGAATCATTATTCTAATCTTAGAGGTGCTCATACTATCTTATATAGGGATGTCAAAGCGTCAGGTTTACCCGGACCTGACCCAGACCAAACCCTATAGGGTCCGGGTATGGTGACAAATAAGAAGACTCGATTAAGACCCGGGTCCAGACCCAAAGGTCTGATTAATACATGGACCTGGGTATAGTTTGTGAAATTTTATACCAGACTCGGGCACAACCCGAGTTCCGATTAAGACCTGCAAATTTTCAATGAAAAAATGATAAAAAATATTATTTTATCGGGTATAGTCCGGGTCTGGTTCATGTAGCTCTTATCGGGTCCGGGTATGGTTTCTCTTACAATAGACCCGATGAGACCCGGGTCCAGACCCGATACCATACCCAAAAATCTGGTCCAAGTCTGGTTTCACCTGGGTCCAAACCAAACCCGACCCATTGACAGCCTTAATCTTATATCATAGTTCCTAATAAAAGCTTTTGACATTGTTGAATTGCAAGATCTTCTTCACTAGTGTGTGTATAGTTCTGGGGAGTTTTGATAGTAATCTTTGTTCCAAGCCTAGATAAAAGATGAGAGTTAGTATAAATAGAAACAGGCTATGAAACTTTTGATACATCCTATAAATATGAGTCAATAAGAGAAATTCCATGTGTACTATGTTTCTATGACATGGTTCTTAACTTAGTTGTCATAGGCGCTAGGCGGTGAGCCCCTAAAAAAAGCCTAGGCGGTATTCCAAATAAAAAAAAATTTAAAAAAAAAACATAAAAAATATAATAAAACTCCGCCTGTGTAGTTATACACTGTCGGTCCCAAGCCCGGATAAAGGAGGAGGGTTGAGGTAGGCCTGTGACAGCCAGCATAAAAACTTTGTCATATCCTATGAAAATGAACCAATATGAGAATTTTGTTGGGGCGTTCCCTACTGAGCGACGCGCTGTACTCTCTAGGCCCGGAGGCAGTGATAAATGTGCAAGGGTTGCTAGGTCGTCGCCCAGAAGCGACGCGTCACACCGGCGCCCGGGTGTGGTGTCAAATAGGCAAGGGTTCCCTCACTTTGTTGGACGGGTGGGGGGGTAAAGAAGTTAGTCCAAGACCATAAAATTAGGTTAGCCACTTGGAACATAGGGTCTTTAACTGGTAAGTTGGTAGAGTTAGTAGATGTTATGTGTAGGAGAAAGATTGATATTTTATGTCTTCAAGAGACCAAATGGGTAGGTGAGAAAGCTAAAGTGATAGAACCTTGGGGATATAAGATTTGGTATACAGGAATAAATAGGAATAGGAATGGAGTAGGGATTGTTATGAGTCGTCAGTTTATAGATAATGTAGTTGAGGTCCGTAGGAAGGGTGATAGAATTTTACTTATTAAATTAGTATTAGGTACGGATATTATTAATATTATTAGTGTTTATGCACCTCAAGTAGGTTTAGATGATTCCATTAAGCATCAATTTTGGGAAGATTTAGATGGAGTAGTACAAGAGACATCTTATGGAGAAAAGCTTTTCATCGGCGGTGACCTTAATGGACATGTAGGCATTAGTAGGGAGGGATTTGAGAATATCCATGGAGGCTATGGTATAGGAGAAAGAAATGAAAGTGGAGAAAGGATTTTAGATTTTTGTTTGTCCTATGATATGATCTTAGCAAACACTTGGTTTAGGAAGAGGGAGTCTCACCTAGTAACATTTAAAAGTGGGGTTAATACGAGTCAGATAGATTTTTTCCTACTTAGAAAGAGAGATAGGGGTTGTTGCATCGATTGTAAGGTTATACCAGGAGAAAGTGTAGCTACACAACATAGAGTCTTAATTTTAGATCTTAGAATTAGACAATGCCGCAAAAGGGATAGACATAGGATAGATCATAGAATTAAGTGGTGGGCACTGAAAGGAGCTAAACAAGGAATGTTTTTAGAGCAGGTAGTTAAGGAAGTTGATTGGTGTCTCGAGGAGGATTCAGAATCAATGTGGAATAAGATAGCGGGTGGTATGAGAAAAGTAGCTAAGGAGGTATTGGGTGAGTCTAAAGGCGGTGCACCACTAGGTAAGGATACATCATGGTGGAACGAGGATGTCAAATTAGCTATTAAGGTTAAAAGAGAGTGTTATAGAAATCTAAGTAAGAGTCGTGATAATGAGAATTTGGAGAAGTATATGATAGCAAAGAAGGAAGCTAAAAAAGTTGTTCGAAACGCGAGGGCTAAGGTATATAAGGAGGTTTATGACAAGTTGGATACCAAAGAAGGCGAGAAGGATATTTATAGGCTTGCAAAGATGAGAGATAGGAAATCGAAGGATTTGGGTATGGTTAGATGTATCAAAGATGAAACGCAAAGGGTTTTAGTCAAAGATGAGGAGATTAAGGAGAGATGGAAAGATTATTTTGATAAGCTATTTAATGATAGTCATGCTCAAGATCTTGGAGACTTCTCCATTCCTTTTCATGAGATAAATCGTGACTTCATGCGCAAGATTCAAAAGAAAGAAATTGCAGAGGCTTTGAAGAAAATGAAATCAAGAAGGGCAGTTGGCCCAGATGGTATACCTATCGAGGCTTGGAAATGCTTGGGAGAGAAAGGTTTAGAATGGTTGACAAATCTTTTTAACTTGATTTGGCGAACAAATAAGATGTCTAATAAGTGGAGGAAGAGTACTTTGGTGCCTTTATATAAGAATAAGGGTGATATACAAGATTGCACAAACTATCGTGGTATAAAACTCATGAGTCATACTATGAAACTTTGGGAGAGGGTGATTGAGTCTAGGTTGAGGAAGGTTGTCATGATATCGGAGAATCAATTTGGTTTTATGCCTGGAAGATCAACTATGGAAGCTATACATCTTCTTAGACAACTTATTGAAAGATATAGAGAGAGGAACAAAGATTTGCATATGGTTTTTATTGATTTAGAGAAGGCATACGATAGAGTACCTAGGGACGTTCTCTGGTGGACAATGATGAAGAAAGGTGTTTCTCTCAAGTACATTAGTATAATTAAAGATATGTATGAAGGAGTAGTAACCAATGTCCGCACTTGTGGAGGGGTGACAACCAATTTTCCGATAACGGTTGGGTTACATCAAGGATCTGCTTTAAGCCCTTTCCTATTTGCGATAGTGATGGATGAGCTTACGAGATCAATTCAAGAAAATGTACCGTGGTGTATGTTGTTTGCTGATGATATTGTTTTGATTGATGAGTCTAGAGCTGGGGTTAATGCTAAGTTAGAATTATGGAGACAGACATTGGAAGCTAGAGCTTTTAAGTTGAGTAAGAGTAAGACTGAATATATGGAATGCCGGTTTAGTAAGCAACGAAGTAGTGATGGGAGTGTAGTGAAGCTTGGTGAGCAAGATATACCGGTGAATGATTATTTCAAATATTTGGGATCCATCATTCAAAAGTATGGAGAAATTGATGGAGATGTAAATCATAGGATAAAGGTTGGGTGGATGAAATGGAAAAGTGCTACTGGAGTGCTGTGCGATCGTAGAATGCCATTGCGGTTGAAGGGAAAGTTTTATAGGACGACTATTAGACCCGCTTTACTATATGGTGAGGAATGTTGGGCTGCCAAGAGACATCATATTCAAAAAATGAGTGTAGCTGAGATGCGGATGCTTAGATGGATGTGTGGAAATACAATAAAAGATAAGATTCGGAACGAAGAGATACGTAAGAAGGTAGGTGTTGCACCCATTGAAAATAAGATGCGAGAGAATCGTTTACGGTGGTTTGGACATATTCGGCGAAGGCCTAATGATGCTCCAGTTAGAAGGTTGGAGAAATGGGAAAATATATTAGTTAAAAGAGGTCGGGGTAGGCCTAGGAAGACTTGGATGGAGATGATAGGAAAGGATATGAATGCTTTGAACCTCACCGAGGACATGGCGTTGGATAGAAATGATTGGAGGAAAAGGATTCATGTGGAAGACCCAAAATGAATTTCTGTTTTGGTTCATATCGCTGACCCCAATTGTTTTGGGATGAAGGCGTAGTTGTTGTTGTTGTTGTTGTATAAAAAATATAATAAGAAACATGTATACAACATAAAATCAATCAACAATAAGCAATATTCAAATAATATGTTGTTGGACATTCTAAAGCAATTATATTACATAACCTTAACTTGTTCAAACAAATTAAGAATAAAACAAACAATACAACTAACAATGTAAAGAACAATACACAAAAAATAAAATCATGTATACAAAAAAATTAACAACAATAGACATAATACAAGCAATAGACAAATATTTTCTTCTTCTTCTTCTTCTCAACAATAGATATAATACAAGCAAGAGACAAATAATATGTCTTCTTCTTCTCAACAATAGACATAATACAAGCAATGGATAAATAACGTATCTTCTTCTTTTTCTTCTTCTTCTTTTCATCCTCCTCGAAGAAGAAAACAAATGATATGTTTTCAAAAATAAAAATCTTCAAAAAAAGAAAAAAAGAAAAAAAGAAAAAAGCATAGGCTCTAAAAAAGCATAGGCAGTAATATAGGGCCCCACCGCCCAAACCTGGTTGCCCAGGCGGTGGGGCTGCACCTAGGTCGCCCATGAACAACATTGATGTAATTGCTTAAGGACAATGAGTATGTTAATAAGCATCAAAATGTCAAGATAACTTACACCTGGAGTCAATGAGACTGCTCTTAATCCATATCAATCCACAAAAAGATCATGCATAATATTGTACACTTATAGTGGACAGTGTTAACCATGGACTGTTGGTGACTGATAGGGAGGCTGTCAAATGTTAAGCACCACCTTGTCCAGTTGCATGCACATTTATCTTTCTATCATTATCATGTACTATATAATCGGCCCGCCCATATGGTCGGGCCTTATAAGATAACTCAAATGTTTAGAAAAGGTTTACATCAAAGACATTTATCAAGATTGAATGTAAAAATAATTAGAAATATAAATACATTGATAATTTTAAAACATTATAAAATGAAGAAACACACTGATCTAATTCAGGTCTAGGTCTGGGTCCTGGTCTGGGTATGGCTAGAAATTATGAACCCATGTATTTCGGTATGTGTAGGGTCAGGTATAATTGGGTGGGGTCCCCTTTTCTAATCGGGTCTAAAACATAGACCCAGATCGACCAATTTTGATTTGGGTCCAAGTTCAGGTCTGGGTATGGGTGAAAAAAAAAATGTAGACCCATATGGTTTAACGGCTTGGGATATGATCGGTTTGGGTTTTAACAGATTTGGTTTCAGCTTGTGTCTTGATATAATTGGTAGACTTAATTACCTGCCAATCAAAAAATATATAAAGTAGTGGAATCGACTATTCATTACGAAGATTATATGCAACAAATGAGATGCTTATTAACTATTTTAAATAATGTCAAAATCTAAATATAAAAAAAATCTCGATACCAACCAATCATTTGAAGTTGAAAAAAAGACATCAATGATATATCATATTCAAAATGTATTAGGTATTCATCAGTCGGTTCACATATGAAACAGATTTGGGTACATAATCGGTTCAGGTACAAAGCGAATTCGGGTTCGGGTCGGTTCAAGAATAAAATGGGTTTCGGTACATAATCGCATCAGGTTCAGGTTGGCCTGGTTTTAAATTATGGGGAACCATTTGGGTCGAATATAAAAAGTAGATCAGGTCCAAGGGGATTCGGATCTTCATTGATAATACCCACGATCCGATATGTTTTCATTACGAGTCTATATTTTGGACACGACCCAAACCCATGGGTCCGCTCATATCGGGTCAGGTCAGGTTAACCGGTTTGAGACATCAAGTCTGGTAACCCAGTTACACCCCTATGAACAACATTTTAGAGAGAGAGAGAGAGTAGTTATAAATAGTAACTCATTAATTTTTAAAAAATTGCAATGTGTCATGTAAGACTTTTTTCTTAAGAAAATATTATGCAAATGCCCATTCAAAATTTGAATTGCACTCTTAACTCACAACAAGAACATCCAATTTTTTGCACATGATACCTTGCTTCTGCTTTTATAATATTTAGGATAAGTCTTACCATCGATCAATTCAATTTGATGATCATTTTCTGCGAAATTTGTCATTCAACACTACTCTAATGATATTTTGTAAAACAGTAAAACTATTAGTAGGTTGAGCATCTGGTTATTTGATCTATTGACAGGATCATTGCTAAACTGGTTATGCTTTACTCTTTGCAGGTGCATATCTTTTCATTACTTTCTTTCCAGAACAAGCAGAGAAGTTATTTCAATTGGGACCCGCAAGTTAGCAGCCTCATGATAGGAACTCAAATTTTGTGATTCGTCGTCAATTTGAAATGGGCTGCTGGACTCAATGTATAACAGTATGTAAAAGGTTAGTTTCAACCTTAAAGTCTAATGACAAAGAACAAAATGATGCTTTCACTGCATTTGCTTTTATATAAACTGAAGAAGAAATCCAATGTTCACCCTACTGACAACAAAGTCCCAGAATAACCTATAACTAATCTACCTCTTTCAGTTCTTTAATTTGAATCATTTTGGATAACTGAGATTTATATCTTAACAACATTATAAACAGTTGCTGGGTTGTAATCACTTGTCAGTTTGTGTTGAAGGCCAAAATGTTCCTAGAGGTTTGACCATACCAAGGAAATATATATTCACCCGTACAGGTGTGCATTGCTGATACTTCCAACTCTTAAATGCATGTTCTCAAATGTGTTTGTATCTTTTACTTACAGACATGATTGAAAAGATGCTCATATCTTCATAATACAGTGCAAGATTCTAGGTTGTGTTGTAGGCTGCATAGATAAACGCATGTGGAGAACGAGTACCAATCACTTGCATAAGATGATAAGATCTATGGGATGCTTACTTAAAAATAGAAACTGTTTGATTTCTATGAAGTGATACCTGTAGTTGCCCTGTGGATCACTTGCTACAATTTTCATACGGCACCGATTGCTAGCAGTGGATATAATCAATTACTTGGTTGTGTTTTTGTGCAGGCTTTCACATACCAATTGCATGTTGGAAAACAAATGCACGATAAGATCAGGTTGGTCTGATTGATGATGTGATGCTCTCGCAAAGCCTCTGCAAACATTGGTCCACCCATTTGTAACAACTGTTTGTTGACTTGTATCATTAGAAAAGAATTTGCTATTGTTTCTTTTCTGGTCCAAATGCAAGATTATGTTGGATAGGCTCATTAAATTCCCGAGCTATCTTTAATTCGAGTTAAGCATATTATGTGTTCATTGTGCTTTTGAAGCAACACGGAAAGAAAAAATCATGCAATTTGTTGTATGATTGACAGAATTCGGATTGCAAGTACCTTGAACCAGCTTCATATGCATATCTTACAGAATTCAGATTCTGCAACATCTGTGAAGTTTCTTGCATTGCTGCATTTTTCCTTTTTTTTCTCCAAACTAAAAACATGCTTCTTTTTGTTGATGCAAATGAGTGGATGCTCCATTGGTAACTAACTCATGCCCTCCAAAACTTGACCATCAAAAAGAAAAAAGAAAATTTTGAGTGTGCATTTTAATCTATGTGCTCCTTTCTCTGCAAATCAGAGGCATTTGCACTGGCCCTACAGATTGCAGAGATGACTTTCCAAGAAAGATCTCATTCTCCTGATCATGTTTTCAATGATATTATGTTATGTCCAAGACAATGCAAAACATGTGGATATTTGACATCATTTTTTAAAGGTTTTGGTTCTTAAGAGCAACATTGAGATGTAAAATAAGTAGGATCTATGGCAACACAACACTAGAGGGGGGTGAAAAATGTTCAGAAAATAAAATACAAAAATTATAACAGCAATACACAAACCACAATGAACAGCAACACAACAGATTTTTATCTTGGTTTGGTCCTCCAGACTTGCATCCAGTCCCCAAGTGCAATCCAACTTGAGATTCCACTAAACTTGATATTGAAACCCAAGATCAAAACTAGTACAAGCCACTCTTTGCAGCAACCTTGACCAGCCTCTGCCACGCAAAGAACGCTTCTCTCAGAGAGACTTTACAGCAGTTCAAAAAATAAATTGCAGAACATGTACAGGAATCCTATAAACCACTTTAACAGAACTGTAAATGAGGGCCTTAGAATCTCATGATTTTTCTCTCTTTTGCAGCAATTGTTATTCTTGTTTTTTAAACAACAAAGTATATAGGGAGGCTTAAGTAAAAGACATTGCAGGAAGGGATGTTTTTTTTTATAAAATTGTCAAACACGCCTTTCGCTGTGGGTATTAAAAAGAAATAGTTTAAACTGTTTCAACGTCTCTCTTTTAAAAAAAAACGTTTCTCTCCAAAATTAGTCATTTTTAAAGTCCTCTCTCAAAAACGTCTCTCACAGAAAAGAGGTCTTTCTCAAATTCCTCTCTCTAAAAGATGTAACGTCTCTCTTTCAAAAATGTCTCTTAAAAAATTCAAAAGTGTCTCTCTCAAAACTTTCTTTTTCAATTTGGCTTTTTCAATTTGTCTTTTTCAGTCTTTATTAACATCCTTTCTAAAAGACATCCTTAAAATGACTTCCTTTAAAAAATCATATAAAAAAGACTTTCTTTTAAAAATCATGTGAATAAAGAGTTCTTAAACTGATTTTATAAAACATGTGAAACAGAATAGCTAAAAATACAATAGGTGAATATAACTTTGTAATAAAATAATTTGTCGAAAAGAAATATTTCTCTTAATCTAGACATTTTTTAATATTCTTTGATTTTTGTTTTAATCTTTTGATTTATTTTTAACACTAAGTGATGTGTGTGATGTATATCTAGTTCAAGGGTTTTTAACATATAGTCTAAGAAATAAAAATAATAATTTTAGAGACATCTTGATCAGCACATCACTATTCTTCAAGTCTTCATTATCTCATAGTTTTGGAATATGTGAGCATCTTCTTTATCACTTGTGTATATCATGAGAATGGTCAACCTTCAACTCTTCAACTTAGCATAGGATGTGAGCAAGCTTATTTTTCAAATACGATCATTCATAAGGGTTCAGCTTGACATCCTGCAAAACTAGTAAGCCATTCTCCCCCCTTTTTAATGATGACAACCACACAACGCATAAAAAAAATCATCACGTAAAGAAATAATCGTAAAAAAAATCAAATATCATATACTACTCATATGCTTCCCCTACATTGATGATGCAAATTTTCTCCCCCTTTGGCATTATAAAAAAACATTCATAAAGTCTTCAATCAAACCATATAAAGTGCAATTTGGGAATTCAAAGATCAGAAAGAGTGCATATCCCAAGGTCTCTTCTAATTCTAACAAAATTTTCTTCATCAATATATCAGACTATTGTTTATCAGTTGAAATGAAATGAAAAGTGATATCTCCTTTTAAAACATGATCATGCAAGAAATGATGTCATATATCTATGTGCTTAGTGCGTGAGTGTTGAATTAGATTTTTAGAAAGATTAATTACACTTGTATTATCACACATGATAGGAGATGTAGAACAACTAATTCCAAAATATTTTAATGTTTGTTTCATCCATAAAACTTGTGCACATGCAAAACTAGCAGCAATATATTCATCCTCAGTTGTTGATAAAGATACAAAATTTTGCTTTTTTACTAAACTAAGAGGCTAAAGAATGTCCCAAAAAGTAATAAGTTTCACTAGTACTTTTTCGATCAGATTTATTTCCGGTAAAATCAGCATCACTATAAGATACTAAATTAAATACAAATGCTTTGGGATAAAATAGACCAAAATCAAAAGTTTCTTTTAAATATCTAAAAATTATCTTAAGTGCCTTAAGATGAGATTCTTTATGATTTGATTGAAAATGAATACATAAGTAAACACTAAACCTGATATCAGGTCTACTAGCAATAAGATAAAGTAAAGAGTCGATCATTCCTCTATACTACTTAGTATCTACACTTTTCTCATTCTCATCTTTATTTAACATAATTATTGTACTCATGGGTGTCCTCTTGCTTGTAGAAGTCTCTGTACCAATACGTTTGAGTAGTTTTTTTGTGTATTTTCTTTGGTTGATGAAGATTCATTCTTTCATTTGCTTAATTTGCAGTCTAACAAAAAAGTTTAATTCTCTCATGTGGCTCATTTCAAATTCATTAAGCATTTTTTTTTGCAAATGCTTAACAAAAAGATTTATTAGTAGAATAAAAAATAATATCATCAATATAAATTTAAATAATCAATATATCTTCATTTATTTTGTTTATAAAAAGAGTAGAATTATAGGATCAACTTGTCGAATTGAAAATGTGTAGGATCAACTCATCCAATGAAAAAAACAGATTTTAAAAGAAAATTTTTTAGTCTATCATACCATGCATGAGGTGCTTGTTTAATATTGTAAAGAGATTTTTTGAGTTTGAAAACAAGATTTGAAAACTTTTATATTGGAACCAGGAGGTTTTTCAACACAAACTTATTCATAAATAAATTCATTCAAGAAAGCCCTTTTTACATCTATTTAATAAAGTTTAAAATTAATATTACATACAAAAGCTAAAAACATATGAATTGGTTCCAACCGAGCAACCGGTGCAAAGGTTTCATTGAAGTTAATTCGTTCTTCTTGGTTATATCCTTGAGCCACCAATCGTACTTTGTTTTGAATTACTTGGCCTATTTCATCAAGCTTGTTTTGAAATACCCAACTTGTACCGATTATTGAATGATTTTGAGGCCTTGGAACAAAATCCCAAACAACATTTCTAATAAACTTATTTAATTATTCTTGCATAGTTAGCAACCAAATATCATCTACACTCTTTATCAATATTCTTAGGCTCAATTTAAGACATAAAAACAACATGAGTAACAAAATCAAGTTGTGATATAGTTCTTACTCCTTGTGAAATGTCACAGATAATTAAATCATGAGGTGATTAAGAATTTCTACTCAAACTTTAGGTAATTCATGATGAGCATTCACACTATCAATTTTTGGAGGCAAGGTAACAAAAATATCATCATCATCATTGTTGTTGTTAATTTTACTTGATATTTTACTTATTATTTCATCAAAATTAACTTTTCTATAACATGTGTTCGTTTATTGAAGACCCTATATGTCTTACTTTGAGTAGAATAACCAATAAATATACCTTCATCAAATTTAGCATCAAGTTTATCCAAATCATATTTAGTATTAAGAAATATTTTTTTATAATCAAATACTTTAAAATAGGAAACTTTGGGTATTCTTCCATTATACAGTTCATAAGAGGTTTTATTAAGCATGGGTCTAATAAGAACTCTATTTAATATATAACATGCAGCAGCAACGGCTTCAGCCCAAAAATATTTAGGTAAATTATTATCACATAGCATGGTTCTAGCACATTATTGCAAAGTTTTATTATTTCTTTCTACAACACCATTTTGAGGAGATGCTCTAGCAAAAACAAAATTATGAGTAATAATCAATTGATTACAAAAAATAGCAAATGAATCATTTTCAAATTTTCCACCATGATCACTTCTAATAGTAGCAATACTACATGCTTTATTATTTTAAAATTTGCTCCAAAAACAAAAAAAAAAATCAAGAAAAGAATCATATTTATGCTTAAGAAATACAACCCATGTATATCTAGACCAATCATCAACAATAACAAATACATATTTACTACTATTGAAACTAGATACTCTAGACGACCCAAATAAATCAATATGCAATAATTCTAGTGGCCTACAAATAAATATAACATCTTTAGACTTGAAAGAAGATTTTATTTATTTTCCAAGTTGACAAGAAATACATAGATAGTCCTTTTGAAAGAAATTTTAGGTAATCCTCTAACTAGATCATATTTAAATATGATAAAAAGTTATAGTTTTTTGCATTGTTTAAAAAATGGAATGAAGACTTAGTATTATGTAGTATTGAGTACTTTTTAAATTTACTTGTAATTGATATATAGTTTTTGTCGCTTACATATTTTCCTTTATAGAGAAAGTTAATTATTTCTCTTTGATGTAGAGACACAACCTCCATTGCAGCTTGGAACCATGGAATTTCGGTGACTGTAGCAAGCAAAAAAATATCCTATTTTCATCTTTGTTTGCTTTTTTTACTATTTTCTACTTTTACTGGCACACTAAATAAGTGTGCCATTAAAAGTCTTTTACTGACGCTAAATTAGCACTAGTAAATTTAAAAGGGTTTACAGATTTTTACTGGCGTTTTGATTGTACTAGTGAAAACTAGTCATTGGCGCAAAGATTGCATCACTAGCATAAAGATTATGCCTGTATTCACTGACGTTGAATTTATGCTAGTGAAAACTTTTCACTGGCGCTGAATTTATGCCAGTGAAAAGTATTTACTAGAGCAATCTTTATACTAGTGAAAAGATTTCTACTGGTGAATATAAATTATGCCAGTAAAACCATTACCGATGAGGCTTTTACTGGCACAACGATTATGCCAATAAAGACTTTTACTAGCGCAAAAGTTGTGCTAGTAAAAATTGAATTTCTTGTAGTGTTTGCAGATTTTTAAAAATAATTTCATGTTAACATGACCAAATCTATTATGCCATAACCAGGTTTCTTCATTAGATGAAACAATACATTTTTCATGCAAATTTGGTCAAGCATGCAGTTTTTTCAAATGTGACTTTAGAACCTTTATCACATGGTTGACTAATACTAAGTAAATTATGCTTTAAACCATCCACAAGTAAGACATTTTCAATTAGTGGGTTATTAGGATTACCAACATTTTTTATTCCAATTATTCTTGTCTCCAAAAGTGATGGTTCCTCCATTTTTGCTTCGATGCGATGTGAGTAAATTTGTTCTTCCCGTCATGTACTTGGAGTATTCACTATCCAAGATCCATTTACTGACTCTTTGTACCTACATCATAACAATCAGATTTCACTTTTGGTACTCACACCAAGTTGAGTCCTTTGAGTTTAATCTTAGATATCAAAACCATTTGGATTTTGGTTTTCTTGAATTAGAATAATAAATATTTCTTTTAAGAATAAAATCATACTTCTCATGAGAAAAAGCATTAACAAAATAATTTTTTACATTGCTCTTGTCAAAGTAACTATATACAAGTCCAAATTGATTATTAAAGGCTCTTTGCTAAGACATAATATATTCTTTTCAAGAGCCATGATTCTGGAATTTAAAGAAATTACTTCAAATTTCAGTATATAATTCTCATTTTGCAAAATATTATTTTCATTTCTTAATTATTTATTTTTCATACTTCATTTTCTAGATTCACTATATAACTCATAAAAAGTATCAAGTAGTTTATCAATTTTTATAGATTCACATACCTCATTTTTGTGTGCCATGAAGCACATGTTTGCCACTTCGTTTGATTCTTCATCGGATGACGAATCACTATCATCCCAAGTAGCTTGCAAAGCCTTCTTCTTTTTGAAGTTATTAAAATTAAAATTACCTTTGGCTTTCAAAAGTGGACAGTCCTCTATGTGACCTGGTTTTTTATATTTATAACATAATTGAGATTCTTCTTGTTCATGCTTACCTTTATATTGGAATTTACTTTTTTTTGAGAAATTGTCTAAATTTTTTTGTTATGAGTACTATATTTTATTTATCATTTTCAGACTCCTTGATGTCTAAAGATGCTTTGAAAGCTACTGCTTTCCTTTTAAGAGCTTCTTCTTGCTTTTTTTTTTATAGTTAAACGTTGGCTTCCAACCAATTCTTCTAATGTCAGCCTCATAAATCATGACTTCCTTTATAGCCATGGTCTTCTTTTCCTATTCGGAAGTGAGAGATCTAAGCACCTTTCTTACTATATCTGCTTGTGAATATATTTTTTCAGAAGCCATAAGTAAATTAGTGATATCTGTGAACTGAGTGATCATTTAAGTGATCGACTCATTCTCTTTCATCTTGAATAATTTAAACTTTGTGAACAAGCAATGCGATTTTAGTTTCCTTAACCTTCATAGTACCTTCATGAGTTACCTGTAGAGTGTGCCAAATCTGATGTGTTGCAGTCGATGTTGAGATTCGATTAAACTTGTTTTTATCCATTGCACAGAACAATGCATTCACTGCTCTTGCATCAAGTGTAGCCTTCTTGTCCTCACCAGTCCAATTCGCTTAGAGTGTTTTTAGCTTCTTGAATTTGGTCTCCATAATATTCCACAGTTCATAGTCCATTGACCTTAGGTAGATCATCATCTTGCACTTCCAATAGCTATAGTTTGATCTCTCTAAAAGTAGTGACCTTGTGGTTGAGTGTCCTTGAAATTGTGCCCAAGGAAACTTTGCCATGATTGCTAGCTGATGATGAGATTGATTCTAGCAAACACTGTTTTGATACCTAGTGTAAAATATGCAGGATCTATGACAACACAATACTAGAGGGGGGTGAATAGTGTTCATAAAATAAAATAAAGAAATTAAAACAGCAAAACACACAAACCACAATGAACAATAATACAACAGATTTTTATCCTGATTTGGTCCTCCAGACCTACGTCCAGAGCCCAAGTGCAACCTTACTTGAAATTCCACTAAACTTAATCTTGAAACCCAAGATTAAAACCAATATAAGCTACTCTTTGCAGCAACCTCTGCCACCCAAAAAACGCTTTTCTTACATCCTGAGAAACCTTACAACAGTTCATAAAATAAATTACAAAACATGTACAGGAATCCTATAAGCCACTTAAACAGAACAGTAAATGAGGGCCTATAGTGCTTCTAAAAAAAGTATTTTTTTTCTTAGAATCTCACAACATTTCTTTCTCTTTTGCTGCAATTGTTATTCCTGTTTTTTAGACAATAAAGTACATAAGAAGGCTTCAGCAAAAGACATTGCAGGAAGGGATGCGTCTTTTGAAAAATTAACAAACACGCCTTTTGTTGCGGGTATTAAAAAAAATAGTTTTAATGTCTCTTTTAAAAAGAAAAATGTGTCTCCAAAAGTCGTTATTTTTAAAGTCTTCTCTGTCAAAAACGTTTCTCTCACTCAAAAGACGTCTTTCTCAAATTCCTCTCTCTAGAAGTCATTTTATAAAAAATGTTTCTCTTAAAAAATTAAAAAATATCTCTCTCAAAACTGTCTTTTTCAAAGTCTTTCTTAAAATCCTTTCTTTCAAAGACGTCCTTAAAATGGCTTACTTTAAAAAATCATATGAACAAAGAATTCCATAAAAATGACTTTCTTTTAAAAATCATGTTAATAAAGAGTTCTTATACTGATTTTATAAAACATGTGAATCAGAATAGCTAAAAATACATGTGAATATAATTTTGTAATAAAAAGTTTTGTCCAAAAGAAACATTTCTCTTAATCTAGACATTATAATATTCTTCGAATTTTGTTTTAATCTTTTGATTTATTTTTAACACTAAGTGATGTGTATCTCATTCAAGGGCTTTTAACTTATAGTCTACAACAACAACAACAACAACAACAACAACAACAACAACTACGCCTTCGTCCCAAAACAATTGGAGTCGGCGATATGAACCAAAAAAGAAAATCATTTTGGGTCTTCCACATGAATCCTTCTCCTCCAATCATTTCTATCCAATGCCATGTCCTCGGTGAGGTTCAAAGCATTCATATCCTTTCCTATCACCTCCATCTATGTCTTCCTAGGCCTACCCCGACCTCTTTTAACTAATATATTTTTTCATTTCTCCATCCTTCTAACAGGAGCATCATTAGGCCTTCGCCGAATATGTCCAAACCACCGTAAATGATTCTCTTTCATCTTATTTTCAATTGGTGCAACGCCTACCTTCTTACGTATCTCCTCGTTCTGAATCTTATCTTTTATTGTATTTCCACACATCCATCTCAGCATACGCATCTCAGCTACACTCATTTTTTGAATATGATGTCTCTTGGCAGCCCAACATTCCGTACCATATAGTAAAGCGGGCTTAATAGTCATCCTATAAAACTTTCCCTTCAACCGCAATGACATTCTACGATCGCACAACACTTCAGTTCCACTTTTCCATTTCATCCACCCAACCTTTATCATATGATTTACATCTCCATCAATTTCTCCATACTTTTGAATGATAAATCCCAAATATTTGAAACAAACATCCACCGGTATTTCTTGCTCACCAAGCTTCACTACACTCCCATCACTACTTCGTTGCTTACTAAACCGACATTCCATATATTCAGTCTTACTCTTACTCAACTTAAAACCTCTAGCTTCCAATGTCTGTCTCCATAATTCTAACTTAGCATTAACCCCATTTCTAGACTCATCAATCAAAACAATATCATCAGCAAACAACATACACCACGACACATTTTCTTGAATTGATCTCGTAAGCTCATCCATCACTATAGCAAATAGGAAAGGGCTTAAAGCAGATCCTTGATGTAACCCAACCGTTATAGGAAAATTGGTTGTCACCCCTCCACAAGTGCGGACATTGGTTACTACTCCTTCATGCATATCTTTAATTATACTAATGTACTTGAGAGAAAAACATTTCTTCATCATTGTCCACCAGAGAACATCCCTAGGTACTCTATCATATGCCTTCTCTAAATCAATAAAAACCATATGCAAATCTTTGTTCCTCTCTCTATATCTCTCAATAAGTTGTCTAAGAAGATGTATAGATTCCATAGTTGATCTTCCAGGCATAAAACCAAATTGATTCTCCGATATCATGACAACCTTCCTCAACCTAGACTCAATCACCCTCTCCCAAAGTTTCATAGTATGACTCATGAGTTTTATACCACGATAGTTTGTGCAATCTTGTATATCACCCTTATTCTTATATAGAGGCACCAAAGTACTTTTCCTCCACTCATTAGGTATCTTATTTGTCCGCCAAATCTTGTTAAAAAGATTTGTCAACCATTCTAAACCTTTCTCTCCCAAGTATTTTCAAGCCTCGATAGGTAAACCATCGGGGCCAACTGCCCTTCTAGATTTCATTTTCTTCAAAGCCTCTGCAATTTCTTTCTTTTGAATCTTGCGCATGAAGTCGTGATTCATCTCATGAAAAGGAATGGAGAAGTCTCCAAGATCCTGAGCATGACTTTCATTAAATAACTTATCAAAATAATCTTTCCATCTCTCCTTAATCTCCTCATTTTTACTAAAACCCTTTGTGTTTCATCTTTAATATATCTAACCATACCCAGATCCCTCGATTTCTTATCTCTCATCTTTGCAAGCCTATAAATATCCTTCTCGCCCTCTTTGGTATCCAACTTGTCATAAACCTCCTTATATACTTTATCCCTCGCGTTTCGAACTACTTTTTTAGCTTCTTTTTTTGCTATCATATACTTCTCCAAATTCTCATTATCACGACTCTTACTTAGATTTCTATAACACTCTCTTTTAACCTTAATAGCTAATTTGACATCCTCGTTCCACCACAATGTATCCTTACTTAGTGGTGCACCGCCTTTAGACTCACCCAATACCTCCTTAGCCACCTTTCTCATGCCACCCGCTATCTTATTCTACATTGATTCTGAATCCTCCTCGAGGCACCAATCAACTTCCTGAACTACCTGCTCTACAAACATTCCTTGTTTAGCTCCTTTCAGTGCCCACCACTTAATTCTAGGATCTATCCTATGTCTATCCCTTTTGCGGCATTGTCTAATTCTAATATCTAAAATTAAGACTCTGTGTTGTATAGCTACACTTTCTCCCCGATATAACCTTACAATCGATGCAACAACTCCTATCTCTCTTTTTAAGTAGGAAAAAATCTATCTAACTCGTATTAACCCCACTTTTAAATGTTACTAGGTGAGACTCCCTCTTCCTAAACCAAGTGTTTGCTAAGATCATATCATAGGACAAACAAAAATCTAAAATCCTTTCTCCACTTTCGTTTCTTTCTCATATACCATAGCCTTCATGGATACTCTCAAATCCATCCCTACTAATGCCTACATGCCCATTAAGGTCACCGCCGATGAAAAGTCTTTCTCCATAAGATATCCCTTGTACTACTCCATCTAAATCTTCCCAAAATTGACGCTTAATGAAATCATCTAAACCTACTTGAGGTGCATAAGCACTAATAATATTAATAATATTTGTACCTAATACTAATTTAATAAGTAAAATCCTATCACCCTTCCTACAGACCTCAACTACATTATCTATAAACTCACGACTCATAACAATCCCTACTCCATTCCTATTCCTACTTATTCCTGTATACCAAATCTTATATCCCCAAGGTTCTATCACTTTTGCTTTCTCACCTACCCATTTGGTCTCTTGTAGACATAAAATATCAATTTTTCTCCTACACATAACATCTACTAATTCTATCAACTTACCAGTTAAAGACCCTATGTTCCAAGTGACTAACCTAATTTTATGGTCTTGGACTAACTTCTTCACCCCCACCCGTCCAACAAAGTGAGAGAACCCTTGCCTATTTGACACCACACCCGAGCGACGACCTAGCAACCCTTGCCCATTTATCACTACCTCCGGGCCTATAGAGTACAATGTGTCGCTCAGTAGGAAACGCCCCAATGAAATTCTCATATTGGTTTATATTCATAGGGTATGACTAAGTTTTTATGTTGGTTGTCACAGGCCTACCGCAACCCTCCTCCTTTATCTCAGCTTGGAACCGACAGTGTATAACTAAACAGTTATACACAGACGGAGTTTTTTAACGTATAGTCTAAGAAATAAAAAGTAATTTTACAAACAACTTGATTAGCACATCATTATTCTTTGAGTCTTCATCATCTCATCTGTTTGCAACACGTGTGTGTCTTCGTCTTCATCACTTGTGTATATCATGAGAATGGGCAACCTTCAACTCTTCAACTTAATATAGGATGCAAGCAAGCTTATTTTTCAAATATGATCATTCATAAGGGTTCAGCTAGATATCTTGCAAGACTAGTTAGGCTAGGTTAAGCTTGACATCAAAACATTTTCAGATATAAAATTCTTGGCAAAATCCATTGAACTTTAGATTGTGCCATCAGTAAATTAATGATCTAAGCTTGCTACCTCTGAACCATACAGTGTGCTTGTCTATGTGCATAGTCACAAATATCAGCAGTGTGTTAAAATTATTGCGATATTTTTGGAAGGGGAAAATTATAAGTATTTTATAAACATTACCCATTTTATGTTATTGATATTTTAGTCGTCTTACCTTTTTTTATGTTTTCTTAAATTTTTAAATATTTAATTTGATATTCTCTAAAAAAGAAATTATTTATGTCAAGATTTTCCCTTGCATCAAAATTTATGACATTAATTAAAAACATATATGTTGTTTCTATGGACAATCTACTAGGCCTAAGACAACTTACATATTCTTCTCTAAAATAGGTAGTTGTTGAACTCTTATAGTGTGTGTATTAGTAGGGGTGTCAACGGGTCGGGTTTGGTTCGAACCTAGGTGCAACCAGACTTGGACCTGATTTTCAAGTATGGTATAGGGTCCGAACCTGGGTCTAATCGGGTCCACTATAAGAAAACCATACCCAGACCCGATAAGAACTACATGAACCAGACCCGAACCATACCGGGTAAAACCATATTTTTTATCATTTTTACATTGAAATTTTGTGGGTCTTAATCGAAACTTGGGTCGGGTCCAGGGTATAAAATTTCACAAACTATACTCGGGTCCATGTATTAATAGAACCTTTGAGTCCGGGCCCAGGTCTTAATTGGGTCTTATTATTTATCATCATACTCGGACCCTATAAGGTTTGGTTCGGGTCGGGTCTGAGTAAACCCAACCCATTGACACCCCTAGGTTGAGGATGCTAATGCCATTCAAGCATCCCACTAACGCAATGAGTGTGGCCATTGTTGCAAGTGTAGCCTAGCAACAAGTGGAGAACTTGCGCTGCAAGGGTTGCACAAGTTGGGTGGAACTCGCTGCCAAAACCCACTGGTGCCTATCAGTGGCAGAGCCAGGGGTGGGCGGTCGCCCACCTCAGAATTAGAAACCGAGTCAAAAAAAGAAAAAAAAAACAGACATGTGTCGAGGGTGCTCCCTTAAGTCGGACCCGGATCGAATCCAAGCCAGACTCCGACCCGACCCGGGCTCTCGATCATTCGAGAGCCTGTGTCTTTAAAAGACGCAGATCGAAAGGGGCGAGGGGTAAAACCCTCGCCACTTTCCCTCTCTCCTCTGCTCCGCCCCTCCGTTCTCCATCTATCACTAGAGACAACATTCGTCAGCGCTCCTCCTCTATGCTCTGCAGCCACTGACGACTGCGCCACTGGCCTCCCTTTGGTGAACCCGTGGTGCCCCCCTTGAAGCTTCTCCCTCTCTGATGCAAGCTCCGACAACGCAAGCCGTCGGTGTCAGACCTTCCTCCTCCTTCGTCATCTTCTTTTCGTCGGCAACCATCGTCAGCCGCCCGCCGTCGTAGGTAACCTCCCCACCCCCTCTCTCTTGCTTTTCTAGTCGATCGGCAGGGGTTGAAGCCCATGTCTGTCTCTCTGTTTTTCGGTAAGGCGCGGCCTGCCGGGGGGTGTGGTCGGCAGGGGCTTTGAGGGCCCCTGCCTCTTGATGTTGTTCGGCAGGGGGCTTCACTCCCCCTGCCTTGTGTTGTTTCTCGACAGGGGGCTCCGCCCCCTGTCCCCTTGTTTCTCTGTGGGGGGCGAGCCCCCCCCCCCGCCTCTTTTGTTGTTTCCTGGCAAGGGGGTGCCCCCTACCTCTGCTGGTGTTTTCGACAGGGAGCTTCACCCCTCTTGTCTCTGTGAGCCCTTCCCAACAGGGGGCTTTGCTCCTCTTGTCCCTCGATTGTCGGCAGGGGCTCTACTTCCCCTGCCCACCCAACGATTTTTTTTTTGCTCTGCCACTGGTGCCTATCTCTGAATTGTGGTGGTTTCATTTCATTTGTATCCCTTGATTGGGTCTGTTCTATTTTTTCATTCCACATTGATAAGGCCCCCCCCCCCCCCGCCCCCCCCCACACACACACACACACACATCCAAGAAGGGCACTACTGCCCAAAGGTCATTCTCCTCTTTGTTTTTTATAACCCATTGCTAAAGCCTCATCGAATCAAGATTGAAACTGGCCCTTCTGATTGAGATTTAATCCTCAAATTCTCGTGTATGGCCATGGAAAGTACCAACCCCGGTGACCTGAACCCAACTTAAGCATTATAAGGGCTGGGTTTGGGTTATGATTTTTGCTGGGTAATTGACCCAACCCAAGTATTTTATATATATTTTTAATAAAAATAAATTTCTAAAATTATGTGGCTTCAGGTTTGAAAATCTAATTTAGTAACTGACAAAACTCGAAACCGATTATTAGTTATAAGAGCAGGCCCAGGACTCCAAATTAACTCTGACCTGGCTAGATCCGACCCGTTTACAGCCCTAAATGTATGACCCACACCCAAGTGCTTAAAACTAGGGGTGGCAAAATCTGACATGACCAGCCAACCCACTTCTTAGCCAGGTTCGGGTTTGACTTAAATGGGTTCGTGTTGTAAGCGGGTCGACCTGCCTAACCCGTTTATTAAACGGATCGGGTTCGTGTTAGGGGTATGCCAACCCGACTGACCCGTTTAATAACGGGTTAGGCGGGTGGGTGAACCCGTTTACCCGAACCTGACCCACCACCAACCCGTTTACCCAACTCGACTCGCCCGCCAACCCGTTTACCCGAACCCAACCCGACCCGTTTATTAAACAGTCGTGGTTACCCGTTTAATAAACGGGTCGGGTTCATGTTTGCGACAGCCAACCCGTTTAATAAACGGGTCGGGTTCATGTTGAGGTATGCTGACCCGCCAACCCGACAGGATTGCCACCCCCTGCTTAAAAGTTAAAAACCCTAAATCCGTCCATGTTAAAGTTCAACCCATCATCTACCAAAATATCAGGGAAGGGGAAAGGTGGGTTGGGAAAAGGCACAATTATAAATAGCCCATTGTTGTCTCTCTCTCTCTCTCTCTAGGTAGAGGAATGGCTGCCCTGAAGATGGTGGACGTGAAAGTGGGGGATCTGGATCGAGTCCTGAAGGAGGTTAAGTCCGATAGGAAATTCCTCCTCTTCCTAGCAGACGTCGACCCCTCTACCTCGCGCAGTTGGTGCCCTGGTACTCTCTCTCTCTCTCTCTCTCTCTCTCTCTCTCTCTAGATTACCATTCAGCTTTGCTATTCTCTCTGGGTAAGTTTCGATTCAATCTTTTCTTTTCTTTTCTTTTCTTTTTTTCCTTCTTTTCCGGCAACAGATTGTGTGAGGGCAGAGCCTGTGATCTATCGGAAACTGGAGGCCTTCTTGAGCGACGTTACCCTGGTCAGGGCCTACGTTGGGGACAGGCAGACGTGGCGCAATCCCAGCCATCCGTGGAGGGTCGACCAGCGGTTCAAGCTGAAGGGGGTTCCTACCCTGATCCGTTTGGGCGACGATGACGTCATCGCCGGCCGTCTCGAGGACCATGAGGCTCACCTCGAACGCCACATCGACGGTCTCCTCCGTTGACAGCCGCACCCATCTCATCTCTCTCACATGTGATGGACCAATGATCAACATATCTTATCAATAATATTCTTCTTCTTGTGTCTCTCTTTCTTACGGCTACCCCAAAATCAGAGGATTGCATGATTTGCTTTCTTTTCTGATAACCTTCACCCTCAACTCAAAGGTGTGTGTGTTCGAATAATTTGAACCCTATTTAGTATTCAAGAATTGAGGATTAGAGATATATGCATCTCTAGCTGAACCACTATCTTCCCACCAAGCGAGAGATGAATATCAATCAGTTTTTTTTTTTTTGTGTGTGTGTGTGTGTTTACCTTCACCCTTGACATGAATCCCGCACCTCTCCAGAACAAGGCTTGCCTCTCCAACAATGGATGCCATCGTTCACGATCAATCCAAATCTTGATTTTCCAATTTTCGCCGTCTCACGATATTAGAAAATGAAAATGGAAAATGCAGCA
Organism: Nuphar pumila; assembly: GCF_984573655.1. Taxonomy (NCBI): domain Eukaryota; kingdom Viridiplantae; phylum Streptophyta; class Magnoliopsida; order Nymphaeales; family Nymphaeaceae; genus Nuphar; species Nuphar pumila. Next base: position 116,124,610 of record NC_143257.1, on the reverse strand, counting down.
GGCCCGTTAAGCGACCCACGTCCCCAGGAAGGTTCCTTGTGGTAGAAAAAGGGGAATTGCATCTGTGGCAAAAGAAAAGAAGCTCGACAACTGAGTTGCCAGGAAACAAAATGGAGGAAGTCCAACAAGGTTGATTCCCATCCATAGTCACAAACCTCCTGATTGAGATTTTCTTGGCCATAGTTAACGGGAAACAAGATGGATAGGAGAATGGGCGCTGAAGTAGAAGCGGGGAAGCGAGTGTTAAAAAATAGTATGAAGCGGGATACGGTTGTCAAGCCAGTATACAAATGCATGAAAAAACTGAAAAGAAAACACATAGAAAGTAATATTAAGCGTGGGCAGAAGCTAATCAGAAATAACTTAAGCACAAGTTAAATAGATATAAAACCAACATTCAAAATTGCTATAAAATTTAGTGGAGGAAGCCGATGAAAAGTGAGGAAGCGACCAGAAACATTAACATTAAGAAAGCAAAAGGGAATCAATTTAAGAAATGAGGAAGCGGGCTTTCTACTTAAAGGGAATCCAGTTTATGATATTTTGAAAGCGGGTTTTTCAAAGCTCCTCCTCCTGTCAAACAAGCGGAGCCCCGGTGGTAGATTGTGCATTAAGCACCTGATCACCCTCCATCAGGCCTTGGCACCACAACTGACAGGCCTTGATGAAGAGTGATCAGGTGCTTAATGCACAAATTTGTGCCATGTAAATGCACCAGATCCGGACTCGTGGAGTAGAGTCCTTGTGTGCACACCTCAAGAAGAGTGCACTTCTATTCATTCTCTATCTCGACTTTTTAATTATTCCATACCCATCAACGAACCAGTCAACCTGGTCTGAAATGAACCTAAGCAGGATCAGGCTCAGCTTGCCTTTAGTGAAGGATGGCAGCCAGGGACCAGGCTGCTTAGGTCAGGTTCTAGTGCCCCAGCCTGTCCAACCTTAAGCTTCAGCATATCATCTTTGAACCAACTTCATATAGTTTTTAAAGATTGACAACATAGATATGCAAAGATGAGATCAGATCAGGTCGTATTGTATATATATTACCAATCATCAAGTATATTCAATTCCTTAGGCACATCTCACTTGATAACTCTGAATTTCGCTTGGGATCCATGATTGAATATAATTTATTGAATCTGTTATATGTCGTGTGACGATCTGCCATGTCCAGTGACTCGCTCAACAAGGACTAGCGATGAAAAATGACTATTGTTTTTACAAAAATGGCATGTTTTTACGAAATACCTAGCAATTTGATAAAATCTCTTGCATATCCAAAATTTTGATTCCTGATTTTTAAGGCATTTTTACTCCTTTGCAAATATAATCTGACATTAGCAACTCTTGTGAATGTTCTCAAAATATGGGAACCTCTAAAAAAAATGGCATAGATAGGACATTCGCAAATCCAGTACAGCCTTATGTTTGTTTTTTACAGTTCTAAAACTTAGTTGTGTTATCATCGCTAACGAAAATTTTCCAAAGCTCAAATTACTGAGCATGTTTATGAGAAAACCGGAATCCCACTGAACAATTCCTGAAAGCTGACCAAACACGGGAACTTGCTTCAACACAAAAGTTCACATTGGTCCTCAACTATACCTCTTCTCATAGGCTTGCAATTCATAAAGTGTATTTACATTAAAGCTCAAAAAAAAATCAGTAAATAGTCTTTGATTTGCAAGATTGAAAAACTTAATAAATCACCTGCATCAACATCAAAATGCATATTGGTGCTTCAATCAACCATAAGGCTGTCCTAATATGCCAATAGTTCTTGAGATATATTTACAGCAAATCTCAAAGTAATCATTCCAGTTCTGCTTTATTGAAAAAATCATGCCAGTGCATTTTACAATGAGATGAGCCAGGGTGATGATTTTTTGCCAATCCATTCAGATCCATTAATTAACAATATCGTTGAACGTCAAGACATGACTCTATACAAGTGTATACCGCTAACAGTCTTGAACGATAGGCCAAAGGGAGCAAAAAATCAGAAGCTAAGTTACAAGCTCCAGAATAACGGTGTCGAGCATATCAATCTCCCTGCAGGCAATAGAGCTGCCGTATATTCCCTGAGGCTGCAATACAAGTGGTACATGCATTAGACAGATCCAGAAAAATACAGTGCTGCACAGTTCCATTCAAATTTGCGCTCAACATAAAAGTATTATAAACCTACTATATAGAAGTGTTATTTAACACGCTATACCAGGAGCAAATCATGGAACTACACAAGCTAGGCCAAAAATCACCAGGTCACTCAAACCTGGTGGTGTGCATAGGCTGACACCTAGGTGGTAAACCTGGTTTCTTAGATGACTAGTCCTTTTTCGTGCTCATTTTTTCCAATTTAGCACCATTCTATATATACGTCTCTATTCTTTCGTAATACAAATGAACATGGATTGGAAGGCAATCATTTAAGAATAATTTTTTGTCTGAAGCCTGCCATATACCAAGTCACTAAGTAAATGCTTTCCTTGCAAACGGGACTCTGGCTATTCTGTATAAAAATTGAATATGGAGAATCACTCAAGTGTTCCGTCCTCAACTACAGTCCACGGCTTAGGATCTTAGTTGTCAAAGGCAGTGCCTAAGCGGTGAGCCCCTAAAAAGACTAATTGGGAACTAGGCAGACTAGTCGGTACCCCAATTTAAAAAAATACACAAAATATGCAAACAAATTGCTAAAATTAATAACAAACATGTATACAACATAAAATCAATCAACAATACGCAATAGACAACACACATGTCGTCGAACACTATAAAGCAATTATATTAAATAACTTGCTCAAAAAAATAAGAATAAATGAACAATTGAAGAAACAAACTATACAACCAACAATGTGAATAAACAATATACAAAAAATAAAATCATGAATAGAAAAAAATTAACAATAGACATAAAATAAGCAATAGCCAAATAAGAAGAAATGAACAATTGAATAAACAAACCATGCAATTGACAATGTAAATAAAAAGCAACTAAATAATCAAGTGGTCAACGAAGTTAAAAAAAAAAGACAAAATAGTCTTTATGCCTAGTCGGTCTCAGCCTAGGCGGTAAAAAAGGACTCCACCGCCCAAACCCAAAAGCCTAAGAGGTGGAGCTGTGCCTAGGTCACCTAGGCACCGCCTTTGACAACCAAGCTTAGGATTGTGCTTTCATGCATCATTTCTGCCAGAGAGGCCAGAGTTCAGTAGCACCTGCCACCAGGCTATTATATATCCCTTTCTAATAAAGTTTGTCTTGATTGTATGCTACTTTGTTGAGTGTTGAGTGTTGAGTAGGTAATGCCTTTATTTGGTTTGAGAATAAACATATTGATCAGTCATAGCCCTCACTTGTGGCTAAGAAAATGAAACAATTCACAATATAAAATAAGCATATAGCCACTGATATCGCTGCTAAGATAACATAGGTAAGGCAATTTCCCAAAAGAATATAAAAACAATATGGCCCTTCTGGGGAGGAGCAAATTAAACAACAATAAATTTTGACAAATTTGCAACAATAATTGTATGATTTTCTTCTAATGTTCTAAATATAGTGATCATTTTGCAAATTTTTCATGATATTTTGGCAATAATTATTGAAGAACTTCATTATGCTGATATGTTAGTTTCTTGCAAAATGCATAGCTCTTAAACCATTTCATAGGAAGAATCTAAAAAGAGAAACTACAGTCCCACGCTAAAAAACAAATACATGTAAGGGTAACCACTTCTAGTGAAAAAAATCCTTCTAATTCTGTCTTCGGCTACCCACTGTGTACAGTACAAAGATAGTCCTGTCCAATATGGCTCTCCGGTAATCCATTTGCATGTTTTCATCCACAATTTCAAAAAAAATTCATCCCACTTATAATAAGTTTCAACTCATTACCGGTTGAGAGAAGAGAAACCTAAGGCTGAACTATGCCCACCATATTCAAATATGGTCATGATCCATGTAGTCAAAGCTATGTCACATGGATACAGTTGCGGGTATGGGGATACAGCCTTTTCTATAAAGTTTCCAGTATGACTTGTATATAAAGGGAAATGGTACGGCAGTCAAAATGGAATATCTGTGTGACATAGAGTTAAAGTCATGCTTAGGTGCCATGTCAACACCTAGACCATGGCACCTAAGTGCCCTAGACTCAGGTAGGTCCGACTTTACTAACTAGGTGCCAACTAGGACACAGTCTAGTCAGTGAGAGCAGATTAAGAATAATTTTTTGTTTTTTTTGTTTACTTGTGTTACAAAAAGGTGTGGACCGCATAAAAATGCCATAACCCCTTTCTCTCTCTCTCTGCCACCTTCTTTTGCCTCTCTTTCTCTCTCCTCAATCCCATGCCTCCTTTGACTGTGTATGTGTGTGAGAGAGAGAGAACGATATATATATATATATAGATATAGATATAGATATAGATATAGATATAGATATAGATAGATATAGATATTGTGATAAACTGATTTCTGTGAAAATTTGATAATATAATTCTATGATAATATTCATGTTTTATATAGTGATTTATAATTATCTCATTGATTAATTTCATATTGCATGCATCTTTGCTATTAATTTTAGTTATTCATTGTAAAGTTTTGTATTTTTTGCTTTTTATACCAACTAGTCCTGCCTAGTCTCCGATTAGTCTTTTTAGGGGTCTACCAACTAAACACCAACTAGTGGTTTTGACTACATAGGTCACAATTCTTGATTAAATAGCAGCAATAACAGTATCCAGGCCAAGGTTGCCAGACTAGGAAGCGAAAGCGGGAAACGATACGGGAAGCGGAAGCGAGAAGCGATGCATTTTAAAATGTATAGGAAGCGGGAAGCGAGGGATAAAAAAATAAATATAAGAATTGAATGTGAATCAAAACGAAACACAAATAAAAGTGATTAATATTAAATTTCATGATTTTTTGTGTGTAAGAATTAAATTTTTAACAAAATTTAAAAGTTATGACTACCAATTTAGAGAAAGCACATGAAAGTGAGTGAGAAGAGAGAGAAAATACATAAAAAACATGAAAAGTTGAGTAAGAGAACATATAAGAAGAAAATATGAAGTGTGTGGAAAGTATAAGAGAAGCGTGGGAGCATCGAGGTTCTCATCAAGTTTCGGAAGCGAGGAGTATCTTGCTTCCGAAGCGAGTTTCCGGGAAGCGAGCTTCCCACCTATCTAAGAAGCTTCCGATAACTCTGATCCAGCCTATGGGGATCTAAAACACTTTGCTATTGCATGAACATCACAAATAGAAACAACTCAAAATGAGAAATTATTGCTGAACGTGCACAAATTTCAAATAAAGCATAGAGCAAAAGAAACTCATAAACATGACACCGATTCGGCAAAATTTTAAAAAGTATATCATGCATATATATATATATATATATATATATATATATAACTAAAATGAAATGTTTTCTGTTAATATAATATTTTGTACTGTTTATTTAAATTTAATAATATTTTTTGTGCTTTATATTAACTACTTATAAAACCTTTTTGGATTAATATAATACATTTAATAAAAAAATTACATTGGCTACTTTTGAGGGTATTTTTGTAATATTTTAAGTGAGATGTAACTCTCTCTCTCTCTCTCTCTCTCTCTCTCTCTCTCTCTCTCTCTCTCTCTCTCTCTCTCTCTCTCTCTCTCTCTCTTGACCGGTCAAAACCCTTCATAACAAAACAAATTTAAAGAATCAGTTTTGGTTTTAAAAACCTCAATCAAACAGCATGGACAGAGACCAACACATTTTGGAGTGTCACTAATGTTTCGCGTGCCAAAACGTATCGGACATGTGTCCGCATATGTCATCAGTGACACCGGGCCCATTTGGGCGTGTCACTGTGACAGTATATTCATACTTTCTACTGTCTACTTTATAAAGCAAAAGCTACCTACTACATCTCAAAAACAGACAAGAAAAGAGAATTGAACACCTACAGTATAGCCAATCCTTGAAGTATATGTGAAGGGCACTTGCTAGTTCCCGTTTCCGATTCTCCTCAAGTTGGACATCTCTCAAGGAGTGTCTGATATCATCTAAAACAAGAGACTGAACGAGGAAGATTTTCCAAATCAGTAACATAACAATACAAAACATACATATATAACATTGATGAACAAAATAGAACCACATAAAGCAAGTCATATAATATGAAACAGTGAAATGCATATCCATAACATAAGTGAGCAAAAAGAAATTAAGAAAATATAGCTTATTGCTATTACTTTTTTCTTCCTCTTCTGATATAGATTTTTTAAGAGCTTTCTGTCAAGGTTGTCTATCTCAACTATTGCTTGAAGAAAAAAGGTAGAATTTAGAAAGACAGGAGAATATTTTTGCATAACATTTTAAAACAGTTCAAGCCTCTACCGTTTAAAACTTCTTTCAAAAGTTCCACCATCTATCTAACATCATTAAGATTCATTTCATCAGTCTGTCATTCTGGTTCAGGCAAACCCAATGATGCAACAGTCTAAATCCACGCCCTTCACTCAAGACATCAATTACCACTTTTCTAAAGAATCAGGGACACTTCAAAATTTGCTATAGTATTATGGTGGCCTTAACAAGAAAACTTTCTTGGGAAGAAAAATTTTAGCAGATGAGAATGACATATTTCCTTTAATATAACTTCCTTAGAGGAAATCATTTTAGCAGTCAAGATAACGTAAAAAGAATTGCCATGTGGAATCAGTTAAACTTAAATGGACTAATTGAAAATGAACTAGCAAATTCACCTTTTTCTTCTGTGATTCCAGATAAATCTCTGGCAATAAAAATGGATTTTGCTTTGTAGATCCTGGTAATTCACCTTCAAACCATCTAGGAATCTGAAAGAATCAAGTTCAACACACAAATGTTAAAATATAACATAACTTGAACAAACAAATGCTAAAATAAACAAATCATTTCCTTAACAGGAAAAGAAGAAAAGGTAGACTAATAAATGCAACCAAAAGATTATTGGAATCAACTCCTACAGCTTATGTAGGACTAACTCGAATGGCTAGTTTTCGCCTATGTCACATAGATAAGGGTACAGCTTCAGGTGAAGTTATGGAGCGTACGATATGAAAATTTCTAAAAACGCAGGTATCATGTATGACAATATATATATATATATATATATATATATATATATATATATATATATATATATATATATATATATATATATATATATATATATATATATTGTCATACCCTCATACTTGCACGCAGACAGACACGCACATGTACAAAATGATATATTTTAGTGTATGACGATATTTGCGGTGAGGCTAAATAAAAAGGAAAAGAGGGTGGACAAAGCCAAGCGTTAGGGTCGGGAGTAGGGCTGCGCAACGAGCCAAGCTAGCTTGAGCTCGGCTCAGGCTCGACTAGTCTAAACCCGACTCGGACTCGTCTGAGTAAATAAACAAACCGAGCTTGATCAGGCGTTCAAGCTTGATTAAGCTCGATTAATAGCGTCATATGGGGACCACTTTTAGGATATGTATCATATTTGTTAGCTAATAAACACATAACTTCCCTTTAGCGTGCATGTGGGAGGCCCGGGGTTCAAATCCTGCCCTCTTAGCAACAATTGAATATTTTTTTATGTAATTTAATGCAGCTCAAGCTTGAACTCAGGCCGAGTTCGTACACAGTTTTTCAAGCTCGGCTTGAGTAGAGACGAAGTTTTTGATCCTTGGCTCGTGTGCACCCCTAGTCAGGAGGGGAGTCATGTTGGATCAGGGTTGGGGCCAAAATGGTCCCACCCGTTTGTCCGAGTAAAAGAAAAGGATAGGGTATTGGGCCTGAGTTGGATCTGACAGATCCACTTAGACCCATACCCAGGGTGTACCTGTTATTGTACCTGTACCATGCTTTTTGACCCAAGTACATCAACCCCTCAGATGTACTCATGTTAGTTTTTAACATGTAGAAAGTTAAAAACAGCATATTTTATCGACTGCAAACTTTTCAAGAGATTTCAAATCCTTTCTTGGCTTTTGGTCTGGAAAATCTCGCCAATGTAAATTAGTTAGATAAGTTCTGATAAAAGAATAACATAAAGAAGTGGGGAGTAAATTGGTAGCTTTTTCTCCAGATATTACCAAGAAATAAATATATCATTTTATTGAAAATGCAATTGTATTAGCAACAAAAATGAGTTTCATTTGGAGTTTAAAACAACTTGAACCAGCACCATTCTTCACTGTATTTTTTAAAATATTTGGACATTTGACACTATGTTTCCTAGCAATCAACTACGGTGAATATTGGATAAGCAAATAAGCTGTGGCAGCCAGCATGACTAGGTCTCTGATCCTGGGGCAGTTTCTCCATGTAAATATGAAAAAAAAAACTGTGGCAATAATAGCTTGATTGCAATCAGGGATGCCAATTGATTGGATCGAACCCAACCAACCTAGTGCACAGATAAGATTTCAGGATTAGATACAGATCAGACCGCCCCTGAAGTCGAGTGGATAAATATTCAAGGTTGGATATTCATAAAAATGTCCACAATATGATCCAACAGTGATTATGATACACAAAAGGATAAGTGTGCAACCATTTAAAATCCAAAATTATAGGTTTCTAAATCCATCATCTTGAGAAGCTTTCAAGTTTTATCAAGGCTTACTGGCACCAGCTATGTCACACGGATACTTCATTTTGGCCCCCATATTGTGTCCCCTTATATAGTAGTCATAATGGAAACTTCATAAAAATGGCTGTGTCCCAGTGTTGGCAGCCGTATCCATGTGACGTAGGGTTCCAGGAACCCATCAGCTAGGTGCCCCAAAGTAGGGTTTGTGCACAAGTAGTTGGTGCACCTCAGTCCAACCAACTGCAAAGGTCGTCAGACTAATATCTACCTTGATCTGTATCGGACCCCATTTAGCCCGAATCACAATATGTTAAACCACTTGTCTAACAAGATGGAAATTAAGATCTTTCTTGTTAAAGCAGAAAGCAGAGAAATGAAAAAAAATGAAATTATGAAAGTATAAAGGCCTACCAAAAGCATGTAGTTGTGTGTGTGCACGTGCACGTGCACATGCCTACATGGAAGAAAATCAGGTGCATCATTAAGGCAGGAACTCATGCTTTCCCATTAACAATAAGCATATCCCACAATGCCAACTTATTGTTGATGCTGCCCCTAGGGATGCTTCTAATAATGAGGGTTGCATTGTGGATGAATGTTCGCATATTAGTCACAATTAATGGTAGGCCTACTTTGGGGTTCTGAGGGCACTCATTCTATTAATGATGTGATCTTTTATTAAGCACTGATGCAAAAACTAAACATACCAGGAAATTTGTAAATTGGTACGGGTCAAGGCATGTAGCAGACTCAGCTTGAAAATCTGAAACCCCGGCTGGATGAGATAATGAATCATGTGGATCAATCATTCCCAATGTTAGAGGCTTGTCCCATTTATTAATACTTGAATCAATGCCAACTTCAGTCATGTGCTCTTCCAACTGAGAATAAAATGTGTTGTATGGTGCCACCTGATATTCAGGAAGTTGCAATAATTACTCTAACCTTCATAAACATCAATTTTTGTTTTAGAAACATTTATAGCAGAAAAGAGGTGAGCAACTATCCACTGAGACAGTAGACAATTTAACTTTCCAAATCATTCACAAACCACAAAGCAAACACGTTGAGCTAGACAATGTTAGAGAGAGAGAGGGAGAGATTGAAAGTGTTGAATCCTGAAGCATGTAGAAAAATTGCTTTACACAGATAACATGACAAAAAAAGTAAGGCCAAAAAGTTTGCTTGCACAAGGAAAAATAAACTGAGAGCCTATCAAATAAAACAGCATAACATGCTTTATGTTAAAGAGAAAAAGAAGAAAGAAATATGGTATAAATATCAATTTTAAAGAGGCAGACCACAAAGGGAACTGTTGTAGTGGAAGGTTGAGTCAGAAATGGTCCAACAGGATTGACCCGGTCTGATCCATGCCCCAAACTGAGAAACTAGTATATCTCTCCCCCTTTCTTTCCAATTTGGGAGGCTTTCATCTTCCACAATCTCTTGACAAGAAAAACATGAATTTTCTCATGGTCTCTAAATAAAAAATCCCATATTTCTGGAATTTTTGTTTTAAAATCCATCTTATCTATATCCCTCACTAAACTTATAGGTTCAAATGGTTCAGTGGTTTGAAGGTTCAGGTTTACATATGAACTCGCATTCACACTTGCACCAGTACAAATAGCTGCAGTATGCAAGATTATGTGTAATGCTTCCCAGTACAATGAAAAACTATTAGACTGTCATCAGAAACAAATAAAAACTAGCAAAGGATAAGCTTAGCATAGAAACCAGTTGGTTCTCCCACCTGCAGTTTATGGTTATCTCCAAGGATAAGTGGCCGTTGATTGACCCCTAAAAAGAACACGCATTCACGGCAGTTGGCAATACAGATGCATCTTGCTGCTGTAATTACTTGTACTCTCTCACAGTGCTCCACTCTTACAGCCTGGGAAGAAACACAGTGCATCATCAAATACCATTTTGAACACCACATACACGTGAAACAGCATGGGAGGAATCAAATGAAGCATGCTATGTCACATAAGTGCAGGTGCGGATGCGTAAGGTGTGACACGGCAGTTTCAAAAAACATAGGTGTGGGGTATATATATCGTGTGTATGTGTGTATATGTATTTATGTATATACTATGAATAAAACTGGACTTTGTTAAGGTTAACTGAGTCCAGTTTAGGACAGAAATGGACTCCGGTGTGATTAATTGCACCTGACACTACAGAAGCTGTGCTCAAGTGTCACACCCGCACGGATGCAAGTGCGACACGGGTGCGTTGGCCTTCTAGAAGAGTCCATGTTACATAGGAAGCATGTGTGGAGTTTGAAACAATACCAAGTGTTCAGTGAGACCAAGGTTCTACTTCATCAAATCCATATAGAATAACACTTCTAATATCCAGGAAGCTCAGATGCCTTGATCAATTTTTTCTTCAGAGGATCATAGGCAAGTTGTTTATTCAAATTGATAGAAAAGACAGATTCAAGTTTCATGTTCATAAATAAACTGGGTGTAAGAAATCTAAACATGCACCAATAAACATGTGTGCATTGTGAAGTACAACAATGGTGCAGTAGTCCGGCAGGTTTTAAATAAAAATAGCATAAAAAAATCAGTGTAATTTACTCACAAGAATATAGCAATTAAAAGATTATAGGAAGAGTTCGTCAATCAGTTTTAACCAAGGTTGCCAAACTAGGAAGCTGAAGCGAGAAGCGAGGCATTTTAAAATTTACAGGAAGCGAAGTATCAATTTGAAAGTGAAATATGAATAAAAAATGAAGCAATAGTTACCAAATAGGAATCGAACAAGAAACAAATAAAAACTAAAATAAAATTGATCATTCTTATATTTCATAATTTTTCACTAAAAGAGATAAATTTTTGTTAAAATCTAACAATGATGGTTACCAATTTAGAGAAAGTACATGGGAAGTGAGGAAATACATGAAAAACATGAAAAAAATGTGAGAAAAGCATATAGGAAGCATAGACCATGTGTGTGAGAAGCATAGAAGAAGTGTGGGGGAATCAAGATTCCCATGAAGTTTCAGAAGCGAGGAGTATCGCGCTTTCGAAGCGAGTTTCCGGGAAGTGAGCTTCCCACCTACCTAAGAAGCTTCCGGTAACTCTGGTTTTAACTACATGGATAATCAGCCCAATCTCTTAAATTAAGTTGTCCATGAACTATATTTCAAATCCTTTTGTCATTCACACATAATATGAAGAGCTTTTTCCAGTACTGATTGCCCTAAAGGGGCAAACACCACTAACCATGTAAAAAGATAATTAAAAAAAAGACTAAGCAAGCATGTTGAAAACACCCAATAGGAGTTTCTTCCACAAAGAGCACTGCAATTTCTATCACAAATTTTCTTGAAAGTTGACAAATACAAGTAATGGTTAAGTGAAAAAGTTGAGGCATGGAAATAATTTGCTTGAGAGCCTATTTGAGATAGTCATTTTTACCAATGTGAAAATTATGACATCCAATATAAAGATATTGATCTACGAACCTAACACCAAATAGATGACAAATGTAATATGCACATAGATGAGAAAACTGAGAACTAGCAGTTTCTCCGGGCAAATCAAAATTAAAAGCATTTTATTAAAAAAGCAAAGAAAAGCATATAACCAAACCAAATAGCAGATGAAAGACAATGCCTAAAGTTACACTGCTGAAATCCATTGCATGGATCCTAAAAGCCAGCAGCAAGCCAATCAAAAGCATTCTCTGTACAATATCCCAAGTAAAGGCAATGTCTCACAAAGATTCAAGTAAGGAAGAAGACTACCTATACTACCAAAGATATAACCATGAAGTAGCTAGCAAAAGTGCAAGCTAGCACTATAGTTCGCCATTGAAATGGCACAGAGTAGATCAGAAAGGTTAAGACATTCTATAACTGTCCATCTTCAATGAAAGAAATTTTTTTACTGTACTATAGCATGCTCAAGGTTATGTGTATCACCATGCAAACTAGCATCAACATTGTCTACATAATTGTTCGAAATTGTTAAGGCATGATTATGAGCAGACAGTTGCCAAGTATGGGCAAGACATTTATCAGGCCGTCATTGATCTGAAAGGTCTGCGGGCAACCAAAGACTTAGTATAGACTGGATCAATGCATCAGAGAATGTCTCTGCATATTCACAAGGAGAGACTAGGCATCTTGAAACACAGAAGACAATGACAGCATATGACAGAGAGAGAGAGAGAGGCTTTTATGTATCTTGACTCAACACTACTTGATTGGCTCCTTATCTTCGGCCGTGAAATCCATTGTTCTTAATGCCAAATGATCCCAGACCCGCACACTGAGGTCCGCAGCCACTAGACAACCCATGATAAAAAAGTGCATGACCCTCATGACTATACTTGAAATATGATTCTCAAGAGACCAGGTGTAAGCATGAAAGAAGTTCAATAGTGGAGAGAGTGAATAAGATATGATAGATTGTATGTGCATGCCTTATTAAAGCCCTGTTTGGATCTATTTTTATTTATTGTTTGCATATATAAATTTAAGCACATTTTATAAAGAAGAATCTTGCCTTTACTTTTAATCAAGCGAATGTTTGGATCCCCAACTGTTCAAATTACAATGAAGAATAAAAGAAGATTAGTGGGTAGTGATGATGATGGTTGTAGTGGTAGATGATGGCGGGGGTTGCAGTAGTGGATGGTGGTGGTAATGGTGATAATGGTGGTGGTAGTGGTGATGATGATGATGGTGGTGGTGGTGGTAGTAATGGTGATTATCAGTCATTCAGTATTTTGAAATGTAGAAATATTATCAGTTTTTCAAGGTCAACTGATATTTTCTCAAGATTTTCAAAGTATCATCAGAACCGAAAAAATTGTAATATTATCGCGATATTTTTTCGAGATTTTCATAAAACATTTTTTTATATAGTTTAAGTATCTTTTCTTGTTTCCTTTATAGTTTAAAACCTTTTCTAATTGTTTCTTTATATTTTTGCAAGAAAAATACTATAAAATCTATTATTTCTTATATTTTTTATTATTCATAGCTTTTGAGATTTTTTCGATATTTTCTCAAGAAAAATCACCTTTTGAAAATACCTCCAAGAAAAACCCTCACCGAGAGATTGCCATGAACGATACATGTGACTATGGTGATGATGGTAATGTTAGTGGTGGTGGTAATGGTCGTGATGGCAATAGAGATGGGTGGTGGTGGTGGTGGTGGTGATGATGATGATGATGATGGTGGTGGTGTCAATGGTGATGACAATAATGGTGGTGAATGATATTGAAAGTCTATATAATATAGTGTATTATAGAGTTATGTAAAGTAACTTAATAGGCTATTATGTACATATCCTATAAAGAAAGGGTATACTAGTCTTTTTGTCTTTTTGATGTCTAAAGGGGGTCAACCCTCATTATTGTAATGTGCTCTCATTTCACGAAAAGTAGAATATGAGTTGGCTCCTTTGTGTTGTGCCTCCTCTAACCCTAATCTCTCTCCCTCCTTTCTCTCTGCTTTTCTAACATGGTATCAAAGTTGGGAGCAGGGAGAGGATGTTAAATCTGGAAGGAAGAGGACTTGGAATCGGCAGCTGTTGACATCATTTACTATAACGATTGGCCTAGTCTGTCCAGTTTTGGTGAGTTTGTTGCTTTGGGTTGCTAGAGGCTGATTTAAGACAACATTTAAAACAAACCTCACTTCATTTGGATTTTATATGATTTTTTCAATAATTTCTGAAGTTCTTGAAAAGTTTGGTTCATATTTGGGAAAATCAGTAAATCACTTTCGATTTTTGGGTTTTGAGGACTCAAATTGATCTCATTCAGGTTGTTTTTGGTATAGGAGGTTGAGAAAACCGATTTAGTAAAAGTTTTTGGGGTTTTGGAGGAGATTTGAGTCGTTTTGGGGTAATTTAGTAAAAGATTTTGGGGTTTTGGAGGAGATTTGAGTTGTTTTTTGGGTAACTATAGTTAGCAGTAACTTGGATTTGAGGTTCAAAGGTGTTGGCTGCCTCTTATTTTTTGGGTTTTGTGCTATATATGGTTTGTTTGAGCAGCCCTTGTGCATAAAGGGTACTTTGTGGTTCTCATTTGGATTTGGGTGTCTCTTTTGGCTTGCTTCCCTCTAGTTTTCATGTGTTATAGGTTATTTGTGGTATTATGGAGAAGGAAGGGATTCAAATTATCCCGGTAAAATTGAATAAAACTAATTATGCATATCGGGCTGATTTTTTGAAAGCGGTGGTTGTTGAAAAAGGGTTGGGAGGCTATTTGGATGGTTCTACAGCAAACCTAAAGCCCCTGATGAGGGTTTTGATAAGTCCATAGAGGAATGAGTCATGAACAATGCGAGAGTCAAAGCTTGGATTCTTGGGTCTATGGAACCGAGAATTGCCATGAACATTTCAAAATTCCAAGAGGCAAGAGAAGCTTGGACATATTTCAGACAAGTCTATAAACAAGAGAATTGAGCAAGACATTATCAACTTACTCAAGAGTTGAGAAGTATGCGACAAGGAAGCAAGTCAATTGAAGAATTCTACACTGGTATGCAGAGAATTTGGGATGCCCTTGCTCTGATGGAGGGACAGAAAAAATGTGAGAAGTGTATGAAGTGTGTGTCTTGCACTTAATGTCAAACTTGTTTGGGGATTCTTGATTAGCACAGGGAGACTGACAAAGTTATTGAGTTTTTCATGGCTCTTAGACCAAAACATGCTTACCATCGTTCTCGGCGGGAAAGCCATCACCACGTGTCGAAGAAAACTCGCCGTCAACAATGAAAGCTGGAAGGAGATGAAGAAGAGAGAAGGGTTTGGGTGTTTGGCATGGAGGGGAGAGAATAATGGTGGGCATACTTAGGGTTGAGACCCCCCCTCAAAACAATACTTTTGTTTTTTCTTTTTTTTTAAAGTAAATGTTGGATGAAAATGGGTCGTGACTCTTTGAAAACAGGTTGACTGAGTTCAACACGTTTTGGGATGTATTGCAAGCGTGTCATGCTCCAAAATGTATCGGACTTTGTGCATGTGCATCATGCGTGACAGGCCCATTTTCACATGTCTCTGTGACATAGCTTTTACCATGAAGATTGCCATATTTCATATGTGGAATCCTCTTTCTTGGTTGGTTCATGTTGAAAGTCTGGCTGTCAAATAATCCTACCTCACAATAATGAAGATGAAATATATGCATGAATTGTCCTCTCTCCTCTTTGTTTTGTTTTTGCATTTTAATAAAATATGGTCATCCCCTTATCTTCATAATCTTCATTTTTGTATGCACCTATCTTGGATTAATTCTATGTATGATCCAAGATTCTATATATGAGAGAGTATTATTTTAATGGAAAACATTTCTAAAGTCGCATAAGAAAGATAGTTGGGGACCTGTAATATCGTGAGTAGAAAATAGATACTAGTTTGAGGGAAAGCTTGACAAGTTGATTCCATTCAAATTTTTCATTTTTAAACTAGGATATTCTCACTATGACACCTTTTCCAAACATGTTACAAGAAAAATAATTATATGATGGTTTCTCTATTGATTTTTCGCTAGTCCAAACATGTTTAAAGTTGACTTGTAATGATATGATAGTTTCTCTATTGACTTCTCACTGGTCCAAACATGTTTAGAGTTGACTTGAGCTCAGGATTAATGAGCAGAACTCAGCATGGATGACTTCAAGCCAAGCATGTTTAAAGTTGACTTGAGCTGAGGATTAATGAACATAACTTGCTTGGGTTTGCAACCTAGTTTGTCAAGGGCCCCTCCCCCAACACCTTCAACTCTCCCTCTCTCTCTCTCTCCCACCCCCAACCTCCCTACAAACCTTGTGAATCCAGCCACTTTCCAGTTGGTCACTGGCCGGAAAGTGGCTGGAAATGTGTGCATATTTTTTTTGAAAAACTGATTGCCTAGCCATTTCGGTGGCCGGGAAATGGCCGGCCATATTTTTTTCGTTTATATTAGAGAAATGGCCGGCCAACCATTTTCCGGTCAGCCACCGGTTGGGAAATGGACTGGCTGGAAAATGGCTGGCCCTGTTTTTGTAAAATTTTATTCTTTTATTTTTTAGTTTTTGGGGTGACGAAAAACCTGAAAACCAGGTCTTTGTCACCCAAACAGCCTTTTGAGGCTGGCTTTGGCACACCAAGTTTGCTAAAAACCTGGGTTTTGGGCAAAAACTGGCTTGCCAAAAACCAGGTTTGCACCCTTGTCATCCAAACAACCCCTTAATAAGTATGGTCTTGATTGTATGGAACAAGTGTTCCAGTCTCAGGCTTGTACGATGTCTTTTCATTATAATAGAAATATAAATGTGGCTTTTATGTTTTGTTTTTTGTGTCATGTTTACCCCCTGTTTGGTTCACTTTATAAGTTGCTCCGTGCCATTTATACTTGTTTTAAATAGCAAGATTTGGTGTTTGGATCTTTTACTTATATTTTTTATTAACGACTTTTTATAAATTTTATCCCTTTTTTCAAAAATAAGAAGAGGCCTACTTTATTTTTTACAAGCACGTATTTCTTCAATTCCACCCCGATCATCCCCATCACCACCACCACTTCTCCACCATTACCATGTTAGAAAGTATGTGGAAAGGAATAACAAGAATGCTTTATGTATTCACACGGTCCAATGAATGGACAAGCACAAACCCACAAAGGGGAATATAGAAATAGTCCACTAAGGGACAGCACAAGAAGCCTTCAAAAAGGCAACACATAAAAATATATGAAATTTATTGAATAAGAGCTTGAAAAGCCATGAACTACAAGAGAGGGGGAACCCCCTGTATATACAAAAAGGAAAGAAAGTGAAAAGCCATTGGGGGCTCCAACATATGGTCGTTGGAGCCCCCAACGGTCATATTTATGACCGTTGGGGGTCCAACGACTACATGTGGGACCCCCAATGCTTTGATAAATGAGCAATTACAAAAAAGAAAAAAGAAAAAATAAATAAAGAAAAATAGCTTATTTAAAGAAAATAGTTGTTTCTAAAACAACTATGTGGAATGACTAAAATACCCCTATCGGGTATTTCACATATATATATATGAGTTCATATATTTTAACACCCCCCCCTCAAACTTTACAGGAAGATGACCGAAAGTTAACGAAGTAGGAAAATAAGACGGAGAGCTTTAGTGAAGAAATCCCAGTCTTCAAAGAAAAACTCCATCTTCATGGTATTTCAGAAAATTCGTGCAACTCCAAGTCTTCAAAAAAGCCTTTATTGGTGATCATCCCCAAGTCTCTTCATTGGTTATCTCTATAATGAGGGTATCACATCTTGAAGATCCTGCATAGAAAGAACAAACCAAAGGAAGACTCAAAGTATACAAGAAAAAATATTCTAACCCAAGAATTGCAACAATAATATATTGAAAAGCACGAGTGGTTTAAACCAGAGTTACCGGAAGCACCTAGGCAAAAGGGGAAGCGCGCTTCGGAAGCGCGAAACGTCGCACTTCCGAAGCGTGAGGGGAAGTGTCCCCCTTTTTTGGGAAGTGCGTCCCCTTTTATGGGAAGCGTGCTTCCCCCACGCTTCCCCCTCGCTTCCCCCATTTTTTCATTTTTCCGCTTCCCCCTCGCTTCCGGTTCGCTTCTTAGGTCGCTTCTGGTTCGCTTCCTAGGTCGCTTCTGAGACGGTTCGGAATTTTCTTCTAAGTGGTCCCACGCTTCCCCGCTTCCTAAATTTTTGAAAGTGCCTCGCTTCCCGTATCGCTTCCCGCTCCCGCTTCCTCGACTGGTAACTCTGGTTTAAACAAGATAGTAACAACTTTTCAAATCATTAGATAAAAGGCATCATTCCTTAAGGATGACGATAAATCATGATTATCTTATTTTAAAGGACATGATTCACTAAGATGAAATAAACATACTACTTTCTCAAAAAAAGTGTCTATTAAGAGACATTTCAAACAAATCCCATAAAAAGGATATCTAAATGGAAGATCATAATAGGAAAATTAAAAACTACTTAAGCATTTCAATACTATGTGAAAAAGTCTTCGAAAAAACAACATATAATGTCTTCAAAGAGCCAATGCATACGAAGTGCACCAACTTCCACAAATCGTTTTGCACAAAGGCCCAATAAATACTCAAAGAAATTTATCAATACTTGGAAGTAAGAAGTGTGTGCACAAAAGAACACGTAGAACACTTACAAGTGCACAAAGACAAAGACACACAAAATATGAGATTTGTATTAAAATCAAGTAAGACTCTTTTAAAAACGTTTCATGTATTAAAAATATCTTTAAGAAGACAATGTTCACACAAGAACTAATTGCTCCAAGGGAATGTGTATAAGAGCACACGAAAAAAAGCATGTTTAACACATACAAATCAATAATAGGGAGACATTTTATCAACAAAAGATAAGTTAATGATTTCTCACACATCATAGAGAGAATAAAGTTTATGCCAACAAATGTCATGTGTGAACTTGCAAGAACATGATTTAATTAAGTATAATAAAGACATCCACCCAAGAGTCAAGAATGAATGTTATTTGAATAGAGAACCTTATATATTGAGGAATTTCTCACTCAAATATTTGCAAATACAAAAGCTCACTAGGTGAACGAAAACCATAAATATTTAATATGCAAAGTACCTGAATTCCCTATAGGGTGAATGCCAAAATGTAAAGTTGATTTTTGAATATGCATATCAATGATATGATCCTTTTATCGATAAATATTTTTCTTTGCTAGTAAGGATTAAGGAAAAACTCATTTAGAGGGAAATCCAATATGATATATTCAGATAAAAAACAAATTAAGAATGAAATTTTGCAAATTTCAACAATAGTTCATCCACTACAAACAATCGCCTCATTAGTCCTCCAAAACCCATAAATCAAGTGTATAAGCTACTAGAACAAGAACATAAATATAATGCCACCAAAGGGCCAAAGACACACATGAAGGTGTGTACACATCTCTTGTCTACATATAATAATACTTGAAATGAGTGTATCAGCGACTAGAACAAGAGTACAAATGGCAACATGGATTAAAAATCACACATAAAAATGTGAATAAACAACTCTTGTCTACATATAATGACACTCTGAATCAAGTATGTTCAGCTACTAGAACAAGAGTACAAAGCCAACCATGGGCTAACATCACACACAATGGTGTGAAACAACAAGCCTTGTCTACATATAATGACGCTCAAAACAAGTGTTTCAGCTACTAGATCAAGAGAACAAAGCCAACAATGGGCTAACAACACACACGAATGTGCAAACAATATTTCTTGTCTACATATGATGACACTTAAATAAGAGGAATAAGAGGAGAAGACACTTGAGACAAGAAGGCTTGTAATGAAAAACATTTAACAGGAAGGATATCAATTTTTCAATAAACCTTGAAACACTATGGTTTCAAACCTTAGACATTCATCACAAGTATACATAATTAAGAGCATTCATAATAAAATCAATGGCCAAAACAAATGAGTGACACACTCATAATCAGAGATCACATAACATGTCATTTAGAGTCAAACTACAAGTTGACAATCTAAAAAGACATAACACAAGGTGCACATAACTCACCTCAACAAACATCTCTGAATCAATAATAACAAGGCCAAGAAAATTGATGCATTATATAAAGTTTGTGATGGGCTATACAAATGCCATAAGAAGGCAACAAATATGTATGGAAGTTATTTTCCAAGCAAAAAAACTGATTTGAAAAAACATGGTTTCAAATCAAATAATGGCATATGGAAAAACTTGGACTTATATGCTCATGTAATTATAAGTATTGTTAATATAAGCAAGTTATAAACAACTAACTTGATCTAGTTTATAAAAGGAACCGATTAGAACATATAAAGTT
Organism: Nuphar pumila; assembly: GCF_984573655.1. NCBI lineage: Eukaryota > Viridiplantae > Streptophyta > Magnoliopsida > Nymphaeales > Nymphaeaceae > Nuphar > Nuphar pumila. Next base: position 116,104,142 of record NC_143257.1, on the reverse strand, counting down.
CCAAAAAAAAATCCATGATAATTTTGGCAATGTAAGAAGATAGAACTTTCAAACAAAAAAGATTCTTCACAAATGATCTCTCACAAGAACCATATAGGTTCACACACAAAGCTTTCTCACACTAACCACTAGGGTTCACACGTACGAACAATAAGGAGAAAGCAAAATATAAAAGAGGAATGAGTTTCATTCAAGTGGGATAAAACTTCACAACTAATCAATTTTTAAGAACCCCAAACGGAACTTCAAAAAGAAGCTCACAAGAGATCTTTCTCAATGAACACAAAGATTCATTCAACACACTCACAAGAACCAAAACACTCAAAAGAGTGCACATACCAAGAGAGAAAAATATATCTCATTAAAGTGGGATGAACCCACACAAAAAAGTAAGTTTTAATAAGAATCGTGCTTATTATAAGCAATTCTTCAAATAGAGTTCATGAGTACATCAATCAAGAGATAAATGCAATAAGGCATATCATATGCAAGGAATCCAATGATTCTAAAAATAATGTAAATGATATCGAAAAATACTATTTAGATATTGCTCATAACATGATTATGAGACAATTAATATCATTAAAGAGAGTCAAATAAAAGAAATATAGAAATAATTAAGGCCACATATCATTTTATGGATGTGTATATATTCTCATAGAGGGAAAAAAAACCATGCAATAATTAAGGCCACATATCTTATACAAAAGACATGTTTACAACCAAATAAATGTAAGTGATAGGATTTATATAAAATTTTACATTTTAAGCATGTAATGAGTCAAAAAGTTTTAAACATGAACACGCATGTCTATCAAGGATGAAATATAAATTGTATTTGATGATTATCATATATATATATATATATATATATATGTGTGTGAAATACAAATTTATATTTTATAAAATAAGACAATGATTGACGAAATATCTAGAATTAATAATTTATGATTATATATACATATGTATATATAATTATATATATATATATATTAGAGTTATTTTTCAAAAAAAAAAGCTTCAAGATTCAAACATGATACATATATCTAGTTTCCTTAAAACAAGTTCAATGATGGTTAAAATACTATTTTAGAATTTTCAAAAAACATACATTTTGCTTTTATTTTAATCATGCAATATATATATATATTTATACATATATATATATATACAATGGTAAAGAAAAAGCAAGTGCTTTTCTCATGCGTAATGCATGGGCTAAATACTTTAAAAGTGTAAGAATACATGCCAAGTAATTCCAAGTAGAAGAAAGATAGATAAGGGATAACAAAACACTTGGCCAAAATGTAGAGAAAGAAAAGAGGTAACAAATACTTCTTTTCGAATTTTTGAATATCACGCTTCCCGATGCGCCAAAGGACTAGCTTGATTATAACCGAGCTCTGATACCATGTTAGAAAGTATGTGAAAAAGAATAACAAGAATGCTTAATGCATTCACACGGTCCAATGAATGGACAAGCACAAACCCACGAAGAGGAATATAGAAATAGTCCACTAAGGGACAACACAAGAAGCCTTAAAAAAGGCAACACATAAAAATATATGAAATTTATTGAATAAGGGCTTAAAAAGCCATGAACTACAAGAGAGGGGGAACCCCCTATATATACAAAAAGGAGAGCAAGTGAAAAGCCATTGGGGGATCCCACATATGGTAGTTGGAGCCCCCAACGGTCATATTTATGACCGTTGGAGGTCCAACGACTACATGTGGGACCCCCAATGCTTTGATAAATGAGCAATTACAAAAAAGAAAAAAGAAAAAATAAATAAAGAAAAATAGCTTATTTAAAGAAAATAGTTGTTTCTAAAACAACTATGTGGAATGACTAAAATACCCCTATCGGGTATTTCACATATATATATTTATAAGTATATATATGTGAGTACATATATTTTAACATACCACCACCACCACCACTCTCCACCATCATTACCACCACCATCACTTCTCCCCCATTACCACCACCACCACTTCTCCACCATTACCACCACCAACACCACCACTATCACCATCCATCACCATTTCCACCACCACCATCACCATCTGTCACCATTGTAATCACCACCATCCATCACCATTGTCATTTGTTAGAAAGCAAAGAGAAAGGAGGGAGAGAGATTAGGGTTAGAGGCACAACACAAAGGAAAGAACTCATGTTCTACTTTTCGTGAAATGAGAGCACATTACAATAATGAGGGTCGATACCCTTTAGACATCAAAAGACAAAAAACAAAAACACTAGTGTACCCCTTCTTTATAGGGTATGTACATAATAGCCTATTAAGTTGCTTTATATAACTCTATAATACACTATATTATATAGACTTTCAATACTCTCATTCAAACTTGGAAGGATGTAAAGGAATCATTCTAAGTTTGAAAAGGAAAGAACTGAAATGCATAGGAAAAAGGCTTTTTGTAAACACATCTGCAATCTGATTCTTTGAGCTGACATACTCCAAAGCTATAATCTCATCTTCATAAACCCTTTTTGTATAATGACAATCTATTTCAATGTGCTTAGTGCGTTCATGAAACTTTGGATTCTTTGCAATATGAATATCACTCATATTGTTACAATATAGCTGAGTTTTCTTTTCACATAGAATTCCCAATTCCTTTAATAACCATCGAATCCAAATAATTCCAGTCACAACTTGAGTCATCGCTCTGTATTCAACTTCTGCGGTAGACAATGCAACTCTTTGTTGCTTCTTGCTTTTCCACGAGATCAAGGATCTTCCAAGGAAAACACAAAACCCTGTAGTGGAAAGACGATCTCTATTACAGCCTCTAAAATCAGCATCTCAGAAGGCTCTCAACTCTTTGTCAAATAAAGACGAGAAAAACATGCAATAGTGCATAGAATCACTGACATAGTTGATGATGTTGAGTACGACTGCCAAGTGAACTAATCTGAGAGCATTTAAAAGGTCTCTCTCTCTCTCTCTCTCTCTCTCTCTCTCTCTCTCTCTGTGTGTGTGTGAGTGTGCACGCGCGCGGGCGTGTGTATGTGTGTTTCTATGTGTGCCTAAGACTCTAAACTCTAAAACTTTGGTTATAAGGTTTGACCATTTGCATTATACATGGATTATTAACATCTAAGATTTTTATTAATAGGTTTTTGGACATTATGAAAATTTTTCAATAATGTTAATGGGGATTTTGGGCATTCTGAAATTTCTCTGCTGGATGATGCTCTAGAGATATATAGTTAATGAAATTCGCATTTGATTTTTGGGGCTTTTTTACTATTTGATTTTGGGGCTTTTGATTCTATGCTAAAATGGGTTTTGTGGGGCTTCTTGCTTTTTTTTTATTTACAATGTATTTTGTTAGTTGATTATGCTTAATGACTCAACGGTCATGCTTATGTTTTTGTGCTATAATGTTATTTTTGTTAGTGGTTAAGCTTAACCATTTTTGTAGAGCTTGTTGATTATCTTTTTTTGATCTCCGTAGGTGCTTATGATTCAGTTGCTGATGGTGGAATTGGAAACAAAAAAAATGAAAATTGAAGAAGCAAACCTTTTAGATTTTCGAATATTTGACAATTGTGAACTTGGTTTATGTGATAACTAATCACTATTGACAAGTTGATCCTAGTTAGTGTTACTTTGATTATGTTGTTAGTTGTTACTTGTTCATGAATTAAGAAAGTAACTTAGATTTTTTCATTTATGTTTCATGTGACGATTTATTACTATATATATGTGTGTCACAGTCTTACTTTTGAATTTCTTGAATTCATGTTGCGTAAGTGAGTCACGTACATATATGTACCTGTAACATTGTGACATAGGTAAAAGTAAGAAGCTGTAGTTACAGAACTATAGCTGATCAGCAGCTTCATACTCTACCTCCTATAGAATGGTTTCAAGTAGGTATCAGAACCTACTCCCTTCAAACAAGAAAGATCACATGGCAGCTACACTAATATTTTGCTTCAGACATGTCACTCCTTTAAGTTTAGAAAAGATGTAGGCAGAAATGCATTTAGAAGGGTCGGTAAGACCATTACCAAGATAGGGCTGCATCCCATGTCTAAACCATCAGACTGCTGAATCCAAGAGTACCGAAACAGTAATGACATGTGTATTGCTTGCAGACGATCGTGCAATCATCTGAGAGAAATAAGAACATATTTTTCTATGGTAGGCAGAACAGGGTCAACAATACTACTGAGATATATCAAAATCAATCACATGAACCACTTTGAAGCTATTCCAGAAATCCTGAGGTGTCTATAGGAAAGATCCAGGCACAGCTGTTAATATTTATTTCACACCATATGCATGTCATTGTAACTTTAGAAAAGACATGTAGGATAGGAGTGTATCTAGAAGGATAACATGACTACAAGGATAGATTGAGGTTGTGTTCCATGTCTACTAAACCATCAAGCAGCCTCAATCAAGCACACCATGACACTGGTTTCCAATGCCAATAAAGGAGTTTCTGCAATTTCAGAGCAACAAAGTAGTTGATCTTGTTCAACAAGACCCCACACCTAGATAGGCCATAAATCACAAATGTGCAGAATGTCATGCGCCTTCAGACTCCAACTCGTCTAATAACAGAGGGGTCATTGTTAGTACACTGAAGAGGTAACAAGGAATAAGGGTCTGAGATGTATGATGCATCCTGATAACATTCACCAGCCACACCATCTCTGTGTAAGCAGGATTCCAAGAAGAAATATACACGACATCAAAGGGACATACTGGAGTAGTTAGTGGCAGAAATGAGATGGTGAGTGATCCCTACCAACTGAATTTTCAACTGACGTGAAAGTATCTAAGTTTCTTAGTTAACTGTTTGCAATTTCCAAAATCTCAGCCAACATACGCTCTCTCTGAATTCTAAATATCCCCAATTTCACCTCTAGCTAACCTCCATAGGCATCCATTTGGCGCCCTTTGAAGGAATTACAGAAATGTCAGGTGGTAAGGCCAGTTGGAACAAGTCATGAGAATTGCACTTATATACTCCTCAATCAAATCACTAAAAATCCCCAAGTATGCTATCAAATCTAAGAAAATAACAACAGTCTTAAAGGATAGCTAATGCTATCAAATCTAAGAAAATAACAACAGTCTTAAAGGATAGCTAAGTCCCCTAACCATGTCAACTCGTAACAGGTAGAGTGCTGGAAAAAAAAAGAACCAAAAATAAAAAAGGAAACATGCTTTTCTCAAACATACCTTACCAATGGCTCCAAGAACGACAGTAGCATCAGAACAACCATTAACAATGGCATATCTCAATGGTGCCAATATGTAAATGACAGCGTCATGACAATTTAAAACCTGCAGTGAGACAAATTCAATTGTTGGAACCACTAAGTTCAGTGATCATAGGCAGAAACTATAATTTTTACCCAGGAAAATGCCTCAATTAAATTAAAGGGAAAAAGAATATCAAACAGAATGGAACTGGAAGTACAGGTTCATGGACTAACAGGGCAATGCAGTTGTAGATAGATGGTTGCCAAATAGATGCTGTAAGAGCTCTAAAGCATGCCTGGTATGAAATACAGTCTGGGCCTACCACAGACCTAGTTTTCCACCCAGATTAATGAAATCAGTCATTCAAAAACTTCCACTCCAATTCATGAATCCATCTCTAGCCAGGTTGAAACCCATTTAGAAATCTCTTATGCCACAGACCCCACCATTTCCCTTGAGATTGAGGGTATTCCCACTGTGTCTTGTTGATGCAAAACCTAATGATGTTAACACGCTCTTCAACTCTCTTTTTATGAGAGTAAGAGTGCATTAGTTCCTCTTGAGTAACTGGAGGTAATGCGTGAATTTTTTCAGTGTTGTTCCACCAACTAAAAAAGCACAGAAAAATAATGTTGGCACACTCTTCAACTCTTTTTTATGAGGGTAAGTGCACATTAGTTCCTCTTTTTTTGCAGTGTTGTTCCACCAACTAAAAAAGCACAGAAGCCTACTTGCTCTTCTACGAAGACTACTCTCAAGCAAACATCATTTCCACTAGGGATGGCAGTGGACCGGGGGAAAGCGGGCCCCCGCCCCGCCTCGCCCTGTTTGGACCGAGGATGAAGGGTATGAAACGGGGATGGAGGCGGGGACGAAGGTTAAAATCCATCCCCGTCCGGGGATGGAGGCGGGGATGGACGTGCACTTTTCCCCGCCCCGTCCCCGCCACGATCCCCGCCTCATCCCCGTTTGAACCGGGGATGGAGGACAAGAAACGGGGATGAAGGCGGGGGTGGAGGATAAAATCCATCCCGGCCGGGGATGGAGGCGGAGGATAAAATCTTGAGGCGGGGCGGGGGTGGAGACCTTGTCCCCCGCCCCGCCCCGCCCCACTGCCATCCCTAATTCCCACTGATAAAGCTAGTCCTTGAATGTATAAGAAGACGAAGGCCTTGAAGGAAGGAAGTTGAGATGCTTAATGCAAATTCTAAATGAAGTTATGACATTCGTTTTGGTAGTGCTTAGTTGCATGTCTTGCTTCCTCCTTTCAGAGGCAAGCTTCTCCTTTGAGATGGATGTATATGCTTTTCCTTTTTTAATATATTCTCTTTTCTTTGGCTTCAAAAAATGTCATTTTGTCAAAGAGCAACTTTTGAAATGATATTTTTTAATATAGATAGTTTAGATTTATAGGTCCTTTGCACCATTATGTCTTGATTTCTTGAGAATATTTTTTTTAATACATATTGTTAATATATATATATATATATATATATATAGTTTTCATGTATTCTTTTTTTTAGACATTCAATGACAAATACAGGACGCCTCTAACTTATTTAGGGATGCAAACAGTTGGCCATGGAACTGGTCACGCTTGACCCAATACTGCATCTGACTTTTGTGAATTGGGTTCAATCTTGTATATGGATTCAACTTGGATATCACATTCCCAGATCCAGATACTATATGTTTACCTTGATACTGGATTTGACAAAAAGAACTAATATGATTATTTTTTGAATAAGGTAAAATCAGTTGGGTTTGGGTGCCTTTGATACTCGATTCAGATAAAACAGACAAATACTATTGTTATCATGCGGAAAAGGTAAAATCAGTCAGGTTAGACTGACTCCAACCTGGATCGTACAATTCTTGCTTACCTGGTTCCACACTCAGATCCAACAAAGCCCAGTCATGTATGTTCTGAATCTGACCAGGATATCCAGCATTGAGGGTGGGGTCCAGTTCAGACCCGGGTGACTGCTAAACTTATTCAAAGCCTAGATAGAACCTTCTAGTACAAACATTTGAAAGTTCAGTAGTTCCCAGAATAAGATTCAACCAGCTGGTTCCAGATGGAAAACCGTTAAAAAACAGAAGTTAAAGCTGTGTGAGTGAGATTGTTCTACTCAGCATGGTTAAGGAGAACAGCCTCAATTCTTATTGTTCTTTCTGCACAATGATCTTACATCTTGCAAACAAAGCACTGAATCTAAGCACATACACACAGACTCATTGTAATCAAGGAAATTAAATAAAGGTAAGCAGTGATAGCTGGCTTGGGAATAGAGGGTGGCTTCCCCATAGTGAAAGATTTGAGTAGACATACAGTGGTTTAGGCTTAACCCAAACATCACTTCATCATCTCATACTGCCAATTCCGAAAACTCAGGCTGACTTTTGCAAATAACAAAAAAAGTGGTACATTAGGGTAAAATCTTATATTACAATACACGTGGCCTAGCCAGCTGTGAAGACATATTCAAAGAGTACCAATGAAGTGTGTGCCTCTTTTGGCTTGAGCAAGATGTTCAATTGTTCATATTGACTAAGTAGCTTGAAGGCTGACCTTTCATGGGCTTCACAAGCTAAATTTGCATTCGGATGTCCTTGGGAAATGTTAACTTTGAAGTTGTTTCCAGTTCTTTGGTACCTTCATTTCTACCTTGTGATTGATCTTTTTGTACATAGGAAAATGATAACCATTATGTTAGTCTCTTAATAAATGAAAACATTATTTCACCAGTATACAGAAAATTGTTCAGATAAAACAGAATATGAAGTTGATCATCGATTACAACAATGTCAACTCCATGAGGCATTCAACAAAAGGTGCATTCCATTTAAGAATTATATCAGACAAGCAAATAATTATGACGAGGAATCTGTAAGATCCGAAGAAAAGAAACGTCTTTAGTCTAATGATATTTCTCTATATATATGTAAACTGGAAGCGGGAGCAGGAAGCGATTCCGAAATCGGAAGCGGGAAGCAAGACACTTCTAAAATTTTAGGAAACGAAAAGCGTGAGACAACTTAGAAGCAAACCAGGAATCATCTCGTAAGCGAAAAGGAAAGCAAACCGGAAGCAACCTAGGAAGCAAACCGAAAAAGAAGACGAAACGAAGAGGGAAGCGACCTAGGCTTCGAGTGGGAAGCGAATAGGAATCAAGTTTTTCCAATATTCGGCAAAAAAAAAATTTGTTAAAGGCTCCAAGCCTCTCAAAAAAAAAGAACAATTCCTGATATTGGGAAGAGAGTGAGAAGCGAAATGGGAAGCATGCTTCCCATTTAAAAGTGTAGCTTCTCGCACATTTCGGAAGCGACGTATTTCGGGGAAGCACGCTTCCCTGAGTCCTATAGCATTTCCGGTAACCCTGCGTTGGACTGGATTTCTAGCCATTGGGTTGGACCAGCCCCTTTGTGTTCTGTCTTGTCTATATAAGGGGGTTCTCCCCCATTGCTTCTACTATGCTTTCTAAGGATATTTTAAGAATTAATACAAGTTATATTTTTTAACTTTGTGTTCTATTGTGAGTTGTTCTTCATTGTGAAGATTGTTCTTGGCCCATAAGTGGCCCTATTTGTATTTGTACTCTCTTGTAGCCCTTCGTCGAACCCATTTTGTATTATATTGGTGCTCTCATTACACTTATATCCAAAGAAAACATTTTAATACTGCTACATTATTTGCACTATTCAAAACATTGTTCCTTATCCTAAGTCTGCCAAGCTGGATCAACTCTCTCTATATACAAAAAGATATTTTATCAATCAAATTGCCGTGCCAAAAATTCCTAAGAAATGTCAAGGAAAAGTCTAGAGGTTGTGGATCTTGAAATTGATCAGACGATCATGCCAGATGCAATACAAGAAGAAAAGGTGGTGGAATATGCATTCATACATAGATATATGCATCTGGGAACCTGTCTGCCACAGTCAAACTAACCAGAAAAAAAGGAGCCAATAAACGCAAATGAAAATGTGGCAGCATACCTTAACCGAGCATCCTTTAATGTCATATGATTTTTTTACAACTGAAGCTTTAGAGATACCCTCTATGAATGTCTGGCCTCTCAAATATGAAGAGGTGTTATTCATGGAGACTCCAACTAAAAGTGAATTCTGATTGCTCTTAGCATGATTTATTGAAACATCGGTCATAGTAACATCTGAATCAGTGGCATTCAATGGGCCATTTTCTTTTATTGAAAGCTTCCCAGCAGGGTGCTCAAAAGATTCATATATACTCTGTAGGATCCATTCATGAACTTGTGCAGCAGGAACAGGAGCAGCAAGCACGTCACAATCCGAATTCGCAAAGAAGGGTGCAGCTTGGCTCAGTGATGATCCATTCTCCCCAAAGTGGAGGAGGAAGCCAAGGTGCTCAAATCTTTCCAAGCTTAGAACCTGCATAAAATCTTCCAACAGCATCAGAACTGATGGCAGACAATCTTTAAAAGAAAAACAGGTTGTGACAATGTTTTTTTTAACAGTTATTCAAATTACTTTTAGATGATTGATATAAGGGAACTTACATCTAAAAGCAAACAGTTCACTTTTGGGGGGAAACAAAGAAGAAAAAAGCATGTAGCAACCACGTAGCTCTCAACAACAATGTTTTTTTTCTTTTCTCTGACACGCCATACACATGACAGGCAGAGAGACATTGCAAAAATTAACATTGAACATACACATATAGACCATTCACCAGCCACACAAACTCCATGTATTTCCTATTAGAATCCTCTGTAGAACCTGTATTGAGAGAAAGAGAGAAGAAGAGGGGCTGCGGCTGCACGATTTCAATCAATGAAATCGTGACCTAAAGACATATTTATATGTTTTGGTATATAGAATGGATCCGGGTTTGGTATAATATCCAGACCCAGAATACAATGTACACTAGAACCCATATGGACCCGGGTCGGGTATATGATACAACTTTTTCACCTCCCCTCAAGTTGATCATGGTTTTGAACCATGAACAACTTGCCTTTAAGAATCCAAAAGAGATCTTTTGTCAAGCCCTTTGTAAAAATGTCTGCAACTTGTCTTTCAGTATTAACAAATTCAGGCTCGATCTCTTTTTTTGTCTCACAAAATGTTGGTCGATCTCAATATGCTTAGCGCGACTCTGATGTACTGGATTGAATGACATATTGAGAGCACTTTGATTGTCACACAGCAAGGTAGACAGAGAGATCGTTTCTCCCACTTCAGTTAGTAAATGCCTGACCCATGTGACTTCGGCAGTAGCGGCAGCCATGAATCTATACTCAGCTTCAGTGCTTGATCTAGCAACAGCCTTTTGTTTTCGACTACTCCAAGAGACTAAGTTTCTTCCAATAAAGACACAATATCCTGACGTAGACCTTCGTTCATCAGGATCTCCTGCCTAGTCTGCATCACAATATAAAGTAAGTTCACGCACGTACTTACCAGACGACTGTGAAGAATATATCAATCCATCTCCAATGGTCCTTTTTAGATATCTGAGTATCCTCTTAACCGCCTCCATGTGTCCAGTACGTGGTGCATGCATAAATTGAGACACTTGATTGACTGAATAAACAATATCAAGTCGAGTAAAAGTGAGATACTGCAACATCCCTATTAGACTGCGGTACCTAGTGGGGTCCTCACATAGGTCTCCATCATGAGTACTTAATTTTTGGTGAAGCACACTTGGAGTTGCTAAAGGTTTACAGTCTTTCATATCTGCCTTGCTGAGAACATCTATCGTATACTTGTGCTGAGTGAAAGTCAAGCCATGAGCCTGGCTATCGACTTCTATACCAAGAAAATAGCGCAAGGCCCTGAGATCTTTCATTTTGAACCTCTGACCTAATAGGTTTTTCACTTCTTTGATGTGATCTTCAGAGTTTCCTGTGATAACAATATCATCAACATAAATTAATAATAGAGTGATCACATTCTGACTTTTAAAAATGAATAATGAGTGATCCAGTAGAGAGCGTGAAAATCCATGCTTTTGAATCTCAAGGGAGAAGCTGTCAAACCAAGAACGAGAGGCTTGTTTTAAGCCATAGATAGCTCTTTTTAGCCTGCACACATGTGTTTTACAAATTTGCTCTTGATATCCAGGGGTTGTTCCATGTAGACTTCCTCCTTCAAATCCCCATGCAAGAATGCATTTTTTACATCAAGATGACTCAGCTTCCATCCATGTTCAACAGCCAAGGAAAGAATAATTCAAATTGTTCCCATTCGCACCACAGGGCTGAAGGTCTCATCATAGTCTTGCCCTGCTTCTTGAGTGAACCCTTTTGCCACCAGTCTTGCCTTGTATCGTTCAATGATTCCATCTGGTTTATACTTTATTTTGTAGACCCATTTGCATTCGACAACATTTGTGTCAGGTGGTCTGGGAACGATTTCTCAGGTTCCACATTCATGTAAGGCTTGCATTTCATCATTCATGGCTTCTACCCATTTGGTAGAAGTGGCTACCTGATAGTACATAATAGGTTCATCCTCCTTATTTAGGGCAGTTAAAAAGAACTGAAAATCCAAGGAGAAATTGTTATAGTTGACCCACCTATCGATAGGATGTCGCATGCGATTGGATCTTCTGACCTCAAGAATATGAGAGGAAGTAGGTGCAGCTGCTGAGGTGTGATTTGAAAGGTCTAGCGTTGTCGTTCTCTGTCTAGTATAGCAAATACCCTTGTATCTGCCCGGTACAGATGGTATTTTTCCCCCATTCTGTGATCCTGATGTGCCAATAGTCTCAGGCAGTGTTGTGAGAGGTGTACGCCTCAGAGGCGAGGCGCACGCTCAAGGTACTGAGGCGTGCTGTGATGCGCAAATTGCCCCTCATCAACCTCCAGAATCCCCTCCTTCATCCCCAAGTCTTCCTCCTCCGCCTGATTCGTCGGCTGTGCTAACCCCAAGTGCCGGTGGATCCACCGTCACGTGCCGGCCAACTGCTCCTCCGCCGCTCCCTGCCTCCCCTCCCACCGCTTCACTTCCATACCAGTTGTGAGAGGCGTACGCCTCAGGCAGGCTCAACGCCTCGCTTCGCCTCATCGCATTTAACAACCTTGGTCTCAGGCATTTCTTCTTCCTGTCGCCCACAACCTAGAGAACAAATTTCATTGGAACTAGCAAAAAGTTCTGAATTCAGCCAAGGGTAATAAACTTCGGTGGTGATAGGGGACATAGCCATTGTTTCAGCTTTGTGATCAAAATTTTGTTCATCAAAGATAACATTTCTTGAGATTCTGATACATCTGTTGGCGGAATCATAACACCTATATCATTTGTAGTCATCTGCATATTCCACAAATCTACACTTCTGAGCCTTGCCTTGAAACTTGTTTCTCAGGGACCGATCAATGTGCACATAACAAACACATCCGAAGGCACGCAAATCATGATAACTAGGATGAGCTCTAAAAAGACAGTAATAAGGAGACTTATTTTTCAGAACCATAGGCAATCTATTTATCACATATACGGCAGAATGAAAAGCTTCTGTCCACAGATTAATGTGAAGGTTGCTATCATGGAGCATACTCATGGCACTTTCAACGATACGTCTGTGTTTTCGCTCAGCAATCCCATTTTGTTGAGGGGTGTGAGGGCAGAACACTCTTTTTCCTATCCCATTATTTTGAAGAAAAGAAATAAAGTCACTAGATGAGAACTCCTCACCTCCATCACATTGGAAGAATTGGATGGACTCAGAGAATTGATTTCTTACTAAGGAAAGAAAGTTTTGAAACAAAAGAAAAACTTCCGATTTACTTTTTATGAAGTATATCCAGGTGTATCGAGAATAGCTATCAACAAAGATTAGGTAGTATCTGCTCCCAGATCCAGAGACAACTGAGGCAGGTCCCCATACATCAGAACATATTACCTCAAAAGGCTTCCAAGCTCTCTTATTAATAGAATGAAAAGGCAATACATGACTTTTGCATAAAAAACAATTGAAACACTTTTGGCTTTTCTCATCCACATTGAGACTTTCTTTTGAAATGAGATTATTAGAAACAAGTTTCTCAATAAAATGACTCCCACAATGTCCTAATCGATTGTGCCATAAGAAAGGCTTATTATATTCAGAAATACTAAAAACATTTGCTGAAGAGAAGGAACACGACTCTAATGAAGACTTCGAATCCAAATGAGTAGGGCAGACAGGATCACATGGAGTTTTTTCAAAGACATACATATTGCCTCGTCTCTTTCCTTCAACGAATGTTTCCCTCGTGCGAAGGTCCTTGACCTGCATAGAGAAGGGAGTGAATTCGACTGAAGCATGATTATCATCAACAAGTTTAGAAATAGAGACAATATTTTTCTAGATATTGGGAGCATGAAGGACATCAGAAAGTTCAAGAGTAGAATGTGACATGGGAATGACAGATTTTCCAACATGGGAAACAGGATGGTAGGATCCATCTCCAGTGACAATTTTACTTTTGCCAAAATAAGAAATAGGTTTAGAAAGTTTACCTGCATCGTCAGTCACGTGAGTAGCTGCCCTGAGTCAATGAACCAGGTGCCTTGATCATTCTGCTTTAATTTCAATTCTGACAAGGCAGATATCAACAAATCTCTAATCTCTCCATTGTCTCTTATATTGTTGGACTTTCTTTTTTGTTCTGTCTGTGGAGTCTTTCCTTTATTTTCAGGATTGTGTCAATATGCCCCCTTTTGTTACAAAGAAAGCAAGTGGGAATAGATCTTTGTCTCTGAGCATAAGTCAACATATTTGGAGTGGGAAGCAATTCACGTCCTCTGTGTCGATTCCGCCCTCGTCCCCCTTGCCTTCGTCCTCGACCATAAGTCACCTCTGTGGCAAAAACTTCTTGGGAATTTGTATGAGCAAGAGTTTCTTTAAAAAATCCCTTCAGAGTCATTTCATACTAAATTAATTTAGCTCGCAACTCATCAAAAGTAGGAAGGGCAGGTAGACACAATAGTGAAGTGACGATCATATTATAGTCGGATCCCAATCCACTCAGAGTTTGTTGCACCATATCATTGTCACTCACCACACATCCTATAACTGCAAGTTGGTCTGTGATAGTCTTCATCTTGTTTAGATATTCCATGATGGTCATGGAATCTTTTCTCAGCATCATTACGTAGTGGCGGATCTTTTGTACTACTGTGTCAGTCTCAATCATTAAAAGAATTTTTTTTAAGGCTGTCATAACATCAAACTGAATGCAAGTACTTGAGAATGCTAAGTACTATTGCATTCATATGCTTGAAAAATGTTGAAAACACAACCAAGTTCCCATTGCCAGTGAAAGGTGCCCATGTATGAACAGTAGTGGCATATGCACACACAAAGATAGATATGTGTGTGTGCATGCGTGATATATATATATATATATATATATATATATATATCGCCCTTATCGTCGAACCATAATGGATGGACATCGCATGTCGATTTTGCACAAAAACATGTTTTAACAGCAGTCAAGACTGCTGCTAAAGACTTTTGTCTTTTCACTTCGCCTGGGAGATCAATGGTTCACGTGTGTCTATTGCGGCTTTCTAAGGGCTCGTTTCAAACATAGAAAAGATAGTCGTTGGGGAGATTTTATCCTCAAAACAGCATGGTCCTCACATATGACACCCATTGGCATCAGACATGGAAAAACTTTTTACGAAAAAATTTAGAAAAAATATCCATGAAAATGGAGGAAAAAATAGTCAGACCCCCGGGGGTCCGATTGACCATAAAAAGTTTTTACCAATCGACTAGGACATTGCAAGCTCATTGCTGCAATGGTCTCTCTCTCTCTCTCTCTCTCTCTCTCTCTCTCTCAAGCATGCATTGTGGGTTCATCAAGGATGCCACGGTGATCTCATTGATTCGCTCTTTGCCAGTGTAAGAAGTTCTAACAAGCCCAGCTCCTCCTCCAAGGGTTGTTGTTCTGTTCCCGCCCATCACCACCACCACGCCTCCCACCTGTTCGATGAAATGTCTCTCAGTATTATCAACCATCTTTTTCTTCCTACAACACCATTATTCAATCTTTTTGCTTGAAAGGTCTTGTTCATGACACCCGTTCAATACTGACTACCATGGTCAAATGTGGTTGCTCCCCAAATTCCAATTCACTCTCTTAATCAATGCCCACCTTATGCCAGATAAGTTCCATATCTTCATGGACATGCTGAAATCATCCAGATACATTAGTCCTAATGTAATTCTCCTCGCTCATGATTTGCTTTGTCCATTTATTGATGCCTGATATCCTATTCCAACTATCAAGCTTGTAGTGTCACTATATCGATGCAGGTATCCTTTGAATTTTGTTTATATGAGCTATATAGTGAAGTTCATGATGTCCAGAGGATTTGTTGATGAATGTATTGTTTTGATTGAGGTGATGATAATTATAGATTATTATTTAGGTGACTGAATTCATCGAATGGTTATCTAAACCCCCATACAACATTGTTTTGTATCCAAATAATCAAACACAAAATAAATTTTTCCTCCTACCAATTCAAACACGAAAAATATTCTCTAGAGACATTTTATCAGGTAAAAACTTCATCCAAGATAAGTTATCGTCATTGTGTTTATCACGGACACTCCTTCATTGTCAAACGCACCCTAAGGGTGTTCAAACTCTCTCTCTCTCTCTCTCTCTCTCTCTCTCTCTCTCTCTCTCTCTCTCTCTCTTCCAGATTGTATTTATCACGGATACTCCTTCATTGTCAAACGCACCCTAAGGTCTCTCTCTCTCAGATAGTGCTGACAAGGCAATACAACCCTATGCAACTTTTGAAAATTGTAAAGTTTTGAATCAACATCATCACATTCCATGTCCACGCATGAAGGAAAGAAGAATATAAGATTAGGAAAGTCTTCAAACTCCAAGAAAAATATCTTTTTATTGAAATATGCTTTAAGCAAAAGCATTAACAAATAAAGAGGACAAACACCCTTATTTATAATACACAAAGGCCATTGGGAAGCTCCCAAAAGAGTCGTTGGGAGCTCCCATAGACTCTATGGTCAAATGACCATAGAGCCCATGCTCAACCAAAAGAAAGACAAAAAATAAGAAAAATAAGAAATGTAAAAATTGTTCCTAATTGACAGTACCTATTATAAAGGGAAAAGACCAAAATACCCTTAACCTCCAAAACAGATTATAATCTTATATATATACATATATATACATGCTATTTTAACACCCTCTTCAAAGTTATAGTGTAAACGCCAAAAGTTTGTTGAGAAGAAACAAAAAACGAGGAGCAGCAAAAGCTTTAGTAAAGAAGTCTACAAGCTGAAATTCTGATGTGACATACCGCAACTCAATAGTTCTTCTCAAGAATTCATCACGGACAGAATGATAGTCCATCTCAATGTGTTTGATGCACTCATGGAATGTGTGGTTGCTGGAAATGTAAATTGCACTTTTATTATCG
This sequence comes from Nuphar pumila, assembly GCF_984573655.1. Taxonomy (NCBI): domain Eukaryota; kingdom Viridiplantae; phylum Streptophyta; class Magnoliopsida; order Nymphaeales; family Nymphaeaceae; genus Nuphar; species Nuphar pumila. Next base: position 116,087,448 of record NC_143257.1, on the reverse strand, counting down.
CAACACATCTTTGAAGGTTTGGAGATGACAAACCCCATATCTCTGAAAAGGTTTCTTAACTAATACAAGCCCCATATTTGTCATTGTCATGGCCCTATACTCAGCTTCAATAGATGATAACGAGACCTTCTGCTACTTCTTGCATCTCCAAATAATTAACGAATCTCCTAAAAATACATAAAAACCAGTAGTTGATATTCTATCATTGGGATTTTCTCCCCAATTTGCATCAGTATAAGCAAGTAAATCTAAAGATGAAGAAGAGGATAAGAAGAGCCTTTTAGTTATGGTATTCTTAATATATCTAATAATCTTTAATACATCATTCATGTGTACGGTAGTTGGAGCATGCTAAAATTGACTAGTAGAATGAACTGCATGAGTTATATCTGATCTGGTAATAGACAGATAAGTGAGTGACCCAATTAGTTGTTTAGAAGGCATGGGATCTTCAAGAAGTGTCATATCTTCAAGCCTTAACTTAGCATTCACCACTTCAAGAATCTTCACTTTCTTATCATCTGAAATGTCACATTTAGCACAAATATCTGTAGCCACTTTCATTTGAAAAAGAATGTACCCTCTAGGAGAGTAAGTCACTTCAATGCCAAAAAAATATCTTAAGAAACCCAAATCAAACATATCAATATTTTCTTTCAAAACATTTTTAACATCGCTAACTTTTTGTTTGTCATTCCCAGTAATAATCAAGTCATCTACATATAGTAGAAGAATAACAATATTGGTACATGTATTTTTGACAAAAAAAAAAGGTGTCAGTACAACAAGAATGAAAACCCAAATGAGCCATGCATGTTTAAGACCATACAATGCCTTTTTAAGTCTAAGAGTTTTTCCTTTTTCGACATCAAATCCTGACGGAGAATCCATATAAACTTTTTCATTTAATTCTCCATTGAGAAATGCATTTTTAACATTTAATTGATATATAGGTCATGTTTTAGTAGAGGCAACCGTTATTAGAGTCTTGACACTAATCATCCTAGCTACGGGTGTAAAGGTTTCCTTATAATCAATTTCACATTCCTGAGAATATCCTTTAGCCACTAACCTAGCTTTATATCTTTCTAAAGTTCGATTACTTTTGGTTTTAACTTTATAAACCCATTTGCACTCAATGGTTTTCTTTTCTAATGATAATGGAACTACTTCTCAAGTTTTGCCTTTCCTAAGGGCATTTAGTTCTATATTCATAGCTTCAATCCAACGAGGAAAATGTTTGGCTCATTGTAACGAGATGGTTCACGGTAAGAATGTAGCGCTATCAAGCAAGCTCTATAGTTTGGAGACAAAGAATTATAAGATACAAACTTATTTGGTGGAACAGACACCCCGCTAGATCTTCCAAGTAGGGTTTCTTCAATAGGAGAATCATGGGAGAATTTTTCTAATGTACTAGGCAGGTTTCTTTGCTCATGTCAGGTATACACTTGTATACTTTTAGTAGAGTTATCAACAATGTCATCACTACTTGGTGATGACTCAACATTCGCATCATTAGGGCATTCATGATCATTATCATTATCATCCATGGCTTCATTATTATTTAAAGAACTATCATAGGTATACTCATCTTTTCTTGGAGAAAGATCAAACAAAAACATATAGTCTATTTCTTTTCTATCATCTTTATTAAATCCATTTTCATTTTCTAAGAAATTCACATCCTTAGAAACATAAAGTTTGTAATTTTTGAAATCAAAAGATCAATATCCTTTTTATTTTCTCCATATCCAATAAATACGCATTCAATGGCTTTTAGGGATAATTTATCTCTTTTGTGAAAAGCACAAAACAATCACAACAAAAAATCTGAAATCAGATATTATTTCAAATAGTTTCTCTTATGGAGAAACATTTTTCAAAGAGGATGAGGGGATTATATTTATCAAATAAATTGAAGTTAGAATGACCTCGGCCCAAAAAAATTTGAAAATATTTTTTGAAATTAATAGGGTTCTAGCGGTTTCCACAATATGTCTATGTTTTCTTTCCGCTAGCCCATTTTGTTGAAGAGTTCTTGGGCAAGATTTTTTATGCCAAATACAATTTTGTTTTAAATAATTTTGAAATTCATTTGATAGATATTCTCTACCTAATTCAGATCTAAGTATGAAAATGTTGCTTTGAAATTGATTTTTGATTTTTATATGAAATTCTTTAAAGAAATAAAAAACTTTTAATTTAAGATTGAAGAAGCAGACTCATACATATTTAGTAAAGTTATCAACAAAAGTAACATAATATGACTAACTACCTTTTGTTATGACCGGAGAAGGGCCCATACATCCGAATGCACTAACTCAAAAGGTCTTTTGAAAATAAAAGTTCTTTTGGGAAACAGAATAGATTTCTTTTTTCCAATGCAATCTTTGCAAATAATATATTTTTCATTACAAAAAATTTTCCCAAAAGGAAAAATATATATCTTTGTATAGCTTGGATGTCCAAGTCTTTTATGCCAAGATTCAACATTTTTATCTTAGACATAATTGCAAAAGGATTTCAAAGGAAGGGACAAGGAATCCATGAAATAGAGATCTCCGCTCCTATGGCTTTGCCCAATCCACTTTCTGGACCGAAGATCCGGCACAAAGCAACCCTTAGATGAAAAGGAGATTTCGCATACATGATCAAAAAATTGGAAAACTGAAAAAATATTTAAATTTAACTTAGGAACAACTCCTTGAGAACAAGAAATTTTTGAAAATCTTTAGAATCTAATGTTCTAATACATTTTATTTTTAAAGTGGTTCCATCAGCGATAGAGACATAAGACAAGTTTGAATTGGTGTATATATCAAATAAGGCATTCTCATGTGGGGTCATATGAAAAGAACCTCTGGAATCAGGAATCCAAGAATACGTACCAGGAGAGGAAGAACAGGCAATGGCAGCACCCGATGTGGAGGATGATGTCTTGGGAATTTGTTGAAGTGCCATGGTTATTTGACTAATTTGACCAATGATATCTTTAAGATTACCTCTATTTTTTTCTTCTTCCTTCTTAAAAGAAAATTCTTCAACGGAAGTCACCTTGTACTTGAAAGTACCATTGAGACTATGTCACATGGGTGCGGGTGCAGGTGCAAGGGTGTGGCACTTTCAAAAAACTTGGGTGCGGGGGTGCGGCAAAAAATATAAAAAATTATATATATATATATATATATAGTCCAAAAGTTAGACATAAATGACCCTGGATGCATTGACTGCACCCAAGGTCAGGTTGACTGCATCGGGTGCGGGTGCGAATGCGGCACCTAGTTGAAGAGTCCCTGTGACATAGCATTGAGCATAGGACAAGTGGGTTTGATGTGTCCCAACTCATTACAATAGGTGACAAATAACTTTTCTCTCACCATTATAGTTATTATTTTCACTATAGTTATTTTGCCTCCCAAAGAATGGAGGCTTGTAGGTCTTCACGTGGTTGTCGGGCTTAGACACTGCTAACACTTCATCTCCTCCTTTAATCATACCAAGACGAGTTTCTTTTTGGCATATTTCAGCAACCGTATCTTCTAGGAGAAGTGATGTAGATCTATGTAGAAGAGAAGATCTAACTTGTTCGTATTCGAGGCGAAAACCATACAAAATTTGAAAAAATTGTTCTCTTTCCATTTGTTGATACCTAAGTTCTAAATCTTCAATGACAACCCACTTATGCTCTAAAAGTGCCAACTCATCTCATATGCACTAAATAAATCGTCTTGCAAGATCTTTTGGAGTATACATACCCTTCATAAAGAACCAAGCATCATTAGTTTTACGAAATTTCGCAATGTTGGCACATATTTTAATGTCAACATTATTCATAAACCATGCAAGAATTTTTTTATGGTTATTTTCCTAATCTTCTACCTTGTTTTGATGATAAAAAATGGCTTTGGTACGGGCATCTCCTTCAAGAGCTTTTTCTAGACCTCCAAGCTAGGTAACCTTTAATTGTGGTTCGAGAATCGTCTTCATCACATAACCCAAAAAAAAATTCCTTGAGCTTATTTTCGATGGCGGCGGCCCGCATCATATAGTGAGAGTCACTTAGCTCGAAAGAGAGGTTGATCTTGGCATCTTTTTCTATAATGAAGATGAAAAAAGATAGATAAAGAAGAGGGTGGTAAACGCACGTCCACCACAAGCTTTAAGAGCACACAGTCCCTTGATCACCACAAACAACTTGCTTCAAGGTCCTTTCGCTCTGATACCATGTAATGAAATATGCCGAAACACAAAACAAGAGCCGCTAAGGGCGTACAAGATAATAAACACAATGCAGATGCACAAGTCCACTAGGGACAATACAAAAGCCAACACAAGCTACAACAAGAATGTAAAAAAAATATCTTTTATTGAAATATGCTTAAGCAAAATAAATAAAGGGGACAAACACCCCTATTTATATACATAAGAGAGATCATTGGGAAGCCCCCAAAAAGAGTTGTTGCGAGCTCCCAACGGTATGCCCCTAACGACTCTATGGTCAAATGACCATAGAGCCCATGCTCAACCAAAAGAAAGACAAAAAATAAGAAAAAGATAAAAAGATAAAAATAAGAAATGCAAAAGTTGTTCTTGATGAACAATACCTATTATAAGGGGGGAAAGACCAAAATACCCCTAACCTCCAAAACAGATTACAATCTTATATAATACATGTTATTTTAACACTTTTCACCTTTTTTCTCATGGTCTATGTCACATGGGTGCGGGTGCGGGGATTCGGCACTTCCAAAAAACCCGGGTGCGGGGGTGCGGTAGGGGCAAAAATGTAAAATATATATATAGAAGGGGGTCGGGGTGAAGACTTGTTACCCACGTTCTGCTTGTTGTGTACTTTAGCTCAACGGGACAAAATTGATGAACCGAAAGGATTGGCAATATGATCGACCCAGCCTGCTGCGTTCTGCTGACTGTCACGATTCAATCATGTTTGAAACTCCTTGGTCTTCACGAAAAAAATCTAAGCGAAAGGTTTGACGTGGTTTGTTGGAGAGAGAGTCTTCACGAGGCCTACGACGCCACTGCCACACCACTGCCTAGGGTTCTTCAAATTTCATTTTATATACAGTTGCACACAGATGACAGCTAAAAGAAATTTATTGGATTTGACATGTGGAAAAGAGAGGTCTACACAAGGCTACGGCTAGAGCACCTCGTCAGGAGAAAAGTGAATACTAATAGCCACCAAGGCTCTACTCTACCACCATCATTATCATTTATTATAGAGAGAGAAAATCCTTGACGAAAAAGGATTTGGTTGGTTGAAGCATAAAGACTTCAAAAGGCTCTTGAATTTTGGTTTTAATTTTTGAGGAAGATGGATCATCATTTCCAAGTTAACAGTATGTTTTCCAACGCTGTGAATTAATTGTTTGGAGGCAGGAATAGCATGGGATGCCAACAAAGCTCGTCAGATGTTGTGGACACAAGTGCCCCTTTATAAAACAAGAGCAGCAGCAGCAAGCAGCTGTCCAGATTTTTTTTTTTAAATTCTGCAGCCCATTTCGTAAGGCAAATTTGTTTTAAAAAAAAAATCCAAACAAAAATGGACTGAAATGATCCTGAGTGCGGTCAACGCACCCAGAATCGGGTTGACCGCACCCGCACCCGCGTCGAGTCGCGTCGACGCGGGTGCGGCACCCTGCTAGCCGAATCCCTGTGACATAGCTCAGGGTACTTGTATGCACACACACACACACACACACACACACACACATATATATATAGTACACTAGATCACATATTACAATAATGTATGGTGTATCATGTGATACCCTAGTAATATAATAGAACACTTGCAACATTTTTTTGGTGTTGCGTGCTGCTTTCTTTTCTGTACAATTAAGTTGCATTGTTAGTGGGTCCATCATTTACAATAACCCAAAAATCTTTCAGTAGGAAAAAGAAATGTAGAGAAGAGCTTTTAAGTAAATCAAAGACAAAATGTCACAAGATGTCACTCAATATACAAAGGGAAGAGATAACCTGTCAGATGGACATGACAGCCTCAAAAGGTGTCACTCCTTTGTATACAAAGGACGAAAACAACCTGTCACATGGACATGACAGAGGACATGAGACATGACATTCTTGTGTAATTATACATTAAGAATTGTATACAAGGGAACACGACACAGAGGTTAAGTTGGAGTATCACTGTGATAACCCTTCCAAATTTTTTATGTGGGAAAGATTTTTTTTCTGTTTGGTACCAAACATACATTTAATGACATTATAATATTCCTATTTCATGAAAAAGAGTAGACTGGTTTCTCTTAAAAGATAAAAAATATCATTAGAAGTTAGAAATGAGAAACTTCAATGATTTGTAAAACTCTGGTGAAGATGTTTGTAAGCATGATGACCAAGAAAATAAATATTCTATCAGAATATTAACAGCAACAGCAAGCTTCATATGGTCCCACAGAAATACTAAAGCGCAGTCCACTAATGTGACCCTTAATGAATTTCCCATTGTGGATAACACTGAACAAAATAAATAAGTTAATCAATGCATGTAATAAAAACTTTTGTTATTGAAAAGAAGTCTAATTAGGAACAGCTCAAAACAAATATGCATGCAGACATGAAAACTAATAAATACAACACACAAAAAAATGTAAGTTTTCCTACCGGTTCATCATCTTCATCTTCAGTGGGCTCTGCCAAAAGTGCAAGTATATTTGGCAAGTGCTTCTGTAAATATGATAATTGATGAGCCTCTTCATCAGCCTGTGATGGCATAAACCGACGACTGGACCGCACAAGCTGTAAATCAACATGCACATCAGTATTCAACAGAGCTCAACAAAGTCAGAGTTATCAGTACAACCGAGCTCAAAGAAATTTCCCTGTTATCAGTATTCAACTCAGCTCAATAAAATCCATGTATTGTCCACAATACCACATGAAGTCCATATATTCAGTACACATTGTTTAAGACCCTTTTATGGAAAAAATAGGTTGCCATTGAAGTGCATTTACAACCTAAAGAAAAAAGAGAAGAAATCAGAACAGTTGTTTGTTTGGAACTTCTCTTGCCAGGAATGAATTTGAGGTTTTAGATGTTGTTTCCAAATATTGCCGACATTGCCTCTTTCCTTTTTCAATAATAAAGTAATCAATATTCCTATAGAAACACCCAGAGGCACAATATTACTGCATTCTTTACTACTTACTGTTACATATTCCTTCTCTTTCCTTGATTCTCATGATCTCATCTTCATTCCTTAATGGATCCACATCAACACAATCCTTTTTCTACTTTTCTTCCTTAGCTGGTTCCTGAGAAACTTACTAATTCCAACTTTGTTACCTAGAAGAGGCAAATTACTCCATTTATTAAAAGTCAGGACCTTGCAGGTCACCTTGATGGATCGGTTCCAATCCCTCTGAAATTTCTTGTGCATGAAGATAAGGATGATAAGGGGTTTGTCTCTACGAGGCATGTCAAAAATCCAGACTTTATGTCCTGGATGAAAAAGGACCAGGCTCTAGTTGCTTATATCACTTCCACATTATCACAGGAAGTTCTCACTGGCATACCCGATGACTGCACTGAGGGATCTCTGGAATATTGATTACTTTAAAGCGATTAGTTCTCATTGGTACAGACCTATTCTCAAATTTCTGGAGCCAAAGTTATGTAACTGAAAAGAGAGTTTCATGATTTAAAGAAGGGTTTTATGAGTGTGCTGGAGTTGTTAAAATATCTATGTGTGTATATATATATATATATATATATATATATATTACTGTTTTATGTAGACTGAAATACCCCTGAATACCCATCAGGGGTATTTCAGTCATTTCACCCATGTATAGGTGTCAACCTAGTAGAGGCTTGTATATCCTTTTTTGTTTTTATTTTATTTTCCCTTTAATTCCTTTTTAATGTACTTTATGGCTGTTGGGGCAGTCCAACTAGACATTGGGCTGCTCCCAACGGTCATCATAAATATGACCGTTGGAGGCTAGCCCAATGCCTAGTTGGGCTGCCCCCTTCACTCCCTCTTGTATTATAAATAGGAGTTGAAACCCCTTGTAATCTTAATGCTTTTCTAAGCATTTCTTAGTGGTATTGTGTGTGCCCTTAGTGGCTATTGTGTATGCCCTTAGTTGCTAATTGCTAATTGTGTTTGTGTGTTATGTTCTTGAGATTGCTCACTTTGTATCATCTTTAGATGAATTAGTGCTTGTGCAGTTCATTTGTATTTGTGTTGATTCTTATTGAGATCTCTTTTGTATTTTGGCTTGTTTCATTACATGGTATTAGAGCTTAAGGCCCTTGTATTTTGTGTAACTCTTCTCCAAAAAGTTCGTGATTGTAAAGGAAAATGCATCCACAAGCAAAGTCTCACTCGATTCAAATGGGCGAAAAAGAATCCATGACGTGATTACCTTCAAGCTAAATGACTCCAACTATTTGATGTGGGCTGCCGCTATGGAGCACCACATTAAGGGGAAGAAATTATGGGGGTATGTGAGTGGTACCACATGTGAACTCATACTCACCAAAAAGGATGGTGACCAAGTGAAGATTCTCAATGACGAAGAAAGAGAGGCTGCACTCAAAGAACATTACATCAAAGTGGAAGATTGGGAAGCCGAAAATGCCCAAATTTTTGCTTGGTTTCTTAAAAGCATGGACCTCAAGATTGCGGCAAGCATAGTCAAATTTAAAAAAGAAAGTGAGGCATGGGTTTTCACTTTTTCTTAAACGTATGTTCATGCAAAATGGCTTGGCACAAAAATACTTTGTACAAGAAAAGATTTGATGTGTTAATCAAAGAGATAACAGTGTGAGAGATTACTATGGTACTCTCTTACCTCTTTGGGATGAATTAGCGTTGCTTGAACCTAATTAAGAAGGTTCTGCCATTGAAAAGAGGCGAAAGCAACTTGTGGAAGAACATTTGTTTTTCTTCCTATTCGCGTTAAAACCTAAATTTGAGCAAGTTAGGTGCAATATCTTTCATAGGACCGAAACTACCTTTCTTGATGATGCACTTCGAGAAATATACCAAGCCAAGAACCGACTTGGCATGACAAAAGGAAGTGAGGAGGTTCTTGTCGTGTCAAGACCCGATAATAATGTTAAAGCATATAAACTTCCTCAATTTTGGAAAAATAACAATGGAGGAAAAAGACGAGCGATTTGTCATTTTTGTCAAGAAGTGGGACACATTAGACCGGATTGTACTAAGCCTAAAAAATAGATATCAACCGTTGAAGAAACACCACCCAAAAAAGGTGAAGGTACCATGAGAGAAGAACTTAAGAATTCTATTAAACATCTAATGGAAGCATTTCAATAATTCCTTAAGAACTTGATGCAGAGCAGGATGGACCCAGGTCCATACAGCCTGACCCAGGCGGTGGACTGGATTTGCACCATGGAATCGGTGATCGGATCCAAGTGGTGGATCTGATCCGGATCACTGAACCGAGGCACGGAGAAGAGGTCCTTTCGTACCTACTCCCGACGAGCACAAAGGGCACGAGCCGGGACGCCCCAGATCTAGTGGCAATCAGAGTTCGTCTCGGGTCCAAGGACTGGACTCGAGACCCAGATCCAGTCACGGTCTATTAATACCCTGTTTAGGGTTGCATGAAGGGGGAGGAGATTGATTCTTTTTTTTTTACTCTGATAGTCCTTTCTCTGTCAGTTTTGGTTGCAGCAGTCTTTACTTTTTTGTTTCTTTATCTTTAATCTTTTTTTTTCTGTGTCACGTTCAGCCTACAACAACTTTTTTTTGGGATATCTGCATTTATGTACCCTTATTCTGTTGCAGTAGCTTTACTTCCGTTTCCTTTCTTTATTTTGTTATTCCTTTCATTCCAGCAGTCGTTCATTGTTTTAGTTTAATCGTTTCAATTTGCTCGCTTCCTTTTTCTTTATTCACTGTAGCTTTTATCAGTCCCATAATAAACCATTGATCGGATCGATTGATCTGATCCCCTTGTTTCAACATTTCTTGAGTTCTTTGTGGTTGCACGACTGAACGTGTATTGGAAGACCAACAACACGTCGGCACCCATTGACGTGAAAGCTCTGAAGCTCTCGTTGCATCAAAGTGGTATCAAAGCCCAGGGATTTCCTCCTTCGACAGCGACATGGGTCAAGAGGCGAGGAGCAATCCGGCGACTGGAAAGGAACGAGAGGCAACCGGCAGCGAAGATCCAATGATGCAGTTGATGGCCATGATGACCATAGTTCAAGAGGGTATGACGCACGTAAGGACATCGCCAGTCTGTCGAAGCGTATAGACGGGGTCGAAGCGCAGATGGGTGGACTTGAATCCAAAGTAGACGCGCATGCGATGCTATTGAACCAGTTAGGCACGCGCGTGAACAACCCCGATGATATTGTTGTCGTCGATCCAGCCTCGTTGACACCCCAACTCGCAGCACAACGGGAAGATGTTGGAGAGACTCTACACAGGGATGCAGGTCGCTGCAGTTTTCATTCGGTACACCCTCTCCAACTTGACCCTGTTACAACCGTGGGTCGCCCAGTTCCGAGTTCCCTCCCACCGAACCAGCAAGGTGCGAATGCACCCCAGCCGTGGCAGCGAGTCCCTGCGACTGCATCGCAGGCTGGGCCCGAGCTGCAGGACCACAGTGTTACGCTGGGTCCTGTCCCAGGCCTGGGCTCGTGGCCTTGCGCTAGGGAGCTCGCGCCACAAGGTGGGTCGGACCTGCAGGGTCTCGGCATCCCGCTGGGCACTGCTGGGGACCAGGGTTCCTCTATCCGAACCAGGAAGGCCGTGCCCTTCCCCCTTGGGCCCGCGCGTGGGAGCCGTAAGGCGGCAAACCCACGAGCAGGAGCAGGGGGGCCGTGTGGACAGGTATGGACCAGAGAGGGTCTCGACCCGAGTTCGTGAACATGGGGCTCGGGTCTCGTGGACTATCCTTTGGGTCCCCGGGAGCGCGTCCGAGTTCCCAAGCTCCTTACCCGACCTACCCAGTTGGGTTTGGTTTGTGGTTTGCCCCGAATCAGACCCAACCCATTATGTTTGAACCCCAATATGGTTTCAATGCCGACCAAAACCCATATCGGACCCGGACGGAGCTCCAGTTTGAATTTGAGCCGGGTCAAAACCAGACCCATAATCATATGGATCGTGGATCGAGTTCAAACCATGCTTTTTATCCCCACAACTCAATCCCCGATCCAACCTATCCAAATCTGGGTCCGACAAGTAGCTTAGGACTAGACCCGATCCATATCCAATCGGGCGAATAATCCCAATACTATACCAACCAAACCCAATACCCGCATCAGTACCAACCCATTAACCCATCCCCGATCCAAAACCCAATACCATGCCCGACCCAACACCACTATCCTAGCCCGACCCACAACCCAAACTCGTATTATCCCATTCTTACCCACCTAAAGCCCGAGACCCGACCAGCCCTTCCACCTATAGCAGGGCCACCTGGCATACCGGTGCCACAACGCCGGCCGCAAATGGTTCCCACTCACGGGTGAGCCAGACAGAGACAGATTCTTATGCAGCTTCAGCAAGGACCGATGCGACCAGAGCGCCGACCACAGGTCATCAGAGTTTGTCAGCATCAATTACCAGGAGAGCAGTATCGTGGTGAAGGAGATGAGGTCGTGATGGATGATGATGCCTTCTGGAATGAGTACCGCGCAGGCATGGTGGAGGCCCGTCAGCAACGAGTACCAGAGCGCCCCTCCACATACGGGGTGAAGTTGGAGCTTCCAGAGTTCGCAGGACGATTCGATGCGGAGCAGTTCTCCGACTGGTCTTATGTCGTCCAGTTCTTCTTCGACTACCACGATGTTGCTGAGCACCGTCGCGTCTCCCTAGCCTCTACTCGGTAGAGAGGCCTAGTATGGTGGGTTGAGCTGCAGAGGTCGAGGGAGCGGCAGGGACTAGAGCACGTACTGACTTGGGAGGAGATGCAGCAGTTGATGCAGTCTAAGGTCGTGCTGTCAGATCACGCTGAGAGGGCCTACAAGGAGTACATGACCCTGCGTCAAGGCACCAGTACTGTGGCGGAGTACACTGCTGAGTTCCATCGTCTTTCCCTACGAGTGCAGATCGAGAAAACCGCCCGTCAACAGGTCACGAGGTATATTTCTGGTCTCTGTCCTGCTATTTCTGACGACTTCAGTTGTATCACAGTCGAGTCATTAGATCAGGCAAGCAGTTATGCCATGAATGTGGAGGAAAATTTAAAAAGAAGGTAGGAACATAGGACATCCCGTAGTGATCAGTCCAGTCAACCCAAGTCGAGTTTCCGAACCTAGGAAGCGAGCTCCTCTAGGAAAGAAGACTCAAAGTCCACCCCTAGAGTCGACCCTAGCAAACCCGATTTGTCCGAACCTGCGTACCACACCAGATCCAAAGTTAAGCCCAGTGAGTCTATCGTTCGTTGTTTTAGGTGTCAAGAACTAGGTCATATTGCGTCCAAGTGTCCCACCGTGAGTAAGAACACCCATCTGGCGGAGGACATTCTTGTGTCAGCGTCCGATAGTGAGAGCGAGGGTGAGTCGCTTGTTGAGGGAGATGACGAGATGAAAATCGTTGAGTTCGATGGCAGCATCGAAAATTTGTTAACCATCTGTCATGTTTTGACCACATCCCGAGAGTCGACCTTGACAAAATGATTGCGAAATAATATTTTTAGAACCCGGTGCAACTGTGAGAGGCGTGCATGTGATGTTATCATTGATACCGGAGCGTGGGAGAATATGGTGTCCAAGAGTGTCGTGTCCACCTTGAACCTAAAAACGGAAAAACTGTCCCAACCTTATAAGATGACATGGTTCAAGAAAGAAAACGAGGTACCTATCACCCTGCGTTGTCTAGTTCGATTTTCCATGGGGGAGCATTACCACGATGAAGTGTGGTGTGATGTGGCCCCTATGAGTGCTTGTCACATCCTGTTGGGACATCCTTGACAGTTTGACCGTAAAACCATCCATGATGACCATAGGAACACGTACACATTTATCTTTAAGGGTCATAAGATAGCTCTTCTTCCCACCAAGGAGATCGGGTTTCTCCGGCTCGCGAGCCTATTTTACCGATCTTTCTCGTTTGATGTTGTCGATCACATGTGTGACATACATAGAAAAGCCTGCACCAAACTCATTGATATCCGCGAAGCCTACGATGCCTTTGTAAACCAAGGTCGTCGTGATGTCCAGTTTCAAGTCGATCAACTAATATGGGTTTACCTGCGTCCTGGGTGTTTCCCAGTAGGTACTTATAGTAAACTGAGTCCTAAAGAATATGGTCCTTTCAAGATCCTTCAGCGCTTAGGTTTGAATGCCTACCTCCTTGAACTGCCTGAAGATTGGCGCATTTCGCCTATCTTCAATGTGTCTGATCTATATGCTTACTGTGGAGACAACAAGTCGTCAGAGTCGACTTCTTCCCAACCAAGGGAGAATGATGCAGAGCAGGATGGACCCAGGTCCATACAGCCTGACCCAGGCGGTGCTCTGGATTTGCACCATGGGATCGGTGATCAAATCCAAGTGGTGGATCCGATCAGGATCACTGAACTGAGGCGCGGAGAAGAGGTACTTTCGTACCTACTCCAGATGAACACAAAGGGCACGAGTCGGGACGCCCCAGATCCAGTGGCAATCAGAGTTCATCTCGGGTCCAAGGACTGGACTCGAGACCCAGATCCAGTCACGATCTATTAATACCCTGTTTAGGGTTGCGTGAAGGGGGAGGAGATTGATTCTTTTTTTTTTACTCAGATAGTTCTTTCTCTGTCAGTTTTGGTTGCAACAATCTTTACTTTTCTGTTTCTTTATCTTTAATCTTTTTTTCTGTGTCACGTTCAGCCTACAACAGCTTTTTTGGGGGATATCTGCATTTATGTACCCTTATTCTGTTGCAACAGCTTTACTTCCATTCCCTTTCTTTATTTTGTTATTCCTTTCATTCCAACAGTCGTTCATTGTTTTAGTTTAATCGTTTCAATTTGCTCGCTTCCTTTTTCTTTATTCACTGTAGCTTTTATCAGTCCCATAATAAACCATTGATCGGATCGATCGATCTGATCCCCTTGTTTCAACATTTCTTGAGTTCTTTGTGGTTGCACGACTGAACGTGTATTGGAAGACCAGCAACACATCGGCACCCATTGACGTGAAAGCTCTGAAGCTCTCGCTGCATCAGAACTCCTCCATATCTACTTCTAGTGTCACTGTATCTACTTTCTCTCCTTTAGGTATGCTTTTTTGGATTCTTTACTCCGGTGTTTCTTTTCACATTACCCTTTTAGAATCTCTCTTATTCGAATGCACAAAATCCTTTTATAACTCTTATGTTTCTACGATCGATGGAACTAATCTTGAAATCAAAAGTATTGAAAGATTTTCAAACATTTCAAAAAAAATTCAAGTACCTAAAGTTAGAGTTGTTTCATAACTTAATTTAAATCTTTTATCTATCTCTCAAATCTCAGATTATGAATATAAGGTCTCTTCCTCATCACTAAAATGTTGGGTGCAGGATCGCCAGTCAAGGAAGTTGATTGGAGAAGGTTATATGAAGGGAAACCTCTACTATATGGATTTTCTTCATCTTCCCAAAGAATCATTTTATAATTTTATCAAAGAAAAAGATATTTTTATATGACATCAAAAATTAGGTCATCCTAATGTATCTAAGTTATCGCTTTTTCCATTTTTGAAAATTTTGTAATAAAGAGTTTATATGTAACGAATGTATTCTTGAAAAAATGAAGAAGATTCCTTTTGGTACTAAAACTTTTATTTCTTCAAAACCTTTTGAAATTGTGCATTCAGATATATAGGATACTGCACCAGTCATGTTAAAAAAAGGACTCTCCTATTATATTATATTATATTATATTATATTATATTATATTGTATTATATTATATTATATTATATTATATTATATTATATTATATTATATTATATTATATTATATTATATTATATTCATTAATGGTTGTACTAGGTATGCTTGGATCTATTTCCTTAGGCAAAAATCTAATGTATTATCATGTTTCAAAGAATTTCATAAAATTATATAAAAGCAATTTCAAACCAATATTGTCATTTTTTGATCAGATGCAAAGGGAGAACATTTGTCTAATAACTTCAAAAATTATTTAAAAGAAAATGGGATTTTACATCAAAGATCTTGTTACATACTCCTCAACAAAATGATTTAGCTAAGAGAAAGCATCAACATATCATTAAAACTACAAAAACTTTGCTTATCTAAAAAAATGTTCTAAAAGATTTTTGGGTTGAAAGTGCCCTAAGTGCAGTTTATCTTATACCCCGAATGCCTTCATCCACTTTGCAAAACATATCTCCAATTGAAAAACTATATCAAATCATTCCTTATATAAGAATCTTAAAAATCTTTAGATGCAAATGTTTTGTACTTATTGACAAGAAAGACAAATTATCTCCCAAAGGCCATTGAATGTGTATTTCTTGGTTATGCTAATAATAAAAAAGGGTATAGATGCTATGATAAGAAAACTGACAAATTATATATCTCAAGAAATGTTAATTTTCTAGAAAATGAAAATGGTTTTGATTTTGATAAGCCTAAGAATAGTTTTGAGTATTCCTTTTTGTTTGATTTATTGCCAAATAAGACCCTTGACGATGGTATGCATGATAATGATATGCATATTGATGACTCAAGTATTCTCATGGAGGATACCCAGAATCATGATATTCAAACTTATTACAGAAGAACTCTTGATCATCCTCCATGTACACTTGATAGATACTCACAAAACCAAAATCTAGGAGAATCTAATATTAGGAAATCCAGTAGATCCTCTAGACATCCTGAAAGATTTGTGTTTTATGAGACTTTTTCTCTTATATATAGAGTTTGTCTATTGTCAATTCACTCTTTTTATGAACCTGCAACTTACAAAGAAGCTAAGAAAATTCTTGAATAGATTGATGCTATGAGCTTAGAAATAAGTGCCTTTGAGAAAGCAAAGACTTGAAAAAATCAACAATTACCCATAAGAAAAAAAGACGTAGGTGGGTCTATAAGGTCAAAACAAAAGGGGGATGGATCCTTAGAAAGATATAAGGCCAGGTTAGTAGCCAAAGGTTATTCTTAAGAGTATGGAATAAACCATGAAGAGACATTTGTTCTCATAGCCCATATGACTAGTATTAGGACACTCATTGCCTTAGCATCTATTAGAAAGTAGCCAATTTTTACCAACTTGATGTTAAGAACGCATTTTTGAATGGTGACCTAAATAAAGTAGTGTACATAGATCCTCCTTCTTGTCTGGAGATCGAGAGAAGGAAAGTTTTACGATTAAGGAAAGCTTTCTATGGGCTTAAGCAAGACCTCAAAACTTGGTATGATAGGTTTAACAATGTTATGCTAAACTTGGGTTATAAATCTTGTCATACTGAGATTGCTCTTTTTGTCAAAGATAAAGTAATGATATTGTCATACTCTTATTATATGTGAATGATATGATCATCATCAGGAAGTGACAAAAAGGGAATTGATGAAATTAAAAATATTCTTAAAAAAAATTATATGTCTGACCTTGGTTTTCTAAGGTATTTTCTAGGTATTGAAGTTGTTTATTCTCCTCGAGGATATGTGTTGTCTCAAACAAAAATGGCCACAGATATTATTGTCAAATCTGGAATCTCTGATGATAAAAAGGTTGATACGCTAAAAGTTGTAAATTCAAAATTATGATTGGAGGATGGAACTCTACTTGACGATCCAACTCTATACCAACAATTGGTTGGATCCTTGACTTATTTATCCATCACGAGACCAAACATCTCTCATGTGGTTCACTCAGTCACTCAGTTTCAGCATGCACCAACTACTATGCATATGAGTATTCTTGTACGAATTGTCAGATATATCTGGAATACTATCACCAAAGGGCTATTTCTATCATCTACCTCTTCTTTAGAGTTAATTATTTATATTGATGATGATTGGAGAGGTAATCCCAATTATAGAATCTCAACTACGGGCCTTTGTGTTTTTTGAGGTGAATCCATTATATCTTGGAGGTGCAAGACGAAACAAAAGGTTTCTACGTCATCCACAAAAGCTGAATACAGAGCCATGGCAACCACAACGATGAAAATCATTTGGTTGAGGGGTCTTCGCAAAGATATGGGACTAATCATCTCTAGTCCTTAGAAGATATGCAGCGACAATAAGAGTGTTATCTATATTGCAAGCAACCACACCTTTCATGAATGCACCAAGCATATAGAGATGAATCGTCACTATGACCGAGAAGAATTTTTGCGAGGAACCATTGAATTACCTTACGTAACTTCAGAATGCCAGCTGACAGACTTCTTCGCTAAGGCCTTGCCTTCACCTTGTTTTTTATACCTTCTTAGCAAACTTTCAGTGATTACACCGTAAATTTGAGGGGAAGTGTTAAAATATATATATATATATATATATATATATATATATATATATATATATATTCTATTTTACTATTTTCTGTTTTATGTAAATTGAAATACCCATCAGGGGTATTTCAATCATTTCACCCATGTATAGGTGTTAGCCTATTAGAGGGTTGTGTATCTTTTTTTTTTGTTTTTCTTTTCTTTTCTTTTTAATTCTTTTTTTATGCACTTTATGGCTGTTGGGGTAGCCCAACTAGGCATTGGGCTAATCCCCAACGGTCATATTCCAATCCCTATTGTATTATAAGTACAGGTTGAAACCCCTTGTAATCTTAATGCTTCTCTAAGCATTTCTTAGTGGATTTTATATATTTTACATTGTATTGTGTGTGCCCTTAGTGGCTAATTGTGTTTGTGTGTTATGTTCGTGAGATTGTTCTCACTTTGTATCATCTTTAGATTAATTAGCGCTTTATTTGTATTTGTGTTGATCCTTATTGGGATCGCTTTTGTATTTTCGCTTGTTTCATTACAAGGGTACCAGAATAAAATGAAGGAATCGTGGATCAGTTGGCTATGGTAGGGTGTGTCATTTGAAATAAGGAGCAAGTTGAGCAGATTTTAAATGGCCTTGGACCAGACTTTCATGTGCTAGCCACTACTTTGTCACATCAATACGATCAGCAGATGCCCTCTCTTGAAAGTGTCAAGGAGACTTTGAATAATCTGTTGGGAAGCAATAATGGTAGTGATGGTGAAAACACTGAGGTATTAAATACTGGAGTTGATCATGGTCGTGGTTGTGGTGGTTATAGAGGAGGTCAAGGCCGAGGTCATGGAAATTATCAGGGTGGAAGAGGCCTTTTACCGCTGCCAAATACTCCTCTAACCAGCCAGCAAAATAGAAGCATTCTCACATGTTACCTTTGCAATAAGAAAGGGCACATCAAAGTGAATTCCCGGTACAAAGATAATCCCAACTACAATCCAGAGGCCAAAGATGGGGACGATTAGGATCATCATTGTTAAAATGTACTTCATATATATATATATATATATATATATATATATATATATATATATATATATATATATATATATACCCGATAGGGGTATTTTTGTAATTTCACATAGTTGTTTTAGAAAATAACTATTTTTATTTTTTTGTTAAAATGTAATTTCTTTTTTTATTTTTTTAGTTTTCTTTTTTTGTATTTTTTTGGAACCAAAAAGGGCTCCAACCATAGAGTCGTTGGAGCCCCCAACGGTGACAAATGTGACCGTTGGGGGCTCCCAACGACTCCATGGGAGCCCCCTTTTGGGCTCTCCTTTTGAGGCCCTTGGCCCTCCTTTTCTTTTCACTCCCTCTTGTATAAACAGGGGTGAACTCCTTGTATATTTTCATTCTTGAGAGCTCTCTCTCTTTTCAATAAGAGGCTTTTTATATTGTTGCCTTCTTAAAGGCTTGTGCTTGCATTGTCCCTTAGTGGACTTGTGATATTGTCTCTTTTATTCATTGTTGTAAGTGCTTATAAGCACTCTTTATATTTTCGCAATATCTCATTACAATCATGTCCCTGGCCCTGGATCATGGATGGTCGTTGAATCAACTGGATGTAAAAAATGTATTTTTGCATGGAGAACTCAAAGAAGAAGTTTATATGAAGCAGCCCCAAGGTTTTAATAAAAAAGATCCTGCAAAGTATGTTTGTAGGCGCAAAAGATCGATATATGGATTGAAGTAGGCCTTCAAATCATGGTTTCAAAGCTTCTTTAGCGAGATTCAAAGACACGGTTTTAAAGTGTCAACCCTTGATTATTCATTGTTCACAAGGACAAGGACAAAATTACGTTGTTACTTATATATGTAGATGACATAATTGTCATCGGAAGCTATGAAAAGCATATTGCAGAAATAAAGGAGCTTCTAAATAAGAGATTTCAAATGAAAGATCTTGAGAAGCTTAAATATTTTCTTGGGGTAAAAGTAGATTATATTGTTGGGTAGTTGGTGTTGACACAACACAAATATACATTAGATTTGTTGGCCAAAACAGGCATAAAAGAATGCAAATCAGTAGACACCTTGTGTATAGTTCAAAACAAATTGGGTTTAGAAGATGGAGAACTATACGAGGATTTGATACAAAAGTATAGTGGGTATGCTCTAGTATTTGACATTCACTAGACCTGATATCATCTATGCAGTTAATCAAGTGTCCCAATTTATGCATGAACATAGGGCAGGGCACATGGATGCAGTAAAAATGATACTTAGGTATTTAAAATAGACATTGAGTGATGGTCTAGCATACATAAGAAGGTTGCAGAATGAGGATATATTAACAGTAATGGCTTTCTCTGATGCAGATTGAGCTTAGGACCCAGATGAAAGGAAGTCAATATCAAGAAACTGTGTTTATGTTGGAAGAAATCTTGTATCATAGAGCAGCAGAAAGCAAAAGACAGTGACAAGGTCCAGCACAAAGGTGGAATATAGATCAATGGCAGCAGCGACTTTTGAGATCACTTGGATTAGACATCTATTGAGTTAGGAGAGAAGATTTTGAGATCTATTATGTATTGTGATAATCAGATTGCCATTAAAATCTCGTTGAATCCCATACAACATGGAAGGACTAAACACATTGAGATAGATCAGCATTTTATCAGGCAAAATATTGAAGATCAGGAAATTGAGGCAAAGTTCATCGGGTTTGAAAATCAGGTGGCCGAATTTATTCACAAAGGGACTTACGAAACAGAGATTCTGGCACTTAAAGGCCAAGTTATGCATGGTAAAAAACATGTGCAATTTGAGGGAGGTTGTCGAGATGTGACCTATGTGACTCAGGTCTAGATATAGATATAGATCCAGATCCAGACCTGAATTTAGTTTTATATTGACCATTCAGTTCCCTAAAGAGATTCTAAATGTATGGTTGTAAAAAACATGTATTATGTCTACTTTTTTGTATTCCTTTACTTCCTTTATTCCTCTTTATTATTGTGTTTCATTATAGGGGCATTTTTGTAATATGCCATGTAATTTACAAATGTGAAAGATTAAGAGTAGAAAGGCACGTCCTCCCTCATTGAGAATGTGTAGTTGCTGAAGCTCTCTCCTTTCTTCTTCCTACTTCTTTGTCCATGAGGTTTTGCATATTCCTACAAGATGATACCAGAAAATCTTACAGTAGGCACCCTATATAAGATCCAAAATAGAGATGTCACTTATGGTGGAATGAAGCATTCACTTTCAGTGGTGTTCACTACAGCTCTTGCATGATTAGCCCACACATGTTGACTAAAGATCTATGGGATTGGTTGATTGCTCAAAATAGCAGTAGCCCTAAGTGCTTGTAGTTCTTCAGTGATGCTGTTAAAGAAGCATGGTCCTTGGAATTCATAGATGCAGATGCATACCTACCGGCACAATAACTATGTGGACTGATCCCAAGGAATGTTAATGGAGACCTTATTTGGGACAGGTAGTTGGACATCTGCTTGATGACAATTATGACAATAAGCATGCCACTAATGACACATTTATGGATATCCTAGCTATTCATGCAGAAGCATCGTATGCACAGATATCTTAATCATTCACACAGAAGCATCATAAGCATGTGCTAAATCACCAGGGCTTAATATATATTGCCTTGAAGACAAATGGAGGACTCTGACTTTTCTTTTGATGGAAAACATACATTGCTAGCCTTTTGCACCTCTAATTTGGTTATACAAGGAATGCAGTGGATGGTGTGGGGTGAAATGTCTATAAAAAAATACATAAATAAATAACATTACGAATTAGTGGCATACAATGTGTATGTTGTCATGGACAGGCCAACTAAGATTAGTCAATCATGTTATCTCCTGTGAAACCCTATATCTCATGTCTATCATGCTGAAAAAGTTCGTCAAAAGAATTACAAGGATCATCTGCATCTTTCTTTGGAATACCAGTACCGAGACTCCATGCTCGATTAATCATCTCCTTGCAGGATGTTGTGTCAAGGACAACTAACTGTGGAGGCCTTGACATTAAGCGGTTGGATTTTCTGAACAAGGCTTTGATCGCAAAGTGGGTATGGTGGATGGCTAAGGAGGATGGTTTTTGGATTTCATTATTAAAGAACAAATATCGCCTCTCTAGATCTCTCTGGAAATGGTCACCTAATTCATCATGGAGGTGGCCTTCAATATTTTGGAAAAGCATGTCCTAGGTGTTGCTTGTTGTAAAAGACTACTTGCTTATTAAAGTCAGGGATGGTAGGTCAGTAGATTTTTGGTCCTGCACCCACCCATTGTGCAGGGATCAGCCACTGAAAGATATATATCATGCCCTCTATGCAATCATTATGATGCAGTCTGGTCCGATAGTGAATATTGACTCAACAATCAGGGAGGCATATTCAGTTCAAGCGCAACCTACGCTACAGAAAATTCCAACAATGGTTACAGCTCATGGAGCAACTACATAAAGTTTCCTTCCCAGGCAGTCCTAATAGTTTGGTATGGTGTAACTCAGAAAATGGTGACTACACAGTGTCATCTTGTTGCCTACTATTATCTGAAACAGGTGCTTCACTGTGGCCTCCGCATGCAGTTTGGGGTTGGGGACCATCTCTGCGAGGTAGACTTTTTGCATGGTTGATGGTGCTTCATAAAGTGCAAGCTCCTAATTGTATTCAAAAAAGAGGTTTGAATCTCGCCATCAAATGCGTGATATGTTGCAAAGTAGAAGAGACACGCTTGGATCTTTTTTGGGAATGTTCATTTTTTCAAAACCTTTTTATCCTTGCTTGGGAAGATCTGTCAGAGAGCACCTATAACTTCACCAACCTATGTGATCTCTTGGTAGGTCTCCGGTAACTCTGCGGAGATTCAAGAGGTGGAGAAGGGCCTGGAAATGGTGGATCCAATCTGCTTGGTGGTTTGTTTGGCTTTTGCATAATAGCAGGATATTCAAGGGCAAAGGTTCATTAGTGTTGCTGCTGCATTTAAGAATTCAATATGATCTTCGCTACTGTGCTGAACTTGTCTACTGTGTGCTGTTGTTGTTTGTATTAATTGTGGCTCCTAGGTCCTATTGCGATGTTGTTTCATTTTTCTTCTTCCGCCCAGCCTGCCGGCCTTTGATGCTATTGGCTGAGTTCTCATCAACCTTATGTATGTCCTATGCACCTAATTCTTCCTATTCATAATATAAGTTTTTTATTATACCTCAAAAAGAAAAAACAATGTGTATGCTCTCCATTTTCAAATGCTCAAATAAGCACTTATTTGTTTTTGTTCTTTGGTATTTATTAATAAATCTCTTGTCATTTCTAATAATTATAAATCAAAATATTCCCAACTCGATCATATAAAAACCTGCTCTGATTAAGCTTAAGATTAAGACTGCATCAGTGGGGAGGTAAATCCCTCTATCCCACAGTTTATCATGGATATATCTGGTGAAATGCATAACAGCAACACAATTTGTGATAAGAACAGTAACCACATGTCTACATACAACACGATGCAATTACTTATTGAAGTAAAGCAAGAGAAAGAATTGCTTTGGCCAATGTTTTACACATCCAAACATAATCAACCAGCGCAGCACATATTAGAGTTCATACTCGTACAATTGATTTAATAAAACCATCCATTTAATCACAAATTCGCATCGCATTGCAATCCATTTACGTTTTTCCAATGCAGAAACCAACTAGGAATTTGACATGACTTTGTAAAGTCATGACGAAAATGAATTACGGTTTAGCCACGATTTCACAAGATTTGCATACTACAAAGAAATTGAGCAATCTAACAGTCTATTTACAACATAAAGTATATCTGAAACTAATTTTTTAGCCGTTTGGGGGAAAATAATCAAAATAGCAACTGACAACTTCGGTGTTCATTGGAGCAAAACCATCAAACAACCAAGCAATGAATCATACTGAAGCCGAAGAATCAAAAGGAGAGACGAAGAAATAAAACCGAGTTCCGACCTGAAGAGGCGAAAGCACGGACAAGTATCCATCGAAGGCGGAGGTCGACGGCCAGACATCATTCACCGCCGCCGAGTCCTTGTGCGTCCTGGGGAGTAGCCGCTTGTAGGATTGAATGTACAGAAACAGGATCAGATCGAAGACGTGGGCGCCGACGTCGCCGACCTCGGAGGCCCTCGCCGTCGCCAGAGGATCGGCGGGCTTGCCGCCGCCGGCATCGGGCAGGACGGAGGCCAAGGCATCGAGGACGAAGCGAGCGTTGTCCGGCGAGATCTGGAGGGTCTCGGCGATCGCCGCGGCGTCTACGCGGTGGGCACCGTGGGGGGCGTCGGATGCAGAGGATCGACGGAGGAGATCGTCGCGTAGGGAGGCTAGGGTTTGGATCCCGTCGGTGAAGATGAGCTTGGGGAACGGGAGGAGGCCGTGCTCGAAGGGCTCCCGCCGGGCTTGCAGGAGCGGCGGCGACGACGACACGGACTCGTCCATTTCTTTGGCGGGAAGAGAGAATGGCGTCCAATCTCGAAGAGATGAAGAAGAAGAAGGTAGAGGAGAATGACACGATTCGTGGCGCGAGACTCGCGGGAACGAGAGAAGAGGAGGAAGAAGGGCGCGCCACCGAAACGACCGGGGAAGCGGTTGAATCGATGTGGGTCGGGGATCGTGAGCGATTTGAAAATGTCACGATATTTTCAGACAGTGATATTATCCCGAAAATATTGCGATTTTTTAATATAAACCTATCTTGAAAACATCAAGAGAACCCAATTTTAAATGTTTTTTTTTTCGTTTGATTTCCTTTTATATTCGAGATTGGATTATGTGTTTCAGAACCATGGCTGGTGGCAATACATGAAATGGCAAAGGTTGGATAGAAAACGAATATATGAATAAAAATCTCTTGCATTAAAAAACATAGATAAAATAAACGGCATAAAAAACAATTTAAAAGATTGGTGAATAATATGAAAAGCTTAATATGGTTTTATTTTTATTTTTTTGATAGTACAAGGGAAACCCAAAATCACCGACGGCACATTGGTTGACCTCCGGTTGGTAACACACTTTAGGTGCCCCTTGCCATTTGGGAGTACACCAAGCTTAGCATCACCCATGGGTTTTGAACTTGTGACATCCCTTCAACTTGGTGGCATTCACAATTAGCCCCTATTAGATGAGGGGAGCCCTTTTGGGCAATTCAGTTTTAGTTTTATAAGGCCATGCCAAGAAATGTGCATCTATGATTTTTTTTTTCACTGAGAAAAAAGTTTTTTTTAAGCTAAGGTAAAACCCTTCATCAACAGCTGCATCTTTGGTTGGTAAAAAATCATTGAGGCTCTCCTTGCCCACAAGAGTGTAGGCTGAGCTTCAACTTTGGAAAAAGGGTCATCTTTGTAGTTTTTTTTTTATGACAAATCCACAGACCCCTACCAGTTATACAATGATACCATTGGGATTCTAACTTGCAACGCTGTCCCAACAGAAGTAGGGATGGCAGTCGACGGGGAAACAGGGCCTTGGCTTGCCCTGTTTGGACCAGGAATAGAGGTTAAAACAAAAAACTCTGTAAGGATGGAGGTGGGGATGAACTCACTCTTGCCCCAGCCCTGTCCCGCCCCATCCTCGATTCCAATTAAAGAAATTACTATTATACTCTTATACATATAAATCTTATATATATATATATATATATATATATATATATTCTAATCCTAACGTAAAACCCTTTCTCGAATCTCTCCTCTCTTCTTCCTCTAACAAGTTGTGCGAGCTCACATTTCTTTCTTCTCCTTCTTCTAACAGGAGAAGGCGGCAGCGACGGAGGGACCAGAAAAATGGATCTCCACTCTGTTTGGACTAGAGATGGAAGACATGAAACAGATAATTGAAGTTAAAATCAAAATATGTGCAGGGTTGAAGGTGGGAATGGAGGGCACTTTTTTGAGAGGGGGCGAGAGTAAAGACCTTGCCCCCCGCCCCCACCCCGGTCCATTGCCATCCTTAAAAAGTAAGTGATGTGCACTAGCTGCTCCCACCAGGCAACGGAGCCCCGAGAACTGGATCACTTAATCGACCCGAACTCATGGCATTCAGTCAACTAGGTGAAATTTACAAGTCTCTGCCAAAAATGTGGAGCCCTTGTGGACTTTGAAAACCAAATTAGGGTAGGGAAGCTACCAGATTCGAATCCAATAACCAACATGACTGGAGCCTCAGTTTTTTTTTTTTTGTTAATGCAAATTTTCATCTTGTGAATGTTTCTCTGGGAAAAAAACAGTTTTCATCGACAGTAGCATATAGTATAAAATACAGCATCCCTCGGCCCAAGTTCTCCAATAACAATAAACATAAAGAATAAAACAATGTTGGATTTAGATATAGAGGACAAGACAAACCTTATTATGAATTCAACAAACTAATAAATCAAGCCTTAATTTTGAAGCAAATTCTAACCATTTACAACTGGTTCATGTAGTTCTTGTCGGGTCTGTGTATGGTTTCTCTTATGATGGATTTGATTAGACCCAGGCCCAGACCCAATACCATACCCAAAAATCGGAGCCAAGTCTGGTTCCACCTGGTTCATAACCAAACCCAACCTGGACACACACCACGAGTAATGTACATCAAATTCTAGACCTCTTTCAACTTGAAAGCCTTAAGCCTGGCCCACCTAGGCAGGTGTGGTGAGCCCTTGTTGGCTATTATTGGTAAAAGATCATTTAACACTAGATGTCTCAATAGGGCATTCAAGGATATTTTAACCACTTAATCTTGTATAAATGTGATGTTTACAAAATTCTCCATTCTATTGCATGGTGCCAATCTTGGAGGTGATCTTTCCATGTTTTGGTCATTTGGCCTAGCTAATATGGCTAGGTATTTCACCAAAAAGGAGATTTACAATAGATATTGCTAAGCTGCCAACAAGAATTCCAAAAATTCTTGTTGTATGTCCAATAAGGCCTCCACTTTTTGTTGCTATGAGCATCCTCAATATTATGCTTTGAAGAGAACTTGAACCTCCACGCTCTTTAGCACAAGATTTTGAGTCTCGTGTGTCTACCATTTCACCGTCAAGGCACCTTAAAAGTGAATCATATTCTATGAATATGATATCTATCTAGTATGATATATGAAATATATGGCAAAGATAGAATGTTGAAGTATTTTTATTGATAGGTCATGTCATATAAGGCCGAGTCGGACATTAAATTACTTTGATTTGAATTATCTGGACGATCCCTTATGTATCAAAAAGATGTACAGTCAAACATATTTCTCAATTCAATAGAAGCCCAAAGAAGTGAATATGGGTACCTATGATCCTTGACAACTCCTGCTATATATTTGCAAGCCCACCTCATCACCAAGCTTCTAACATTCAAACACAATATCTTCATGTATAGGGGTTTGGGAAAATTTTGCTATCTCGGGGTTGACCATGACATTTTCCCTCTCCTCCAAGTTGCTCGCACTAGGATCCCCTTCTACATTTATTGGGGTCCCTTATTTCCTCTTCCATGTGTATTCTACTTGTTGCATGTGATCTAACTTTTCCTCACATAGACTGCTTGAACCTTTCAAAATATCTTGCTGATTTTGAAGGTATTTTCTTTTAAACTTGGGTTTAAATCCTTAAAATTTCCTTATTCTCTCTCCCCATGCACGATTTTTCCCCTCTTATTTTAGCTGATTATGGGTTGTGTCAAACTGGGTCCAGTATCCAAGTCTGAACCCATCTCTAAACAGTTCACTTTGGGAGGAAAAGTGAACCCATGAAAGTCGAGGATGTCGCTAATGGCCCAGCTTGTTTGTTGTAGGAGAAAAGGGACTTTTCATATGAAAAGGAGATGGCTTTCTGAGCATGGATGAAACAAACAACCAAGTAAAGAGGAGGGTAGGTGTAGGCCCTAGCTTTTCCCATCTTTCCCATGAAATTTGTTCACACTTCGTCTGTTAAAGTTGTTTCACGAGAAATGTCGTGCCGGCATGATTTTTCAGATTAGTGTGCCCTTCATATGAAAGGCACGTCCATTGCAACAGGCAAGCTCTTTAATATGAAAAATAAGAAGAATATCATCAGATTCAAGTCATTGGCACTAAAAATTGCCAAGGATTATCTAATTCCTAGTTTTATGTACTGAAAATTTTAGAAAAAACCCCCTATTGTTTTTTTCTTTTAGCATCAAAAGATATAGAAACCATGAAAAAAATTAGTATTCGAATTAGTGTTTCTATTTTTTTTTTTTATAATATTTTTGGGTACTAGTTTTTTGTTATTAGAAATTAAGCATGAAAAATAATATAGTAGACATTGCTATGACAATTACTCAAAGAAATGAGCATAAGAACATCACCATCACCAAGGGCAAAGCCAGAAATTCAAGTTAGGGTGACTATATATATATATATAGATAGATAGATATAGAGAGAGAGAGAGAGAGAGAGGTGGGGTTGAGGGGGCTGGAGGGAAGAGCACAACATTTGGGTCAGTGTGGGCACCCAAAACCCCTTATTGGAGATTTTCAGATCAGGTGCTCACTGACCCGAGAGTTTTCCTTAAGAGGGTATGGGTCAGGGTTGGCACTGCCCACCCTGATCCACATTTCACAGAGTGTAGTGCACACCCTGACCAAAGTTGCACAAGAATAGTGCTCGGGTCAAGGTGTGCAATGGTACCCAACCTGGTCCGGCAGTTCCCCACTCCACCTCGTTTCTCCTCCACGGTTGTGCCCCCAACCCATACCAGCCAGCACGGCAGCACCAATGGTTCCCCATCCTATTCACCTGACCACACAGGCCACAGACCCACCCACCATATTCCCGTGGTGTGTTTCCACTCCATCCCTGACTAGCTGACCCCACCACCCAAGCACCAAGGCTCTAAACCTCTGAGCTTCTACCCCTGTCCTGACCCCACCCACTTGTCAATTGTGGGTGGTGGTCCCTCTCTCTCTCCCCCTGGCAGGCGGCTCTTTGCCCTCCTGTTAGGTTGTGACCCCCACAGTGGAGTGCCCCGCTCTGATATCTCTTTGTGTCTAAAAATGTCTCACCATTAGATCTTTCATAAAAGATTATGTGATTCCTAGCAGAGTTATCATCTTCTTCTAATTTGACATGTTTCTCTAAAGACCATATAATTTTTTATATTATCCTCATATCTAAAATCACAAATATTTAAATTTAAAAAGACCTTTTTACCCTTCACACATGCAAACTTCCTCCTATATGTCTCTAGGGGTCGCAATCGGGTCGAGTTGGCGGGTCAGCATACCTCAACCCGAACCCGACCCATTTATTAAATGGGTCGGCTGTGGCAAACACTAACCCGACCCATTTAATAAACGGGTAACCCGACATGACCCGCCAACCCGTTTAATAAATGGGTTGGGTCGGGGAAACGGGTTGGCGGGTAGCGGGCGGGTTGGCGGGTCGGGTTGGTGGGGTTGACCCGCCTGCCCCGTTTATTAAACGGGTTAGCCGGGTTGGCGGGTTGGCATACCCCCCAACCCGAACCCGGCCCGTTTAATAAACGAGTTAGGCGGGTCGACCCGTTTATTAAACGGGTTGGCTTAAGCCCAACCCGAACCCGCCTAAGAGGCGGGTTGGCGGGTCGTGTCAGGTTTTGCCACCCCTATATGTCTCCCCAATATGTGATTGTTTTTTGCTGAATAATCTTTGTTCTTGTGTTTTTATAGTTGTCAGAAAGATGAGGCACATGTTAACTTCATGTTTTGAGTTATAACCCAAAACTCATCTAGGGTTTCCATTTTTGAGTTCCAAAATTGTAATAGAAATATACTATGCACCATCTAGGGTTGCACATTTTTTGTTTGTTCTATGCAACTTTCTGCCTACTTGCACGTAAAATCTAGAAAAACAAAAAAAAAATGACAGATAAGAATGTTAGCATTTCACTGCCACCAAGATCATCTTAATATGGTGAGTGGTTGGGATCTTTGCAACTCATGGTTGCGAATGTCACTAAAATGTGCGAGCCTCCTTTTAATAAAATTGCATAAGGGGCACAAGCAGGAGGACATTCACAAATGTATAGAAAGAAATTCACATATTTATGAAGAAATTTGCATATTTGGATATTTGGATATTGGGAGGAAGTTCACATATCTAGAGGAAATTTGCTTGTGAGAAGGGTAAACTATTCTTTTAAAGCCAAAAATTTGTGAATTTGGACATCGGGCGGATTTCAAAAATTGTAGGGTATTTCAAAAAATGCATCATTTTTGTCATACAATATGGTCATTTTTTGTAATAATAAATAATAAACTGATTCATAAAATTAATAAATTTCATGCATATGGGTATTATATTCTCTCCCCTTAAAAATGAATTTCGTTCTCGAAATTCAATACAAATACTACTCAAACAAATGGGGGTGTTTCTCTCGCATAGCAACTTTCAGCTCCCAAGTACATTCCTCTATACCATGATATTGCCAACGTACTTTTACTAGAATAATAGTCTTCGTCCTCAACATTTGTTCCTTACGGTTGACGATTTCGATTAGGTATTCTTCCATAGTTTAGTATTTTTGTATCTTCACATTCTCATATTGAATTACGTGTGACGGGTCAGGTATATTTTTTCTTAGCATTGACACATGAAACATGTCATAAATCTTTGCATACTGGGGTGATAACTCTACTCGATAAGTAGTTGTGCATATCCTCTCCAGAACCTTGAATGGTCCAATGTATCTAGGACTGAGTTTTTATTTCTTACCAAATATGAACACACTCTTGGTAAGAGAAACCCACATAAAAATGAAATCATCTACATCAAATTTGAGATCTCGACGACGTCGATCCACATAACTCTTCTGCCTACTCTGAGCAACTAGTAGTCTGTCATGAATCTTGCACACTTGCTTAGTGTAGTGCTCTATCAACACTGGTGTGTCTAAAGTACGTGCACCAACCTCATCCCAATAGACCGGTGATCTACATAATCATTCATAAAGGACCTCATAGGGTGCTATGCCACCCTTTTTAAACATATTTTCTTTGAGGTGATTCTCTAGCTTGTTTACTACATTTTCTCTATAACTTTGTTAACTTGATTATTCAGACTTTAAACCAACAATTAGATTTGCCTTGAATTCCATGCATTTTTTAACTTGATGTTTACTATTTTCACGAATACAAGGTTAGATTCCCACCTGAATCACTTCAGAATTGTGAGATGCCTTCTATGGTACTGGATGCTTGTCCGATCAGTCAGAGCTTCCTGGGCTGCAAGCTCATGTTGCAAAAGTACCGCTAAAGGTAAAAAAAATTAAAAAGTGTTGCTAAACCCTTTAGCGATGCTTCAAAACCACTGCTAAAGGTCCTTTGGCTTTTAGCGTGCCCGAGTCCACTGACATCTTGCCAAGTGAGTAGTAGGCAGCTACCAATCTCTCTCTCTCTCTCTCTCTCTCTCTCTATATATATATATATATATATATATATATGAAAAATGATCGTACTTTATGGTTGCAAATGTTCCCAAAATGTGCAAACCTCTTTTTACTAAATACTCTCACATTTGTGAATGTCCTCACACATGTGCAAACTTTCGTTAAAAAAAATGGCACAAACAAGAGGACATTCGTAAATACAGTACGACATTCACATATTTGGGATGAAAATCACATATTTAGGAGGAAATTCACATATTTAAGAGAAAAATCAGAAATAAAAATGCAATCTACAATAGAAAAAGAGAGAAGAAAGAAATACCGAATCGCGGATCTGGCGTTCTTTGATGGCCAAGGTTGAGAAAAGAGTGAATCTTTGCCTCGTGCATCATGCAGCAATGCTCCCGGAGTGGATTCCATGTTGATCCTGCATATACAAATAGAAAATGAAAGCAAAGAAGACGAAGGGGAAGGTAAATAAAGAAGTAGAAGAAGAAAGATCGATAGAAGAAGAAGAGAGGATAACAATTTTGGGGATTTGCACGAAAGAGATAGAGGGGATCAAAGAAAAGGGAGGCTGCTGTGAAATGACATCCAGAATTGAATTCACGCCCTTCTCAAAGAGGATGTTTAAACTAATTTTTAGGTTTTGCAAAAAATTCAAAATTAATTCATAATTTACAAGTTAATTCAAAATGCTACCTAAATCTTATTCTAAAATGCCAAAAAAAGGGGGTGGCAGCAAATAGGAGGGAGGTTTTGGAAATTTTTATAATTGGATCTGAGTTGATTGGGTGTTGATCACATTTGAATTAGATCCAAGATCTATTGAACGTGATTTGGACTAGATCAGGAACCACTTCTCCTCGAAATTTGCTCTAAAACTGTAAAATGGTTATAACTTTGTCGTTTTAACTCTAAATTGAACGAAATTCGAATTGTAGCTCCGTGACATCTGAAACATTATAAACATGTTTTTTAACACAGTAAAAGACACCTTAATGCATGAATTTAATAATATTAATGAATGCATTTTCATGCATTATCACTAGGCCTCTTTGGTAGTCCAGGCCCCCTACAACTGATGACTGGGGACTAAGGAGGTGCTTTTGAACTCCGAAGAACATAACTGTGAGTCGATCGTGTGTACGTCCTACCATCTCCAAGGTAGGTCATGGTTCAACTAGGCTAGTTGGTGTTATAACACTAGGTTCAACTAAAACATTGGGTGCACTCAACACCAGGATCATTAGCCCCAAGCTCCACTCTGGGTAGCTTATCACATTGCCTCACAAGGCATGAACCCACACCCCAGACCTTCCTTGAGGTACAACTAGATATAGCCCATTTGATCCATCTTAAGGTATATACTCTCGTTTAAGAACCACTCAAGTGTCATGCCTCTTTAAGCCTAAGTGTGCATGAGCATATTTATTATAACTTAACATGGTGCTCACTAGCACCCCTAGTTTCATTGAACCTATGATATGGATCTGGCAAGGGCCTGATCTACGATCCAAGATCCAAATGGATCTTGATGCGCGAAAGCTAAACTCGATGGTTTGGACTGACAACTTTCAATGCAGGGATGTTTGGACCCTATTGTACTTCAAATTGAAGAAGAACAATCAAGTGGATTCTGTAGACGATAAATTCTCCTTTCCAACGATTCTTAAAATATGCAAATAACGAACATAGGCAAGGATGAGGAAGTCTACATAAAATATAAGCAGACTTAAGGAAGTTCGCATAAAATATATGGAGACTTTTTCAAGTCCATATAAAATACATATGAACTTCCTCAATTTCGCATAACATATATGCAAATTTCCTCATTTTGTTCAAGTTTAATAGGAAGTTTGCAAAGTTCGTGAAGTCCGCAAAAAAAAATATGTGGACCTTATTTTTAAGTGGGCGTAAGCGGCATCCAAGGAGAGAAGCGATATATCATACGAACTTCATATGTTCAATGCATGTGAAGGGTAAATGGGACATTAGTTACTCACATCGAGAAGGACATATTTGACACTGTTATCAATGAATCAATTATGAATGGTTTTTTAAATATGAAAATTTGACAAGGCCAATTGTAGAAGGTATTCATTAGAGTTACTATTTTTAATTGTGAATGTTTCTCTTTGTTTTCAGTGGCTTGTACTCTTTTTAAACTATTTATAAAACATTTATGATGTCCTTTATAGATTTTTTAGAATTAACTAATTAAATTGTTATTTATTTGCAAGATGTTTGTGTTTCTTTGTTACATCTTGTTAAATGCATTTCAAGATCAAAGCTTGAAATTAATTATATTGTATTATTCATGGAAGATATTTTATTGAATGAATGAGTTTGTATTTAAATGATATATGATTGTGTTTAAACTTTAAATGTTTGAAGGAATTTATAAGCAGATAATAAATTTATATTTTTGAATTAATGAGCATGTTATGAAGTTATATGTTTGAATATTTAATGGACAGGTCAAAATGTGTTTGAATGAATTTATGTTTAAAATATTTGAAAAAATTTATGTTTCTGTTTCAACTTTGAATGTTTGAAAGAATTTATGAGTAGAGAATAAATTTATATTTTTTAATGAATTGATTGGCAGGTTATGAAGTTACATGTTTGAATGTTTGATGAGCAGGTTAAAATGTGATGCTGGAGCAGAGCAAAAGGCCTAGGTTCATAAAAAATCGGTTTGAATTCATTTTAGTTTTAGATTTTGTTTTGGATCATTATACTTAGATATTGAATCAATATGTCTGGTTCATATTGTTAGGATAAGTTTTATCTTTTTGAGAAGTTATCTAAATATGTTAATTAATCTGTTTGTAATTTGAAAACTTTTATATATAAAAAGATAAGAGATCTATGATGCTATTCAAAGTTAACTTGAGAATATTGAATTAAGTTATTTCTTGTTTTTTAGTTATTTGTTTGTTATTTTCTGCTTTTTCAGCTTTTCTTAGATATAATCATAATTGATAGATTTTCTCTCATAAATCAAGCCCTCTCAATTTACATTAAAGTGATATCAGAGCAGTTTTCTCGTAAATCAAGCCCTCCCAATTTGCATCAATTGGTATCCAAGTGAAGGATCGTCATTTCGATTTCATTCAAGAGACGATCCTGTTGAATTTTTTATTTCTCCATGTATTCAGCTAAATGAGTAGTGTCGATCAGAACGACTGATTCCATAATGATGTTAAAGAACGTTTTAACATAAACAATAATTGATCAACTATAACAAGGTGTGGTAGAGTTTGAACAAAGGTTGGACAAACTTTTATGACATTTGAGTCCGACCAACCACCATCCACCAAATGGACCCACCCATCCTCCAATCTCCCTAGCTGCCAGAATGATCCACACAATGGTGGTGGGAGGCAGATCCAACACCTCCATCTCTTTTTGTTTGTGACACTAGATGCCCCTCTACCTACACCTTTTTCGGCAAGGCAGAGCTCACCCACCAGCAGGATGTCACACAGGATTGACCCACAAGCGGAGGGTACCCGACCCTCAGCTTTCCTTTGTTTTTTTGACTGGCAGGGTTGACCCACAATTGGGCTATTAGATGGTGGGGTTGCATCGGATGAGACCAATGGGGGATTGACCCATTGGCACCTCCCCTTGTTGTTGAAGCTACCGATGACCCAGGTGGTGTGGGTTGACTCACCCACCGTCAGCAACAGAGGACCATAAATGAGGGATGCACCACCGATAGGATCCTCATTGGTGTTCGTCCCATGGTAAGATCTGGCTGGATGATGACCCCTTGCTTGTGGAAGGCGACATCGACGTCGATGGCACAGAGGCGGTGGAGTGCTCCTCCACCATCGACCTCAGTGTGGTGTTCTTTGTGGCGCCCCAAACCCCGACCTTGGAAAAACCTTGGAATTTTCAGCGATTTTTTTTTTGGAAGAGTTCAAGGGTTTAAGTAGTAAATCAGCGTAAAGCAAGTGTGGGGAAAACGACAAAGCCGCAAGTCTGGGCGGCCACCACAGATGGGTGCAACAAGTGAAAAACAGTGTAACCAATGGTGTGTACAAAAGGTGTAGCTGTAAGGAAAAAGGGGAAAACATCCCAACAGTCTAAAGAGTTTACAAAGTGTAAGTACAAAAGTACAAAACAGGGAATACATCCCAATAAATAACCAAAACCCCCAAAAAAAGAGACCACCAGGTACAGGAACTGCAGGTCAAGTGTGTGGGTCCCCCGAGCCTCCACTGTGTGTCATCGCATCCGCACTATACATGTTCGTCACCTACATCCCCATAAAACGGGGTCAGTCCTCTTGCGAGGTGGTGAAGAAGCAACCACAAGAAGATATATAATCAACTCACAAGGAACTGAAAGTAAGCTAACAAGTGATAAGTGTAAAGTGACAAGTACTAGTCAACTACCAAGTAACACTGAAGAAACAGTAGAGCAAGTACTCACGCAGTAACTAACTGTAACCAGTGCAGTGTAAGTAAGGTAACCGAGTAACAGCTGAAACAAGTAAAGTAACTGAAGTAAAATCTACAGAACACGTAAAGTAGCAACTACAGTATGTCAGCTGTTTGGTTAGTCTTTAAGTTCTTCTGATTACTCCTTCGGGTACGCGAAGAAACCTCGCATTCTGTGAGACATGCACTCGGCGTCTGTTATTCAACTTATGGTGTGGTAACCGGGGAAGCTACAGACCGAGTCAACCATATGCGAGCAACACACAGCTAGGAGAAAACACTCGCATAGGCAAAAGATTGCAATCCGTACTACTGCAGTAGTGAGGCCCTAAGAAGGTACCTCGACCTTCCTAACTCTGAGTGACTGGAGGCCAAAGGAACGCTACAGCTCCTATCAAAACACGTGTCATAGTAACGATGAGTCACTCAGGGTTGTACCATCCACCCTCTCTCAAGGTGAACCATTTTGTGAATGGGGCGAAGCGGGTTTATCTTTCTTAAGGCTCAAGTTCAATCATACCTCACAACGAGGAATCTGCCTCGTGGTCCCCGCGGGGTACGCAAAACAAGGACTTGGCCTGCCCATCCACGTGCTCAGCCTCACACGGCCAACGGAGCACACTGCTCGTGAAAACAGTCAAAACACCATATTATTTCATTTTCTGTTTAAGGTATAACGCACAAGAGTCCATTCCACACAAAGGCCACTGCCCGAAGACTCCAACTGAGCCCACAATGAATCATTTCAACATTCATACCCTATGGTGTTCAATTTCTATCCTTTTATCTCATGAGGTAAGTGCATCTAATGCGCTTTCCAATGCCTCAAGCAATGTACCCCCTTAGGGTACGCACTACTCAATAACAGTGTCAGGATGTGCTAAGTGCAAAGTGAAGGAATATCACAAGTTTCTATCTTTTGCACAAATATAAACAACAGAGGGATCGCATGATATTAAACTGCACTACATTGCATACTTCAGTGTTATAATTGCATTCATCTACATTTTCATATTCAAGGGTTTGAAATCGAACTTAATCAATCATCCTGTCTAATGGGAATAACATTGGTTTTCCCCCAAGGTGAATCGTTGCTCTTGTACGGAAGATGCAACTGTGATCCAAAGGACCATTACACGTGGTTCAATGCAATTATATATTTATGGTGGAATCTAAGATATTCTCGCCTTATGGGTACAACATTAGCTATTTCCACGGTATGGGGAGCCGCGCCTGCAGTCCTGAAATAAACCGTTTGTCAAAATGAATGTTAGATTAACATTAATTGATTTGAAGTGTAACAATATCGTAAGAGATATTGGGACGGAACACAAGAGTGTCGCATGTCCATTCGGACATACCGGAACAATCATTTAAGTGTTGTCAACCTACATGTGTACATATATATATATATATACATACATTCACGTTACAAAGATACTCAAGGTTCCACATGCCTATACTTATATACACGTAAGTATATACCCAATCACACTTATATATATATATATATATATATATATATATATATATATATATATATATATCGAACTTGATGCAACTCAAAGCATGTACACTATGCCAAAGCTTAACCGAGGTGTGAAGGATCACGATCAGAAATGATAGACTTCAATACACCGTGAAGTCGAACGATCTCTCTAACGTATAAGTCAACTAGGCTCACAAGAAACTGACTGAGCTTGATCGGCAAGAAATGGGCGGACTTGGTGAGTCTGTCCATGACTACCCATATCGCATCGTGTTTACGCTTAGACAGTGGTAAACCTACCACGAAATCCATCGTAACATCCTCCCATTTCCATTGAGGAATCTCAATCTTCTGCAAGGTACCACCTGGACGCTGATGTTCCGCTTTGACTTGCTGACAAGTCAAACACTTTGCAACGTAAGCCACTGTCTCTCGTTTCATACCCTGCCACCAATACTTCCGTTGTAAGTCCTTGAACATCTTTGTTCCTCCCGGATGAATCGTGTACTTCGACATGTGAGCTTCGTCAAGAATATCTCTCCTCAGCTCAGGGTCGCTAGGTACCCAAAGACGATCTTTCATACGAACGCTGCCATCTTCTGACACTCTAAAAGAAGAGTCTGCTTGCTCTGTCAAGGCTAGGAACTTGGCGTACTGACCGTCAAGCTTTTGAGCTTCTACTATCCTTGGCAGAAACTCGAATCAAATGGTTAGACCAGACAATCTGATCGAACCACCACCAACAGAAAAAGGTTTCCAGGCTATAAAGTCTTCAATAAGCTTCTAACTCCACACCAGACTAGCCAGAACACCACTCGATTTGCGGCTAAGCGCATCCACCACAACGTTTGCCTTCCCAGGGTGGTAAGACAACGTGAAATCGTAGTCTTTGATAAACTCAAGCCATCGTCGATGCCTCATATTCAACTCCTTCTGAGAGAACAAATACTCGAGGCGCTTGTGGTCTGAAAAGACCTCAAACGATTCCCCATACAGGTAATGTTGCCATGATTTCAAAGCGAACACAACTGCTGCCAATTCTAGATCGTGTGTTGGATAGTTTCGCTAGTGAGTCTTCAACTGTCTGAAAGCATAGGCAATCGCTCGTCCATGCTGCATAAACACGCAACCTAAACCGATGCTAGAGGCGTCTGTGTATACCACAAAGCCACCTCTGCCAGAGGGTAAATCCAATACCGGCGAGGTCGTCAACTTCGTCTTTAGGATCTGGAAACTGCCCTCACAGGCACTTCTCCACACGAACTTAACACCCTTACGTAACAGCTTAGTCAAAGGTAATGCGATCCTCAAAAAGTCTTGGATAAAACGTCGATAATAACCGGTCAATCCAAGGAAACTACGGATCTCAGACACATTCTGAGGTTGCTTTCAGCCCAGAACTACTTCGACTTTTGCTGGATCGACGAATACTCCCTCTTTCGATATCACGTGGCCAAGAAACATGACACGCTCGAGCCAAAACTCACACATAGAGAACTTGGCGAACAACTGATGCACACGGAGAGTACTTAAAATAATTCGTAAATGCTCTCGATGCTGCTTCAGACTTTCCGAATAGACTAAGATGTCGTCGATAAATACTATCACGAACAAGTCTACAAATGGACAAAAGATCCAGTTCATCAAATCCATGAACGCTGCTGGAGCATTTGTGAGGCCAAAAGGCATCACCACGAACTCATACAACCCATAACGCGTCCTGAAAGCCGTCTTCGCAATGTCATCCTCTTGGATACGAAGCTGATGGTAGCCTGATCTGAGATCAATCTTCGAGAAAACATTCGCCTTCTGCAACTGATCAAAGAGGTTTTCGATCCTGGGCAACAGGTACTTGTTCTTAATTGTCGCTTGGTTGAGCATCCGATAATCGATGCACAACCTCAGGGATCCATCCTTCTTCCGTACAAACAGTACTGGTGCTCCCCATGGTGAAGCACTAGGTCGAATAAAACCCTGATCGAGAAGTTCTTCCAACCGACTTTTCAACTCTTCCAGTTCCGCTGGGGCCATACGGTATGGTGCCTTGGAAATTGGTGTCGTTCCAGGCATCAACTCGATACCAAATTCGATCTCTCGCCTTAGTGGTAACCCAGAGAGCTCCTCTGGAAAGACATCAGCAAATTCTCGAACCACGTCCAAGTCGTAGATCAGAACCATCTCAGGTTCCACTGGGGAAATACTGACTAAGAAAGCAGTACCCCCGTTCCGCAGATACTTCTGAGCCTTGAAAGAAGAAATCATGCGGCTCTCGCGCAGGGATTGAGAGAGCTTGATCTCCAGAACAGGACAATCAGGCTGAGAAAGAACAATCTTGCCTTCCCGACAAAAGACTTGAGCATGGTACTCAAAAAGCCAATCCATGCCCAAAATCACGTCGTACTCTATCATGTCTAACAGGATAACGTCTGCTGACAGGTTTTGTCCTGCTACTGACACCACGATGTTCGGAATATACGAGTCACAAAAAGACTGCTCTCCAGTTGGAGTGCGAACCTCCAATGGATAATTCAAAGACTCGACTGACAAAGGCAAGGTACGAGCAAATCTAGTTGCTATAAATGAATGAGTAGCTCCATAATCAAACAAAGTAAATGCTTCATGTCCGGCTACCGAGATCGTACCTTGGACCAACTCTGCTTTGGTTACTTGGTCAATCGTCGTCGCGTATGCTCGTCCGGCAACGACTCTCTGGTTTGCTGGCTTCGGTGGGTACGGCGGCTGCTGCTGCATAGCAGTCTGTCGTTGTTGTGTCGGCTGTGAAGTGCTTGGCGTATTCCTACGTTGGTCGTCCGCTTGTTTGTTTCTGCAATCCCGGATATAGTGACCCATCTTCCCGCAATATAAACATTCGCCTGTGTCCCGTGGGCACGGTCGCCTTGGATGATCTGTGGTACACTTCGGACAACTGGCCACGGTGAGCTGCTTCTGCTGCGGCTGCTGGCGTTGATGGTACTGGGGTCTATGGTTCTGATACTGGATCTGGCGGCTGTTACTGTTGTTGTTGTTGCGCTGCTTCTTTAACTGAGGACGAAACTTCCTTCCACCCTGGTTCTTCTGAAAATGCCTCTTCCTTGGCCAACTCTCATGGCCATAATTCTGCTGTTGCTGACGATGTGCGGGAGTCTTCTGTGATTCGCTCCAGTCAAACTCAAGCAAGGAGGCCGTCTCTAAAGCCTCATCGACCGCCATAGGTGCACGGGCGTACACCTTCGTTCGTAGTATCGGCTTCAACCCTCGAGCAAATTTAAGAGCTCGCTCCTTTTCTATCGTGTATAAGTTCGGACAAAACCTCTTCAGGCTGCGAAAATGCGTAACGTATTCAGAGAGAGAAGAACTATCCTGCTGGAGGTCAAGAAACTCCTGCATTTTTCGGCTCCTCTCGTGAGCTGGAAAGTAAGCGGTGTAGAACGCTTCCACGAACTGGTCCCACTCTATAGGCTGGTTGTCGAATTTTATCTCCCAGGTGGTCGCCCACCACCTTTCCGCGTCCTTCTTGAGATGATAGGTCCCAAAATCCACCTTCCGATCATCACCAACTTGTAACACAAGAAAGATGCCCTCTATTTCTCTGATTCAATCTTCGGCTGCTTCTGGCGACGATTTCCCATCAAACGAGGGAGGGTTCAAGCTCATAAATTGCTTATATGGGACTGTTGTAGCAGGAATCTGGGCAGGTGTTCCCTGGCCCTGGGCGGCCTGCTGAAGGTGCTCGCTCATGTTCCTCATGGTCTCCGCATGTCGACCCACAACCTCCGTAAGGTTGTTCAAAGTCTCCATAAGGTCATCACATCTGGCGCGCCATGCCATCTAAATGTGCAAAAGTCTATGCGTAAGCAACCAACAAAACACAAGGATGGAAAATTTTCTATTTTATTAATAAGAAGTTGCAACATTACAGAAGTACCCTTCATCAAGATAGGGTTAAACAAGCGCTACGCACGACAAAACAAAAAACGAAACAACATATCTCAATCTCATGACTTGCTAGTGTAGAAGTCCCTGTAGTCCTTCTGACTACCATAGCGCCTCAGCCTCACACGTGGAGGAGAAACAACATTCCTCAGCGGCGTGTCCAAGATCTCCTGGACTTCCTCCAGAATCGGCGGCACGTACTCCAAAGAAACCGCATAGGGGTAGGAATCTGGAGAATACTGGGGAGAATCGATCACTCCGCGCCTTTCTCCGTCCTGGCTATCCACTTCCACAACCAGTGGTCCAGAGACCGAAGATACATCTTCGATGTCTTCCGCATTGCTCATCCAAAGTTCATCCCTCTGCTTTGTCTGACATTCCTCTATGACAGGCCCACGAAGACTACAGTAGGGGCACTCAGCCAATTTACGGGGACAGATCTGCCCCGCGTGATCTTCCAAACACCTGGCGCATGGAGGTGCCAACATATGCACATTACGTGCCAAATATCGCACAGCTCCACTCAGGGCCTCTTCGCCTCGAGTTAGGTTTTGGAGAGCCTCCAAAATCTTGTCGTAGGTCGGGTTCGTCGACATCTATCACACCAGCAGAACCACAACACAACCTATCTAAAAAGCAGGAAATAGAGAAATGAAAGAAACTTAACTTATACTTATAGTGCGATGGATGATGCACGATGAAGCTTTGACCGCACACTTGAACTCTGCTCGGATACCAAAAGTTGTGGCGCCCCAAACCCCGACCTTGGAAAAACCTTGGAATTTTCAGTGAATTTTTTTTTGAAGAGTTCAAGGGTTTAAGTAGTAAATCCGCGGAAAGCAAGTGTGGGGAAAACGACAAAGCCGCAAGTCTGGGCGACCACCACAGATGGGTGCAACAAGTGAAAACAGTGTAACCAACGGTGTGTACAAAAGGTGTAGCTGTAAGGAAAAAGGGGAAAACATCCCAACGGTCTAAAGAGTTTACAAAGTGTAAGTACAAAAGTACAAAACAGGGAATACATCTCAATAAATAACCAAAACCCCAAAAAAAAGAGACCACCAGGTACAAGAACTGCAGGTCAAGTGTGTGGGTCCCCCGAGCCTCCACCGTGTGTCATCGCATCCGCACTATACCTGTTCGTCACCTACATCCCCATAAAATGGGGTCAGTCCTCTTGCGAGGTGGTGAAGAAGCAACCACAAGCAGATATATAATCAACTCACAAGGAACTGAAAGTAAGCTAACAAGTGATAAGTGTAAAGTGACAAGTACTAGTCAACTACCAAGTAACACTGAAGAAACAGTAGAGCAAGTACTCACGCAGTAACTAACTGTAACCAGTGCAGTGTAAGGTAACCGAGTAACAGCTGAAACAAGTAAAGTAACTGAAGTAGAATCTACAGAACACGTAAAGTAGCAACTAC
Source organism: Nuphar pumila (assembly GCF_984573655.1). Taxonomy (NCBI): domain Eukaryota; kingdom Viridiplantae; phylum Streptophyta; class Magnoliopsida; order Nymphaeales; family Nymphaeaceae; genus Nuphar; species Nuphar pumila. The sequence continues at coordinate 116,045,282 of NC_143257.1, read as the reverse complement.
AGTATGTCAGCTGTTTGGTTAGTCTTTAAGTTCTTCTGATTACTCCTTCGGGTACGCGAAGAAACCTCGCATTCTGTGAGACATGCACTCGGCGTCTGTTATTCAACTTATGGTGTGGTAACCGGGGAAGCTACAGACCGAGTCAACCATATGCGAGCAACACACAGCTAGGAGAAAACACTCGCATAGGCAAAAGATTGCAATCCGTACTACTGCAGTAGTGAGGCCCTAAGAAGGTACCTCGACCTTCCTGACTCTGAGTGACTGGAGGCCAAAGGAACGCTACAGCTCCTATCAAAACACGTGTCATAGTAACGACGAGTCACTTAGGCAAAAGATTGCAATCCGTACTACTGCAGTAGTGAGGCCCTAAGAAGGTACCTCGACCTCCCTGACTCTGAGTGACAGGAGGCCAAAGGAACGCTACAGCTCCTATCAAAACACGTGTCGTAGTAACGACGAGTCACTTAGGGTTGTACCATCCACCCTCTCCCAAGGTGAACCATTTTGTGAATGGGGCGAAGCGGGTTTATCTTTCTTAAGGCTCAAGTTCAATCATACCTCACAACGAGGAATCTGCCTCGTGGTTCCCGCGGGGTACGCAAAATGAGGACTTGGCTTGCCCATCCACGTGCTCAGCCTCACATGGCCAACGGAGCACACTGCTTGTGAAAACAGTCAAAACACCATATTATTTCATTTTTTGTTTAGGGTATAACGCACAAGAGTCCACTCCACACAAAGGCCACTGCCCGAAGACTCCAACTGAGCCCACAATGAATCATTTCAACATTCATACCCTATGGTGTTCAATTTCTATCCTTTTATCTCATGAGGTAAGTGCATCTAATGCGCTTTCCAATGCCTCAAGCAATGTACCCCCTTAGGGTACGCACTACTCAATAACAGTGTCAGGATGTGCTAAGTGCAAAGTGAAGGAATATCACAAGTTTCTATCTTTTGCACAAATATAAACAACAGAGGCATCACATGATATTAAACTGCACTACATTGCATACTTCAGTGTTATAATTGCATTCATCTACATTTTCATATTCAAGGGTTTGAAATCGAACTTAATCAATCATCCTGTCTAATGGGAATAACATTGGTTTTCCCCCAAGGTGAATCGTTGCTCTTGTACGGAAGATGCAACTGTGATCCAAAGGACCATTACACGTGGTTCAATGCAATTATATATTTATGGTGGAATCTAAGATATTCCCGCCTTATGGGTACAACATTAGCTATTTCCACGGTATGGGGAGCCGCGCCTGCGGTCCCGAAATAAACCGTTTGTCAAAATGAATGTTAGATTAACATTAATTGATTCGAAGTGTAACAATATCATAAGAGATATTGGGACGGAACACAAGAGTGTCGCATGTCCATTCAGACATACCGGAACAATCATTTAAGTGTTGTTAACCTACATGTGTACATATATATATATACATACATTCACGTTACAAAGATACTCAAGGTTCCACATGCCTATACTTATATACACGTAAGTATATACCCAATCACACTTATATATATATATATATATATATATATATATATATATATATATATATATATATATATATATATATATATATATCAAACTTGATGCGACTCAAAGCATGTACACTATGCCAAAGCTTAACCGAGGTGTGAAGGAGGTGTAGGCTAACTAAATCCGACATTGGGTCTACTATGGTTCAACTAGAAATGGAGACAAGCTGGTTTTGAATGAAAGTGTGTTTGACAGCCATAATAGTTGGATTTCGGGTCTGCAAGGGTACCAATGGGGAGTTTACACACTTGCGGTCAAGGAAAGAGAGTTTCAGTCCCGAACAATGGTCTGGCCTTTCCAGGCCTAACTACCTTGCATACCGACAGGGTCTGGTTCGATTCATAGTTCGGGCCAGATCAGCCAATGGTTTCGGTTGGGGCTAAATCCAACCCTGACAAGGGTCAATGTCAATTCTAGTGAAAAGAGGCACTAAGGCTGATCAAGGGGAGGTCTGGTCCTTAGGACCCAACGACTGCTAAGACAGGGCAGGGTCTGAACTTCTCAGTTCAGACCTGAGCCCAAAGTGGCTCAGCCGAAAAGGGAAGCTCGGGGTGTCCAGCACCTAGTGGCTGGCACACGACTCCAACATGGATGAGCCACAGCTAACCCTGGGTGCCAAGAGGTTTAGGTCTGAAATCTCGATTCAGACCTGCACCCCCCCCCCCCCCCCCCAAGGGCTAATCGAAAGTCATGGGCGCCCAACACCCAAACGGTGCGCACCCAACCGGTCAAGATGGACTGTAGTGCTGGTCTGAATCCATGGTTCAGACCGGCAACAATCCAAGGCAAAGAAACAAAAAGAAAATAATACAACAAAACTTACCTCCAAAAAAAAAGAAAAAGCTCATAGAGGGCTTGTGCTGGGCGCGCGGGCTACCCGCATGGCGTCCAGCTCCAGCTAGGGCGAAAACTGGTTGTCCAAGGGGTTTGGTCCGCTGGACCAAGTCTGATGCTCTTCCCAGCAGCATGAGCAAGAGCTCAAAAGGGGCGGTCGAGCAGCCAACCCAAAGGGGTATGGCATCGAACGACCGGTCTTTCCCCTGGTCGGTCGAAACACTCGGTGCCCAGGTGCGCCAACCGGGTGAACCGACTCGAGAACCAACGGGTCGAAAAGAAAAAAATAAGGAAAATAAAAAAAACAAAGCAAGCATTACCTTGCTGCTGAAAAGGCCAAAGCTCTACGCTCAAGCAGGGCTGGTCACGACGTGACCCAAGCCCAGATCGTTGTTGCAATACCAGTCCCAACGCGTGGGGACTGGATTGAGCCCAAACACTACTAAAAGAAACATCCAAAAGAAAATAAAAGAATGTTGATGGCTGAAATGCACCAACCGACGTTCCAGCATTCCGAGATCATGCCAAACGGAATGGGTGTGGGCTGGACAAGCCCAGCTCTGCCCAGCACACCCGAAGAAATTGCTATAGCTGTGAACACAACATGAATACAACAGGAAAGAAAAAGTAACAACATTTTTTTTTTGTTGAGAAGGAAGACAACAACAAGCATAGAAGGTGATTAAAACTGAAATGAAATCGATAGGAAGATCAAAAGTAAAGATTGTAAATGCATGCTACAAAATGATAATGCAAATCCATGGTGATTCAAGATTACAACTACAAATCTTGGAGCTAATCCACCGTATGGACTTGCATGCAAAGATGAAAAGTCCCACCGGCTTCCTTTTCATACCGAAATCATAAACAAGAAGGGTGAATCTTCACCTTAGCTAGTGGAAGAAGAGGAAGGTGATGTTGCAGCTATACGTTAAGAGGTTCCCACGGTTGGAGAGAGGAAACAAGTGTGTGTGTGTGTGTGTGTGAGAGAGAGAGAGAGAGAGAGAGAGAGAGAGAGTCTTTGAAAAAAAATCGCCCAACAAGAGAGGGGCCCATTTTTTTTCTAAGAGTTTTTATAGGATATTCTTTAGGTTGAACGGCTAGGATTTTCCCCTCCAAGATGGAGGGCTGGGGTGCTCCACGCCCCCCATAGCCAATGCATGTCAAGCTTTTAAACTTTTTAGAAAGACTTGCAAAAATACCATTTTGAAAAGCCATTAATGTTTTGAAAAATTTCAAGGGCTGCCCAAGGCTAGCCGCTCCTTAGGCCCAACCGGTTTTGAGTATTTAAAAACTTTTAGTTTTGTTTCAAAATCGCCATGGGGCGCCAACCCCATGCTCTTTTTTTTTGAAAAGACGCCCCTCATGATGGGCTTTGGGATCCATAATGAGGTTTTTAAAAAGATACATGGCCAATAGAGGCCCTCTTTTTAAAACCATGCAATCTTCTTGCAAAAACGCCACCCAGCTGGTCCACCCTTGACCAGCTGGTCAACCACGGCTATGGATGTCCACTGAAAGGGTCGCCCATGGGTCTTGGATCCACTAAGTGCTCTGGATCAAAAGCCAAAACCCGCCAAAAATGTATGTCATAAAAAAACACATATTTAATGAAACAAAGTAATAATTTAATCCCAACAAGTCATTTCATTCTCTTAATAACCTTAATTAACGTAGAATGGTCGAAGCCTCTTAAGGAAATCACCACTCGTTCGTTAAAATTAAGCGTTCTAAGTTTCGGGTCCAAATTTAAGTCAATACTCGTAATTCACATGCACTGACGAGGTTTCCTTGTCGTTCGGGTCTAAATTTCGGGGTGTATCACCACCACCTTATTCCAAACTTATCCTAAAGGATTCAAGTGTTGATTCGTTCTAGATTTCCTAAAATTGCTTTATTTACATAATATTACGCGATTTACCCAGTTCTCAAAATAAGCAAATCTTCAAAAATTGCGAGAACATAAAAATTCATCGATTTCCATATAATTACACCATAATCATCAAAATTAGAATCGTGGATCTTACACTCCCAATCAATGATCATTTACTGGCGAGATCCCACTTGTCGGCGCCCCATGATACTGCTAGAGGAGGTGATGGTTCAACCCACCTGGAAGTGGTGGAGGGCCCTCCATCTGCAGTCGAAACTAGGTATGGCAGTTTTTTGAGCTTCTAACAAACCGAACTGGTTCGACTCTACTACGCTGGTGGAACCTATTTTTTATCGATATCAAACTGATTCTGGGTGGATTCAAAGTAGTTTGGTTCCTCATCGGACCAAGTCGAAGGTCGCGCATATCGGTTCAAGCCTTCTGACCCTGATTTGTTATTCAGTTTACTCGAGTTTCACGATTTCTTCAAGTTTTTGGGTCCTGAGTCATATTCTGAACCAACTTTTGGATCGCGGGTCGACAAAGCAAGTTGTCCAAATCCTATATTTAGTGATTTCTTCAAGTTGGATCAAGCCCATACTGGGGCTATTTAATCCAGATTAGTGTAGGGATTCATATCACTATGGATGGTTAGGTAAGAATGTTTCAAGATTTCATATACATATTAGAGCAAATCCAACTTGATCCACTCAGTTTGTGGTGCAATATATAGATCTAGTTTCATATTGTGGGCCCATAACCCACAAGGTGAAATGAGATTGAAAAAAGTATAAGCGAGATCCAGATTTGAGGGCAAGTCTTCTTCAACCTGGAGAGAGTGATGTAGGAACAAAGTAGAAGACCTGGGTTCATAAAAGATCAGTTTAGATCCATTTTAGATTTTAAAATTTGTTTTGGATCTTTGTACTTAGATATTGGATGTTATGATAAGTTTTTTTTTTTTGGAAAGTTATCTAAATATGTTAATTAATTTGATTGTAATTAGAAAACTCATTTATAAAAAGATGAGAGATATATGAGGTTATCAAGAGTTGATTTGAGAATATTAAATTGAGTTATTCCTTGTTTTTCAGTTATTTTTTGCTTTTTCAACTTTTTCTAGATATAATCATAGTTAATAGATTTTTTTCGTAAATCGAGCATTCTCAATTTATATCAAAATGTGTTTAAATGAATTTATATTTGTATTTATATATTATAAGAAATTTATATTTGAACTTTGAATGTCTGAAGAAATTTATGAGCAAAGAATAAATTTATATTTTTAAATGAATTGATAGGCAGATTATGAAGTTATATGTTTGAATGTTTGATAAAAAAGTTAAAATGTGTTTGAATGAATTTATAAATATTGAAAGTAGGACTCAAATTATAATGGATTCTATGGATGTTGTTAAACTAATTACCTTAACCATGTTATATATCTATATTTGAAGTCATTAGTTTAGCTATTTGGTACTTTGATTTTTTTTTAATAATTAACTAGATGCAGCCTACGAGTCACCAAGTTGACCCGCTCAAGTCATGAGTCTCTAGTGGATGTGCCAATTCCCGGATCACTATGCATTTGTGCCCTTCAGCTCCACCCCTAATTATCACCATGCCTTGTCACAACTATATGGGATCGGCTTTGTGAGTCCTATTTTTATAAAAACCAGTACAAGAACATAGTGGATCCACCGCCACGTGCCGGCCAACTGCTCCTCCGCCGCTCCCTGCCTCCCCTCCCACCGCTTCACTTCCATACCAGTTGTGAGAGGCGTACGCCTTAGTACCTGAGGCGTACTCCTCAGAGGCGAAGCGCAGGCTCAACGCCTCGCTTCGCCTCATCGCATTTAACAACCTTGATAGCAAATGCCAAAGCATCTAGGATTTAGGTCCCAGGTACACATTGGAACTAAGCCTCTCATGCCCTAGCATCCATACACGCATTGGGTCTGTCCTTTGGTAGTTTTGGTTGCATTTCCTACGGTCATAAAGAGTAGTGGTCCTTTTTCATATGAGACCTCTGGTCCTATGCCGGGCCTTGTACATGGAAGTGACAATAACCGGTGACCTGAAAGAATGGACCTTAAACTACTAGGCCTGCATCCTCTGGATCCGAATAGAAATCTGCATTTTGATCAACCAATAGTATTCTGAGTCCGAATCCAAATAGGATCTAATGATGTAAGATTAAATCTGGATTAGAAATATATATATGTTGGTAATACGTGTAAAATATATAAACAGTTCGGATTAGATCCAAATCCAAATATACATCCCATATAAAATACTGATCTCAATTTGATCGAAAAAAAAAATGATCTGAATGTGGCAAATCCGAATCCAATCTGAATATCTTTAAATCTTACTTTAGTGATCCGTAACATGAAAGAAAGTGTCAGATCGGATATGAGGTTCGGTCAAACCGATCCTTTTTGCAGCCCTATCTCAATTATTGTGGATGGTAGCTTGCCCATTAGGTACACCATGGACCAGCAAATTGTTTTGGACAAGACACTATTTTACCAAAACGAGACCCCTCGCTTGCTTAGAAATGTTATATTGGACTTGAGCTGGACCAAGGTTGGTCTAGGTCTAGTTGTGACCATATTTTAGTATTGGCTAATTTGGGTCCAATTGGGGAGCAACCGGGTCCAATCCTATCAATCACAGCTCATTTGGGCCTACTGCTATGGCTAGGCCTGATCTTGCAGGTCCAGGTTGATGGGCTCAAGCTTAAAGGCCTGTCCGGGCCAATTTGGTCGGTTGGCCCAATTGCCTTGAGTTGCTTTTAGGTTGTTAGGTCCAGCCTGGGGGGTTTGGGCCGTTCACAATTTATGCTTGAGCCCAACTTTTTTAAGCTTGTTTGGCAAATGGTTGAGGCTTGAAGGGAGCTGGACGTGGACCGTGGTTGTGAGAATTTTTAGAGTGCATTTGATACCTCGGATTGGATCTCAAACTCGGATTTGAGATAAGAGGATTTGGCCCATCTCTATCCTCTAATTCCAACCTCTGTGACAAATATCGCGATATTTATAAAAAATATCATCGATATATCGCGAGAAATTGCCTGAAAGTTTAAAAATGGAACCGTGACAAATATCACGATATTTATATTTTAAAAAGTTATTTATCATGAAAACCCTTGATATTTTTATTTTTAAATGTGTTTTATTTATAAAAAAAATAAATTTTGTATTTTTAAAATTATTTTTTATTGCAAAGATTTTGCCAAAAAAGAATGCAAGATTTATGAAAAAATTCAAAATCTCTCGAGTTTTTTTGCCATTTTAAACTTTTGTCACTATGATTCCAACTGATCTGAGATCCCCATTTTCCATGGATTTGGGATTCAGAGTTTGTTTCTCTCTGTCAAATATGAGCCTTATGCCCCGTTGAATACATGGATTTTAGAGTTGGAATATTCAATTGCATCCTAAGGAGGCGTTTGATACCTTATGGTTGGAATATTCATTTTAGAGTTAGAATGAAAAGAGGGAAGTCCGTTCTTGGATCATCTCATTCCTTTCTTGTTCGTCATGAACTCGTTCATGATTGGTTGGTATAGCTGGCGAACCTTGCCACAAGCAGCTCGTTTAAGCTTAAACGAGTTGGCTTGACTCAGTTCGAGAGAGCTCGTATAGATAAAATGTATATATTTTAATGTATAATATATATTTTAAGTGGAACATATAAAAAAATGCATAAAAATATATATATATATATATATAAAGAGAAGGATAAATGGTAGATATATAATCTAAACTATTAACTGTAACATATAACAAATATATATATTTTAAGTGTAATATATGAAAAAATATATGTTCCATGCATAAATAACATAAATTATTTTTACACCATCCAGTTCGTATTCGGCTCTTCTCATATAGGGTTAAGCTGAGTTTAAACTCGGCTAGGCTAAACATGAATAAGACCGAGCTGCGGGCTCAGTCCACTGGTGAACGAGCCGATCCCTAAACCTACTATTTAGGGATTTATATGCAGGGCTGGAAAAACGAGCTGAAAGAGCCAAGTTTGAAGTGTTCAAGCTTGGTTTGTTCTTGTGGCGAGCCAAAGCCGGTTCAACCGCATAATGAGCCCAAGTTAAACGTGCCTAAGTTCGAGCTGACTTGTTTATAGAAACTATACATTGATTTAGAGTTGGGAGAAACAGGAATACGTGCTTCTAAGGGTCAAGCCGAGCTGAGTACCTATTGTTCATATTCAAAATTTCGAGCCAATTTTATGAGTTTGAATGAGCTCTTTACGAGACAAACATGAGCCGAGCCACGATCGGCTCAGCTTGTTTCACGGCCCTAATATCTTCATATATCCAATCTCCCATTTGCATCAGTGGAGGATTTGGAGTAGGTCCCATGTCAGATCCAATCTAGAAATTCAGGATATTCAAGGTGCGCTTGACTATTTCAAATCCGGGATCCAAGGAATAGATCAACGAACCCATGCTAAATCCATGGGTTTTGCAAACACAATATCTGAGTCCAGAAATTACTCCCACATTCATGGATTTTCTAGCCTAAAGGAAGAAGGTCCATGCAGAAATAAGTAAATTCCAGATCCACCTTTTTTTTTTATTTCACCAACCACAAGATCACAAATCCAGACTGAAATCGTTGATGCTAGGGGTATCAACAGGTCGGGTATGATCCGACCCTCACTTGTACCGGTCCAATAGGATCTGGGTTTGAGGTCCGATTAAGAAGCCGATTGATATACAAACCGGGTATGGTTGATGAAAATTCATACCAGGCATGGATCCAATTTGAGTTTGAATTAAGATCCACAAAATTTCAATGTAAAAATATAAAAAAAAAATAGTTATTTGACCACGCATGGGCCGGGTCTGGTTTATATAATCATCCTAATCGAACGTGGGTATGGTTTTACCTATAGTTGTTCCTGTCAGACCTGCTCAATCCTATACCAACGTACCAACATTTCTTAGTCTGATCCAGTCTGGACCCGCACATTTCGGTTGAGGGTCCGACAATTGATACAGCCCTAGTTGACGCACCTAATGGACCCACACTGGGTCCACAATTGTATGATCCAAATTAAGTTCATGCCTAGCATGGGCTCAAGCCCTGACTAGGTTAGGTTATAGTCATTTGTGCAGTCAAAGAAAGCTACTTCAGGTCAAAGTCTCCACTGACAAAAGGTCCATTTGGTAAAGCGAAACACAGGAACCCAAAACCGACTCGGATCGGCATTCTCAGGATGAATTGAGTTTCAGACAGGCAATTTTATATTCAAGACTCGGATAAGATATCCCAATAAACCGGTTCTTCAGAAACGAAACCGATTTATCCAAGTCATCCGACGAGTCAAACGTATCTCTGCAACCACTAAATGACAAACGGTTCACGGACACAACATCCTAGACAACAAGGCAGCGATATTTACGAAAAAGAATAGGGGTAATTTAGTCATTAAATCGGTAACTGACTTCCCCTGGTCGTGAGCAGGAGCTAGGCGTGTGAGGCACGGACCCACACGTGTCCCGCGGCCAAGAAACCCTAACCTAGCACGCGATATATAGAATCACACGTGTGAAAAGGTGGGCCCACTGGATCGGGGAACCCTAGGAGAAAAAAAAAAGATGACTAGTGGGCTCCACAGGACCTCCAAAACAAGCTTTCCAGCTGGATGCCTGGATCACGACAGCAGTCGGCAAAAGCCACGCACGTGCGACAGTCATCCAGGGTGTGACACGTGACTGGGGATACGGATCTCAGGCTTGACCGACACCGGGTCGGGTCCTGACACTAGACTCGTACCCGAACTCGATATTGGTTTTTGTGTATTAATCCGAGTCCGAGCCTAATTTAAATCTGAATTTGAATACATGCAAAAATGTCGGATTTTAAGTTGGTTTGATCAGGATTGGGCTTTAGTTGATCTCGTCCGACATTTGAATCCGATTAGTTCAAATCCAAATAGGGGTCGGACTCGGTATTGCCTGTAACTAACCAAGTCTGCGATGAATTTAATCCATTCATCTTTTTTTTTCTCCAAAAAAAAAAACCCATCCTTGTGTAAACCTCAGCTTAGCAATTTTATCTACACCATTGGGGTTTGAACCTGCAACGTCCCCATACAAGGTGATGTGGACTAGCTACTCCTACCGAACAAGGGCAATTCACACTACCAGATTGCTATGTCACAAGATTAGAATATGACTTTACTTTAATACTATTTGATATTTTTAATTATTTTGATAATACAGTATTTATGTATATTAAAGACATAAAAAATAGTTTTGTATTGATTAAAAAATAAAAAAATTCATATGCTCGTGGGTTATTTTTCAAAAAAAAATTCCGGTTTGCGTTTCGGGCTGGTGTTGTGAATCGTGTCGCACCCGTGTCTTTGTCACATAGCCAGGCCGGATGTAAACACGTCTAGAGACGAACCGGACCCGAGACCGTACTTTGAGATTGGAATATGAACCGGGTCCGGACCAGGACGCACCCACCAATCCTGCCCCTTCTTAAAAGGTGTTTGCGGGGAGGGAAGAGATCGTACGGCTCTGCTCTGCTCTGCTCTGCTTTCTCTCTCTCTCTCTCTCTTTTTCTAGGTTTTGAAGTACTAACTCTGAGCGCCTTTAATGGTTTTAGGGTTTTGAGTCTTTTGACGACTCTCTTTTCTCACCCTTGCTGGAAATTCCCGGAAAATCCAGGAATTTTCCACGCGGAGGCCTCTCGAAGCGGGCTCGAGATCGCGATCTACGGCTAGGATTCAGAGGCGGTGACGATGAGCTAGTGAGGGTTTGAGATTCGAGCGTTTTCCTCCCTTTTCAGGCTTTTTTCCTCCCTTTCCTGGGGGAGTTCGTATCCTCTCGGGATATTCGGAATCGCTCTTTCGGGGAAAAAATGATTTAAATATTGGGAGAAATTCCTGAAATTTCGGTATTTTGAAATTTCAATCTTCCCGTTCCCTCGCCTCCGATCTAACTTGTAGGGCTTCCGTTCGGTCTTTCGAGAACTTTTGAATTTTCTTATCTGCCCTTTTCCTTCTGTTCTCGATCCGTGGCTTCATAAACCAGAAATGGAAGAAAAAAAACCCTGAGATTGTTAGAGAAATCTGGGTCGTAGTCTGAACAACTTCCCAACTTTTGCTCTCCGTCTCCGGAGATTGCTGGCTTTCTTGGCTGGTTTGGGGGTTCTCCTTTGAAAGCGTTTTCTCCGGGAAGAGTTTATCATTTTTCTTCAGAAAATTCGGTTTAATCTGCGGTTTGGTTGTTATTCCGGCAATGCAGCTTCGTCCATCGCCGGAAAATTCCATTTTTCCGTGACGCGTTAAGTCTAGGGTTTCATTTCTCTGCTTTTCATGGAATTCCTTTACCTTTTCTAGTGGAAAATCGCTTCAATCTGGGTTTTCGGTTGTTCTTTTGGGAATGCAGTTCCTTCCGTCATCGGAAAAGTCCGATTTTTCCGTCGTCAGACGAAACTAGGGTTTGGACGTGTGCTTTTTTCTGGACCTAGGGTTTTGGTTTCCTTTACCCTTTCTGAAAGCGTGTTAACCTCCGTTTTTTCTTTTTTTTTTGTTGTTTGTCTTCTTCGTCTTCTACTTCATCGTGGTCTGCTACTTCTTCCTGTAAGGCAGGATGCAGATGCAGCGTCCTATTCCGATGGAGGACTTTGCCCTCAAGGAGACATCGCCGCACCTCGGCGGCGGAGGCGCGGGCGGCGACAAGCTCACGAGCACCTACGACCTCGTGGAGCAGATGCAGTACCTCTACGTCCGCGTCGTCAAGGCGAAGGATCTCCCTGCCAAGGACGTGACGGGGAGCCTGGATCCCTACGTCGAAGTGAAGCTCGGCAATTACAAAGGGACGACCCGCCATTTCGAGAAGAAGACCAACCCCGAGTGGAACCAGGTCTTCGCCTTCTCCAAGGAGAGAATCCAATCCACCCTGCTCGAGTGCGTCGTCAAGGATAAGGATCTGGTGAAGGATGATTTCGTCGGCCGGGTGGCCTTCGATCTCAATGAGGTCCCGAAGCGAGTCCCGCCCGACAGCCCTCTGGCACCCCAATGGTACAGGATCGAGGATCGCAAGGGCGAGAAGTCGAAGGGCGAGCTCATGCTGGCAGTGTGGATGGGCACCCAAGCAGATGAAGCATTTCCGGAAGCGTGGCACTCGGACGCTGCCGCAGTCCCGGGTGATGGCCTCGCGAACATCCGGTCGAAGGTATATCTCTCGCCTAAGCTTTGGTATGTTAGAGTCAATGTGATTGAAGCTCAGGACTTGCAGATTAGCGATAAGGGTAGGTACCCAGAAGTTTTTGTTAAGGCAATGCTAGGAAACCAGATCCTGAGGACTAAAGTGTCGCCGAGTAGGAGCCCTAATCCACTCTGGAATGAGGATTTGATGTTTGTTGCAGCGGAACCCTTTGAGGAACACTTGATATTGAGTGTGGAGGATAGGGTGGGACCTGGAAAGGATGAGATCTTGGGGAAGTCCGTGATTCCACTGCAGAGTGTGGATAGGAGGTTTGACTATAAGGCTGTCAACACCAAGTGGTGTAATCTTGAGAAGCATGTGGTTGTGGAGAATGGCGGTGATCAGAAGAAGAAGGAGGTCAAGTTTTCTAGCAGGATTCACTTGAGGATCTGTTTGGATGGTGGGTACCATGTTTTGGATGAGTCTACCCACTACAGCAGTGATCTGAGGCCGACGGCCAAGCAATTGTGGAAGCCCAGCATTGGGGTTCTCGAATTGGGTGTCTTGAATGCACAGGGGTTGCTGCCGATGAAGACAAAGGATGGTAGGGGGACTACAGATGCTTACTGTGTTGCCAAGTATGGGCAGAAGTGGGTTAGGACCAGGACAATCATCGACAGTTTTACCCCAAAATGGAACGAGCAGTATACTTGGGAGGTTTTTGATCCTTGTACCGTGATTACTGTGGGTGTGTTTGATAATTGTCATCTTCAAGGGGAGAAAGCTTCTGGGAGTAGGGATACAAAGATTGGGAAGGTGAGGATACGCCTTTCGACCCTGGAGACTGATCGTGTTTACACACATTCCTATCCTCTGCTTGTCCTGCATTCGACGGGGGTGAAGAAGATGGGGGAGGTTCATCTGGCAGTTCGCTTTACGTGTTCTTCGTTGCTCAACATGTTGCACATATACTCGCAGCCTTTGCTGCCCAAGATGCATTACCTTCATCCCCTTTTTGTCACTCAGCTGGATAGCCTTAGGCACCAAGCCACTCTGATTGTGTCCACGAGGCTGAGCAGGGCCGAGCCCCCTCTAAGGAAAGAGGTTGTGGAGTACATGTTGGACGTTGATTCTCACATGTGGAGCATGAGGAGGAGCAAGGCTAATTTCTTTAGGATCATGGGTGTTCTGAGCGGGTTGATTGCAGTGAGCAAATGGTTTGATCAGATATGCAATTGGAAGAATCCATTGACGACCATTCTGGTTCATGTGCTGTTCCTGATATTGGTTTTGTATCCTGAGCTGATTCTGCCCACGATCTTTCTCTACATGTTCCTGATTGGTATATGGCACTTTAGGTGGCGACCAAGGCAACCGCCTCATATGGACACTCGACTGTCCCATGCTGAAGCTGTTCATCCGGATGAACTAGATGAAGAATTCGATACCTTCCCAACCTCTCGGCCGAATGATATAGTGAGGTTGAGGTACGACCGCCTGAGGAGTGTTGCCGGAAGGATTCAGACGGTGGTTGGGGACTTGGCGACCCAGGGTGAGAGGCTGCAATCTCTGTTGAGCTGGAGGGATCCACGGGCAACTGCTCTGTTCGTGACTTTCTGCTTCATCGCAGCCATTGTTCTGTACGTTACCCCATTCAGGGTGATGGCCATCATCGTCGGATTTTATCTATTGAGGCATCCAAGATTCAGGCACAAGCTCCCTTCTGTCCCTCTGAACTTCTTCAGGAGGTTGCCTGCAAAGACCGATTGCATGCTATGAAAACCATGCATGGTGTGCAGGAGTCAATGGTTCTTAGCGTCCTGCGTGTCTGTGTTTATCGTTATGGGATATGTTTGGTTCATCAGCCTGCTTGGCGATGGTTGCAGGTCTCTTGCAAGCTTCCCTTTTTCTCGATCGATGGTTTCTGCTACATGATGTATAATTTTATTTGGTACATTTCACTATCTGCCTTGTTTAAACCTTGATATTTCTAATGTCTCTGTTGGCTTTTCATTTCTTGTTCTTGTGGTAATCAGTAGTCTGGTTTCACAGATTCACTCCTTTTTAGTGTGCTGGAGAAGATAAATTGCATGCATGCATGTTAGAAGTTATTTATGCACACAGGCTCACATGCTGCTAGATGCTTTATGAGTATATGCTGCCATTTTATTGGGGTCATTGTGGTGAATTTCCAAAGAGTCTTTGTACAGAGTTTGGGTTGTTATTTTGGTGTTCTCTCTGTTGAATTTTCCATAAGATTCTCTGTTCAGAGTTTGGATTAAACTTGTAATTTGGATGTTGCTTATTCTAATTGATGAATTCTCCAAGATGGGTCATGCCAATCTTGTGTTTTACTTGTGTTGCAATTGGCAGTTCTACCCATCTAGGGTAGTAGTGAAGGTCCCGTTTGCATTTGCTTGTCTTTTGGGTTTTGACCGAGTCTTTTTGGAGGTATGTGATTTGAGGGTAGCAAACAGACATCCTAAAGGCGTGTTGTGTGATGCTGTTTATAAATGCATAGTCATGTTTGTTTGGATTAGAGTAAGATTGTAACTTTTCTTTTGATAATAAATGATAGCGCTGCATCTTTTCTAGTGGAATTGAAATAATCTTTAAAAAAATAGTGGAATTGAAATAAAATATTATATAATGGACTTTGATTGTCGGTAGGTGTCATGTGACCATCTTAATAGTGTTATGTCTCTGCTTTCGTTACTGTCGTCTCTTTCAAACATGCCTGGCTCATTCCCATGTGCAAATCCTTTTCTTCACTATTTAAGTTGGTGGTTTTCGTGGCTATTTTGTTGTTTTCTGGAATAAATAATAAGAGTGTCAGAATGGTGGTGAGTTTATTTTGTGGGGCAAAGTGGAATGCAACATGGTTTTTGGTTTCTCATATTTTATGGACCAGATTTTTCAAAGATCTTCAGCTCCAATTCTTTTTGGTATCTTTATATATAATATATTTTGGGGTATTTCTTGGTTCTGTTTTGAGTGTTCTATTCGAGTTTTGTCTTCATTGTGCCATTAGTTTGTTGTATTTCCGTAACTAGTGTTATGATCCTATCTCATCCGGATCTGGTTCTTCACCTGTAAGGCGTTCTAGATCCAGTTAGTTGATGAACCTGGCTGATTTTGATTTTAAGTATTCGCATTGGGTTCTGAGAAAATCCATATCTGGCTAGTTTGAAAACGTATCTGATTTAAGACAAATAGCTGATCATGCCTGTTCCGTTCCCATCTGAATCCGAATCCCTATATTAGATCCATATCTGCCCGTATCCAACCTAATGCCTAGGCTTGGACGTGTACTAGTTGTGTGAATCGCTACGTCAAATGGTCCCTTGTTCCGGTTAATTCGTTATTCCGAGCTGAGAACTAATTTGACTAAGCAGTTTAACTTGATACGAATGCAAAGCGAGTTCGGATCATCGCCTATACTATCCCATCCCATTCTACTAAAACGAGATTAGCTGCAATTGGTTGGTTTCTCAGACGTCTTAGTGACGTTGTTCTTGGATATGCACGGGTCGATACTCTGGTTCTGTCTTGGACAAGTTTGAATGTGGGATCTGGGTTGCAACACGTGCGACCTGGACCAGACTCATCTTTAGCACAAAAAGAAACAAATGGATGACATTTTGAAGTCGATCAAACCCCTTGCCCCAAGGGGGGTTGGCATAGTAGGGTGGGGTCCTTGGCTGCTAGACAATCTGTCAAGGTTAGACGTCGCTCTTCTGCTCAAGCCAATGCATTGCATAGACTCCAGGGGCAAGGGTCCTAGCCTCGGAGTTTTATGCTGCCGGCATGACAACCGTAGGTATGGCAGGCTGAGCCAGTGCGATCAGGTCTTTGTGCAGGATGCAGTTTTTTCGTGTAATAGATTTTAAAAAAAATGCCAATAGCTTAGGGTTTTTTTTTGCGATAAATCTGAACCCTGTAGCATAGTTTTGCGAGGATGGACATTTGAACTGAGGGATTTTCACTTAAGAAAAAGTTTTTTTAGCATCCTGAAAATCGATAGTTATAATCATTTCAAAATGTGAGACTCATAAAAAACACATTTTTTGTGGAAAAAGTATGATGAAAGGGTTGATTCCTAACAAGACCATGCTGAAAGTATCTTATATATATATATATATATATATATATATATATATATATATATATATATGTGGAGAAACTGCCCTTAGGATCAGAGATCTAGCAGGCTGGCTCTGTCGAAAACCTACCATCATTGTCCTGAAAGTGTAAAACTACATCGGCTTACCCCTTGCCCCCCCAGGGAGTCGCCACGCTTCAGCTTGCACAAGGGGTGACACCCATAGGATTTGAACCTAGACGGCCTGCCTAGCGGCGTAAGCCCCATCCCACTTCACTAAACCTCTTTGCAGCATGGTGGACTTTTATATAATGTCAGATAGAGCTAAAGCAACATGCACCATAAGGTTCGAACTAAATTGTGCACACAAATGATTGTATTAGAGCGGTCTTAATATTTTAATTTTTGGTAGCTGACGTTATAGATGTACATGGTTTGTTTAGTTGGAATCAACTTTTTAATCATCGAACATATGAGCAGGTTTAAAAAAAAAATGGCCTAGAATTCTCATAAATTTCAAGGTTCATGATACTATATTTTTTCTTCTAAAAGACACGATTCAACAGTTGATTAGCAGCAAATGAATCATCTTAAACACATCTGTGTGGTCATTTGCAAAACAATTCCCTTTATATATATTTGAAAAGTATTGACTGTACTCTAGAGTATGATACTCTCTAGTTCAAACTTGCAGGTGTCAGCTTTATTTGGCCAATTTGACAGTGCGAATGCATTCAACATGGTCCATTTACTAAGGAATGCAGTTTGGATTGGGTGGTTTGAATGCAAAGGTACGATTTTCTTAATAGTGAATTTTGGACGTATCATAGACCATTGTTTTTTTTTTAGCTTTTAGAAAATCTGCTTATATAATACAATTAGATGATCTAAAAATCTTTTTTGGCTAAAAAAACCACATATTCATAGGGCTTAGTTTACAAAAAACCAAGAAAATATTAATGAATGGGTGGTTTCTACCAGAGATACAGTACACTCGAGGGTGGCAAATATTGTCCCTATATCGATATCAATAGGGCATATATTTAGCCGATTGTATCTATAATCTAGTTGGAATCTCAAAATGCATCCCATTTCGACTCAATCAAACCTAACAGGTGTATTCAACATGGTCTACTTGGTGGAAATTGATTCTTAGATCATGTTTTTAGATGAAATAACACAGTTTCTTGAGTTAAAAAAATGAGTGCATTTATATTGTTTTTTGCATCACTAGAGAAATCTGCACATAGGTCAAATTTTGGCAATCCAAAAGCTGGTTCCCACTAAAAAGACATGTAGATCACATTTACAAAGTTAGATTTAATAAAAAAAGTAAAATAAAGACTTGTAGGTACATGGAACTATTGAGCTGGAAATCTTCTGTTCAAGCATTATCAACTTTATCTGACCACAGAGAAATGTGTTCTGCATGGTTTGTTTGATAAGGATCAAATCTTGGACTGGTTATTTTGATCTAAAAATACAATTTTTTGAGTTGTGAAATTATAGTGCATTGTGGGGCCATTGATTTTTGAAGCGTTTAAAAAACCTACTTTCATGTCAAAATCACATATCTAAAACCCATTTTCTAATAAACAAAATTTTAAGTAGTAAATCACCTCCCATCTACAAATAAAATCTAAAAAAATATGAAAAAAGTGATTTATACTCGGTTCCCTTCCTTTAGTATCCGTGTGTGTGTGTATATAGTAAGTCCCATTTTAGTTTGTCCCCAAGTTTGGTCCCACCAAAAAATGCGCTGCAGGTAATTTTTGCTTGATCTAAACCTATAAATGTGTTTATCGTATTCTGCTTATCAGATAACATGCATTCAATTGTGTATTTTTCAGGCATATGTTTTTTTTCTAAGGGTGAAATCAATGGCTCATATTGTGTTAAATTTGATGATAAAAAAAATCTAATTTTGTAGTAAATTGAATTGACCCAAAATAGGTTTCCTTTTTTTTAAAGGCAAACTGTGGTTAGGCAGACCCCTACCAGTTATACAACTATATCATTGGGTTTTGAACCTGCAACATCCCAACACAAGGTGACATGCTGCTCTTACGGGATAAAAAACACCTATAACCATGTTTCTTGCTAGGACCTAACTTGGGATTTAACAAAAAATGAGACCTGACTAGAACATTTTTCACACACACACGCACATATATATATATATATATATATATAAAAGAACTGAACATATTAGTTCTTGTTTCTTGTTCTGCCTCATTCTGCCCTATAAGTTTGAACTGTTTTATGATAGATCTGAACCATTTGATGTGTTTAGCATGACCGATTTAGTGGGAATCGACTCCTGGATCATGTTGTTTGGATAAAAAACATGTTTTTAAGAGCCAAAAAAACTGATATCTTCATATCCATTGATTTTGGATCACCGGAAAAAAAATCTATATACAGCTCAGATTCCGGCGATCCCAAAGATGGTTCCCACAAAACAAAACGTATAGATCACATCTATGGTTGGTGTTGGCCATGGGAAAAAATATGTAAAACTGTGATTTTTGAAGGGCCTAACCGGTCCTAAACAAAAAAGGGGCCTAATATATTATATATATATATATATATATATATATATATATATATATATATATATATATATATATATATAGAGAGAGAGAGAGAGAGAGAGAGAGAGAGAGAGAGAGAGAGAGAGAGAGAGAGAGAGGTATGGGTTCTAAAGGCATTCTAAAAAAATGGGCTCACTTACCGAGTTGGGGGAAGACAAAATTTAAAGGTGGTAGTTGAACGACCTTATCATGCGCCGTCCGTGACCAGAAACCTTTCTGTATATGTCCACAATGTGAACTGTTTGCACTATTCCTGCAAATCAAAATCAGTGATGGCTTCTGGGAATAGATGAAGAACAGTGACCCCCATGCTTTCACATAAGTTGTAAATGCAAGCATGTCCTGTATTCAAACAGTGGGAGTTCTTCTTTCAAAAAAAAAAACAGTGGAAGTTCAAATAATCTTGCATGGATTTTTTTGTTTGTTTATGGTGCCCTATATTATTTAACCATATGTAGAATCGTAGGCTGAAATATCTGGGATATACAAGCAAGGCTGGCAGGATTTAGTATCTCTTGAATGTGACCTTTCTGGATCATCAAGGTGATCCAATGGGTACACTAGGATCAGTGGGGTATCCAGATCTTCCTAAGTTTGAAGAAACTACTATTGTACTAGAGGGTGAGCACAACCAAACTTAAATTGATCTAAATTGGATTCTCAGCCCATCTGATGTTCCTGTACTGCAGCCAAAGCTAAGAGACAAACTGGCACCATATGGACCATGACCAAATACTTGTCATCACTCTAGCTATGTCAATGAATCAGATTTTATCTGATATCCAACCAAATTTGATTCCTTTTAGTTTCCATTTAGTAAGACAAAATCATATCCCATTATAATCGGATGCAGATATGATTTTGACTTTTTACTACCGGATCTGACAAATATCCGAATGTGACAGATAACCGAATCTGTTTACATGTAAAAGAGTGGATCTGGTATGATTTTTCAATATCCGAATCCGTTTAGTCGAATATGCTATTATATTGGCCACATCTTATGTGAATCCGAACCATTTACATCCCTACATCACTCTTAGGTAGCCTTTTGCTAGAAGTAGTCCGCTTGGTTATGTCAGCCTTAAACTGTTTGAGAAGGGAAAGTAGAAAGATACCCAAGAAGTGATGGAAATTACCTGCTGTTTTATTGAATGTGGGACTTTAGTTTGGTAAAGCTTGACTTACATGTGGGTTAAAGGGTCCGCTTGGACTTGGCCTTCTTATTCTTGACTCGATGCCAGAATAGGTGCAATGTGACTGCATACTTTCTGTGTGCTGCTGCACCTGATTACCCACCATCTGCTGTTGAGTATCCCGAAGATGGTGGGTGATCAGGTGCAGCAGCACTTTAAAAGTGTGAGATATTACATTGCATCTGGTTCTTTTTTTTGACTTGTGGGGTCACCTGCATGGCCAGCCAGGTCGTTGTGACATGCTGTATCCCGAAGATGATGGGTGATCAGGTGCAGCAGCATGCTAAAAGTGTGAGATTACGTTGCACCTTGTTCTCCTTTTCTTTGACTTGTGGGGTCACCTGCATGGCCAGCAAGGTCGATGTGACTTGTAAGGGTGCTGCGAAGAAGGCACTAGATCAAACACTACTGGTACAACTGTCACCTATCAATGTTCGGAAAGTAACAACTTCAACCAATGGGGGCTTCTCTGTAGGGTTTCCCTCATTTGTGGGATCCATTGGTTCGATGCACATTCAGTATCACTGCAGAATTTCAAGTACGACGCCTGATCTTCTTGAGGACGATTTTCGTATTCGTTAGATAGCAATTTGTAGAAGTGCTCTCAGCTGAATGACGATTCAGCTGTTCAGAGTTTGAGGATCAGCGATTTATCGATAACGATTTGGCAAAGAGTGCTTTAACCTGAATAGTGATTTGCAGTACTCGTTGGATAGTAATTTGCAGTATCACTGGATAACGATTTGTGGTATCGCTGCATAGTGATTTGTGGTGTCACTGGATAACGATTTATAGTAGTCGCTTGATAGCGATTTGTGGCTTCAGATGGATAGCGATTTGTGCTAATGCACTTCAAGCGCATTGTAAGTTGTGCAAGACGTTTATCTTCCACATTAAATGCAGGTCTCGTCCTCTATTTAAGGGATGAATGAGAGAGCAAAATAAGAAGTAGAAGAAAGCAAAAAGGTGTGAGAAACTCTTTTAGGGCAGCGAAAGGGTGTGGAGTGAACACAAGCAAGAAGTGTTGCTACACTTCTTTCAGAACAACTTCGTCAAGCTGGTTCTTCAGATCATTCATCCTCTTGTTCATTTTGTTACACCTTATATGTTTGTAAGGCTTATGCCTTTTGGCCACTCTGTAATCTTTGTTTGAAGAAAGTGGAAGTTGCTGACCTATTGGTTATCGTGGACGTACCTCAGTTGAGAGGGAACCACGTAAATCGTTGCGTTGTTTTGTTTTCGATGTTGGTTTGTTTTGGTTTTATTTCTTCCATTGTCATTGCTTTATTGTTTTCATCGATTCACACTTGTGGGGAGGCCCGGTACATCCGTTTTAACCCCAACATTCCCTTGGTTGGTAAGAGCTGTCAGTGCACGTCTCCTTATGGTGCGACGTTTCAAGTTCAAAACCCTGATATATTGAATAATAACTGGTGGGTGTCTACCTAACCCCAGCTTGCCTTTCAAAATAAAAAGTTACAGCTTAAAAAGAAAAAGTTATTCCTTCAAAAACCGACTGCAAAATCACCAATTATATTGAACTTAAATTAGATCCACTTAAACTGGAAGGTCTCTACAATGACAGACTACAACTTGAAAACAATTGGTTTAATGTTATACCCTGATGTAAACCATTCAAATTTGCATTTGGATGGTGAAAAACTCATACCAGATCGGCTTTTTTACATGTAAACTGATTTGGATGTTTGTTGGATTTGATAGCAAGAAATCAAAACCATATCTGCATTCAATTATAATCAGATATGGTTTTGTATTACCTAGCATTCCGATGAATATCGGGTAAGATCCAAAGCAATCTTTTCATTTATTGATCTTTTTCCACCCTCTTTGTCAACTTGAAAGAAAAGTTGACTGGTCATTAGACTTAGTGCTAGAAAAAAGTGCAGGTACTGGTATCAGCATGTGGTGTTGATACTATTACCTATATTTTTTTACATGAAACACGTTCATACAAGTTTTTAATAGCATTGATACAGCTCCTAAAAGGAATTGTTGCAATTTTTTTAAAAATTTGAAAAGAAAAATATGTTTTGATAAAAATGCATGTTAATTAAAATAATTGAACATGTATACTTGATCAATCATTGTTATAAGTCTTCATAAAAATAGTCCTTGTAATAATTGCATTATTGTTTGTATGCGGATATGTTGATGGAAACAAGTTTGATACTCACTTATAATGTAATGTAAACAGTTTTTACTAGAGATGGTACAAGTTTTCAATGCAAGTGGAATGTGTTTCTTAAACATTTGATGCTTCTGTTTATGATTTCTGAAATGAGTTTGGTATTAGCATCTGGTATTGGTGTGCTTGACACATGATATGCTCAGGTGTTCCCTACCTTTTATGGACCCAACAATCCCAAATTGGGAACCAAGGAGCCTAAGCAAAATGATAATATCTAAAACACCTCTAGTGAAACCAAAAAGCTCAAGAAGAGGGGATCATGTGGGTACTCCTGACCTGTTATCATTAGAGGTCCCTTAAATGTCATTCATTCACTAAATGAGCAGCACACAACTACCATGGCTGGAGATTTTGGTCTCTGGCTGTCCATGTGATGTAAATCGAGATGGCTCAATTTATGATAAAATTATCTGAATTATTTAGGTTACTTGCAAATAAAACAATAGTAAAGAATTAGAAATTCAACAACTTAAAAAACTCAAGAAAAAGTACTAAAAAAAGTAATGAAAAGAAAATCAAAAGGTCTCATCAACAAATGAACTCTTCTCTCTCCCAAATCACCTATTCATAAAAATTCTCTAGATCTCGATCTTTATGTGAGCTTTCAAATTCGATTTGATCGAACCACTTTCTTGGCCTCAGTGGCGTAGCTAGGATTCATGTGAGGGGGGCGGGGGGGGGGGGGGGGGGGGGGATGCAAACAGGGTGTAGCAAAAAAAAAATGGTGTGATAGTCGGGGGTTCGGGGGCAACGCCCCCATAAAAAAATTTTTGAGATAAAATAAAAAATGGCTACAATTATTAATAAAAATCTATTTCATATGGACAAATCAAACTATTTGCTGTAGTCAGGGCTGGACTGGGGTAAAAAATGGATACAAATCTATTTCATATGGACAAATCAAACTATTTGCTGTAGTCAGGACTGGGCTGGGGTAAAAAAATGGATAAAAAACTATTTCATATGGAATTAGAGCTGGGCTTTAAAAAAAAATTTAACTGTTTGAGAGGCAGGACTGGGCCACTTCTCAGCTCTGCCTCTGCTTGACCCCAAGAAATGTTGGTTAGGGAGACATGCTATAGGTGAGCCTCTATCGTCCTCTCGTGCTCTGCACAAACCTCCGAAGAGCGTCCCCACCTCGATTGGATTCTCGATCAGTAACAGAGTTCACCTGAGAATTAGGCATGCCATCCTTCATCATAGTTGAATCAAGCGTACCTGAATCAGGGTCTCTTGGGCGATACTGTACCTACTCTGCAACCGCATCATTTTTATCTGGCTGAAAAGAATTCGGCTTTGATGAATTTGTTTGCTCATGATAAGAATATAAATCAACAACATTTAAGATAGTCGAGATTTGCCAATCTTCAGGCAGCTCAATGACGTAAGCATTGTTCTCTAAACGTTTTAACATAAAAAAATGACCGAATTTTTATAGACTCAATTTGCCATAAGTACCAAAAGAAAAATGCTCAGGACACAAATAGGCCATGACCAAATCACCCTCTACAAAGTTAACATCACAATGACTCTTCTCGACCCGAGACTTATAGATGGCATAATTTTCTTCTAGTTTTTTTTTTCACATGAGAATGGACTTCTTGTATGTAGTCAACAATATATTGAGCCATTGGCAAGCACTTTCCAACACGAGTAATCAGTGCTAAATCAACCACATGAATGGGATACCGACCGTAAACAATCTAAAATGGGGACCTTCCAGTTGACTGATTCACCGTATTGTTATAAGCAAATTCAGTTTGAGGCAAAATCAAATCCCAAGTTTTGATATTATTGCCACCTAAACTCTGTAACAAATTATCCAACATGTGGTTGACCACTTCTGTTTGACCATCTGTCTGGGGGTGGTATGCACTACTAAATTGAAGTTTGGCTTTCAAGAAAGACCAAAGTGACCTTTAAAAATAAACTAAGAAAATGAGTATCCCAGTATGAAGTGATAGATCGAGGAAGCCCATGATAATGCACTACGTTCCTAAAATAATAGGAGACTATAAGCGAGGCATCAATAGTGCATTTACATAAGATGAATATAGCCATCTTTGAGAAATTGTCGACAATGACTATAATAGAATCAAACCCACGCGATGTCCTAGGCATCCCTACTATAAAATCCATAGAGATGTGTTCCCAAGAACGGTCGAGAATGTGAACAGGAGTATAGAGACCTGTATTTTGTTTGTGCCCTTTGAAAACCTGACAAATTCAACATCTTTGGATAAACCTAGCAACATCATATCTCATTTTAAGCTATAATTAATGTTAACTCATAAGAGCATACGTTTTATCCTGTCCTAGGTGACCTGCAAAACCACCTTCATGCAAATCTGATGTTAAGAACAATATGAGGGAAGAATCTAGAATGCACACACAATTCCCTCTAAATAGGTACCCATCATGGATTTGAAAAGAAGCGTCCAATGACCATGTGTTAAAGAGACACTTATCCCAAATGTTTTTAAAATTAGAATAAGATGAATACAGGTCCCGAGACACTTCAAATCCTATGATATTGACGAACATAGATGACAAAAGACTATTCTTTTGACTAAGTGCATCAGCTACTTTTGTTAAGAGTACCATATTGATGTCTGATAATAAAAGTGTACTCCTGTAGGTAACTAACCCACTTAACATGTCTAATACTCAATTTCTTTTGGCTATTGAGGTGCTTGAGTGCTTCATGATTAGTGTATAGTACAAACTTCTTATATATAAGATAATGATGCCAATATCGAAGGACTTATACTACCATATAAAACTCAAGATCATATGTAGAGTATCAACATTTGACATTCGATAGCTTTTCACTAAAGAAGGTTATAGGATGCCGATTTTGACTCAAGATGTCACTAATACCTATATTTGAAGCATCACACTTTACCTCAAAAACCAAAAAGAAATCAAGGAGTGCTAGCACAGGGGCATTACTCATTTTATCCTTAATGAGGTCGAATGCCTTCTCAGCCACTGGGGTACACTGGAACTTAGCACCCTTAAGACACTCTGTAATGGGTGCCATAATGATACTAAAGTTTTGTATGAACCGACGATAAAAGATGGCTACTTCATAAAAACTGCGCACCTCGCCCAGATTTCATGGGATCGGCCAGTCAAGTATCGCTTGGACTTTTGAAGGATTGACATGGACACCCTGAGATGGCACGACGAACCCTAAGAGCACAAGACTGGATGTCAAGAAAGAGCACTTATTAGCATTCACAAACATCTGATCTCGATGCAAAACCTTTAAGACTTGCCTAAGATGAGAGACATGAGCAAACTCACTACGGCTGTATACTAAGATGTCATCAAAATAAACGACCACAAACTTACCCAAAAATGGTTGAAGCAACTGAGTCATAATATTCATGTATTAGGTGCATTTGACAAACCAAAAGTTACCCTTAACCACTCGTACATGCCATCTCAACTTTTAAAAATCATTTTCTACTCATCTCCTTTGTGAATGTGAACTTGATGGTAGCCACTCTTTAAATCAATATTTGAGAATACCTTAGAGCCTGATAGTAAGTCAAGCATGTCATTTAGTTGAAGAATCAAAAAGCGATATTTGACTGTTATTTTGTTGATTGCTTGACTATCAACATACATATGTAAACTCAAATCCTTTTTTTGGGGTAAGTTAAGTTGGCATTGCACTAGGGTTGACACTCTCACGAATAAATCCCTAGCACAGGGGCTCTCCAACTTGCCGTTGTAACTCAATACTCTCAACGGGGTTATTACGATACATAGACAAGTTGGAAAGACTAGACCCCAGAATAAGGTCAATTGCATGTTGGGTCGACCTCAAAGGTGGTAACCCATAAGACAACTCAGCTGACATGATATCCTGATATTCAAGAATACAGGGTTACACGATAGAAGAGATATCATGAATCACAATGCAAACCTCTTTAGCCACAAGGGCTAAACAATACTTATCCTCATGACAAGACTCTTCAAACTCCTCATATGAGAGGCCAATCAATCAAGTCTCGTTAACTGACTTAGGGACACTATATTGAAAGGCCTATCTAACAGGTGGGAGTTTGATGTTCTTGTTACAAAGATGCACAATCTTCCTATTAAATTGCCAAGGGAGACTCAATAGGATATGACACGCATCCATACGGGTGACATCACATCATACCTTATCTCAATAATATTGTGCTATATTAAATTTGACTAAGCAATGTGTAGTGACCAGAACATCTGGTAAGGGTGAGAACATTTTTCAATCTTTAATTTGAGCAAATCTACAACCACAAAGCAAACCATATTTTTGCACATACCGCTATCAATGATAACATCGCATAAATACTTCACAAGTGCATCGTGTGCAAAAAATAGTGTTCTTCAACCACTTTTCTGTTCAGAGAGATTTAAGAGAAACCATAAAATGTTGAATCGACAAGCAAGTTCCAGCATCCTCAGGACTGATCTCAATGGTCTCTTCATCATCGTGAACATGCCTGTCTACCTCTCCTTCCACCAAACAACTCTATTTGATCGGACTCTTCGAACTCAAAATCTACATATACAAAATTAACACTCTTGCTCGGGCATTATGTTGCCAAATTCTTAAGTCACTGACAACAAAGACAATGAGCTGCCTCTTCTGCTCCACAGATCTTAGACTTGGTATGGGCTATGGGCCCATCAGTCACATGATGAGTTGTGGCCTTCGGGAAAGTTTTAGCGGACTTGTCGCTGCCCATACTGGAAGAAGTTACTCCCCTGGCTTGAAGATCATCCCTAGGTCGCTTAGATGCTTCCCGCAAAGGGAATCACAACTCACTTTTTTATTTCAACATTTTCGCAAGGGTCAAGGCATGTTGTGTTGCTTGATCTACACTCAATATCGAAAAACAAGCCAATTCATCATAAATTGCAGAGCAAAGGCTAATAATATACCTGGTGAGACACTGATCCTCAATCTCCTGATGTCTGCTCTGCATATTTAGGCGATGAATCTCTGAGGTGTACTCGATCATGAACTTCAAACCCTGTCAAAGACATATCGTCGATATGCATGCTGAGAGTAGCTGAGGGAGACAAACTTTGCCTCCATGGCCTACTGCATCTCTTTCCACGTCTCAATGAGCCCAAAACCTTGGGGGTATCCAGACAACCTTGTTCCAAGAGAGAGGAGAGACGTGGGGAATGTGGTGTCTCATGTTTGCATGGGCATATAGGCTCTCTCCAAGCAATCGAACACCCTCTAAGTGTACGTTTGTGTGCCGTATAAGAGAGAGCTCTACGATAACTTTTCTTACATAGGAGCGGAGCTAAATACTCAGGTCCTTATATTTAGGTTCATTTTAAATTTTAGAGTTTTTTTATCTTTGTATTTGAATATTGAATCTTGATGAATGCAAATTATTAATTTTCTCAAGTTTATGCATTTTTTTTTTCTGTTTTTTCATTGTTTCTACTTTTATAGAGTAATTTTTGTTGGAATAGCGTAATATAACATTTTTTAGTGAATCCAAGATTCGATTTGCATCACTTTCCATGAAACTCACTTTCGCAGAACAGGAATCCAACCACCCCCTACGCAAACTATTAACACGGAAAGGAACTGGTGAGGCATCGTTTATCCCTCAAAAATGCACACGGTTACGTGCATTTCCTCTAAAACCCCGCCGTTTCCGTGACCCACAAACAATCCCTTACAGAGCATCAAGATCATCAACAATTCTCAGAGATTTTGTGGGGGCCCCATCTTAAGCTTAAGGAACGGCATCCAAGGGACGTCTGATGGTAAACCTTCAAGGATTGAAGGGTACCCCTGACCTGTGCATCCAAGGGACGTCCTATGGTAAGACTTCAAGGATTGAAGGGTACCCCTGACCTGATCCACATTTGGACCTGCAATTTTTTAATGAATATTATCATATCAGGTATGGTACGGTCTGGTTCATGTAGTTCTTATCATGTTCAGGTATGGTTTATCTTATAGTAGACCTGATTAAAGCCAAGTCCAAACCCAAAAACTGATCCAAATCTGGTTCTACCTGGATCCACAACAAACCCGACCTGTTGACACCCCTAAATGGGACACCTGCATGATCATACCATTGTTGTCAGTATCATTGCGAATCGGCCTGAAATGGTTGATTTGGAGGGTATGGGCCTAAAACCGATAAAAAAAGGAGCAGGGATCCAGGGAGCGGTTATGTGCCATGGCTAAGTGCCATAGCCAATGACATGACAGCATTTCATGTGGGGCCTGCATTCTGTAATTGTGGGCCCATGCAATGCAATGGGGTCATTTGATTGGCTATGGCACTCAGCCATGTCACTTTAACTGCTCTTTTTATCTTCGTTCATCTTGAAGATCAACGGCATCCAAAGGAACGTTGATGGTATTATCATTAAAGCACACTCTAACCTAATGGGCGTAGACAGCAATCTGAACCAGGGTGGGCACAAACTCTAGCTCAGGGAAACGGAAACAAGATGAACAGCTTGCCATTGGCTCGGCTCGGCTCCACTCAGAAATTGAGCTCAGCGAGCCGAGCTATCATCTAGCTCATTTATGTAAATGAACTGAGCACTAACATAGCAAGCTGGATTGGCTTGACTTGTACAGGACATTTTACATATTATATATTTATATATACTTTTATATTATATATTTATACATATAGTATATACATAAAATGCATATTATATATATATATAGTACATGAATTAAACATATATTTACATGCATTCTACATATATTTTATACATTATCAAGCTTTAAAAAGTAGTTAAAAATATGTTTTTTAGAAGACGAGCTCGCTCGCGATTGGCTCGCAAAGAGCAGTGGTGTAGTACAAGTGTCCATGATATATGATGAACTGAAGGACTCAACAATTCCTTTCCCTCAATTTAAGTGAAATTATGTCTCTCATTTGGAAAGGTGGGTCTAAATAAAATTTCTTTCGGTTTTTATGATATGATAAGAAGTTTCAGGTTCTTAAATTGAAAACCAATAGCATTAGGTTGCCCAATTTCTTCATGGTTGATCGAATTTATCTGTGCAATTTTCATGGAATTGCATTTTGAATTGCAGATCTAAAAATCCAAGTCATAGCAGATCTAACAATTTAGTTCGGAGATCACAATAAGGGAGATCGGTTGGTTTATCTCAATAACCAAATTGAATCAAGGCGAGTCCTGAAGCTCTCTCTCTCTCTCTCTCTCTCTCTCTCTCTCTCTCTCTCTATATATATATATATATATATATATATATATATATATATATATATATGATAACTGAAATATGTTTACTGAACCAAGATTTTCATAATTTTTTTACTATTTTTAAATTTTTTATTGTACGGATATGATCTAGACACTCGGTTTTATAGAAATACTCTTGAATCATCCAAGTTGGGGTCTGCCGTCAAAAGGGATGCAATGAATAAAAATCCTTCCAGCCTTAAAGATTTGATGACGAAAATGTAGTGAATTCCATTATGCTGTTGTCTTTCTTATCCAGCTGCTGCAAACAAAAAAATCTGTTATGGTCACCTTCCTTCAGCCATCGGATGGGGGACTTATGACGCCACATGCACTCCTCTTGGTCCAATGCAATATGGAGTCTGCCCCTGAGCTTCACCTCAACCTCAACAGCCTCAATATAAGAAGAATATTTTAAGGGTTGAAAATCAAAGGCTAAGAATTTTCATAAATATTAAAGCATAAAAAATCACATTTCTTAATCCGATTACGATGATCCAACAATCGATTCCTAGAAAATTGATCATGCCGAATGCATCTGCATGGTTGTGACCTGATAGAACCCCAACCCTTATGAAAATCTTGATTAATACCAGCAAACATAATTAGTGGGTAAACATATTCCCGTTTTTCTCTCTCTTTCTTTCTTTCTATATATATATATATATAAAGAGAGAGAGAGAGAGAGAGAGATTTCAACGTAGCCACACGAAGGGTCAACAGAGTTGAACCCAAAAAGAACAAAAGCAGAAAAAAAAAATGGCTCACGCAGGAGTCGCAAAACCAACACAGTCCGAAGGAAGCGAAGCGACAACAAGAGGAAATGTTAGATCGGGAAGATGAATATGCAGAATCGCGTAAACGTCCACTAAGATTTTTTGAGCAAGATGATTAATGTTGACCGAAGATTCCCAAAAAAGGGCATCGTTGCGCGCCATCCAAACGAACCACTAAGTGGTAAACAACCACGACCTCTATATTAATCGCCACCGCTTACTGCGTCGAAGGCAGACCGAACCCAAGATGAGGTCTAGCGCAAAAGACTCCTCCATAACAAGAACCTTTGGGTGCCTCCAAGTCCTACGAAAGATCTCCACAAAGGTAGAGCAAGACCAAAAAAGGTGGAATGAAGATTCTTCAGCAACATGACAAAGCACACACCAGCTTGGAAGCTGGAGGCCCCACCTTTTTAAAGTAGAGTGAGTTTGGACCTTATCGTGCAAGATTAACCAAGCTAGGACCCAAGAACGGGGTAAAGAGCCTTTCGCCCAGAGCGCAGATTCGGGCAACCAGGCCATCCCCAGAGAAAGCAATGATCTGTAGACTTTGTTGGTCAGGAACTTTCTGGTAGGAACAATAGCCCAATGCACCTAGTTACCAATATCGACAGGATCATCAAAATTGTTGCTGAAGAAAGCTAAAGCTGGCAACCATTGCTTACGCAGATGGGAAAATGCTCCATGCCGCGAGCGGAGGAAAATCAGAAGGAGAGAAGGAGGCCCATACTTAGAGAGAAGAAAAGTAGCGCAAGGATTATCCGGTTGATGAGCAAGCCAACATTGCTTAGAGACCAGGGCAATACTCCTGAGTCTGAGCGCATGAACACCTAATCCGGCCATAGAACATGGCAAGACCACTGAATGCCAACCAACCAGGTGGCGCTTATCCTTGAGATGACACCCAGACCAAAGGAAGCCTGCCAACCGATGCGGCAGTTGCTTATCCACACCCACATGAAGAATTTCAGAATGGTCGAGAGAACGCGCTTCACTAAAGTTAGGCGGTCAGCATACGAGAGATAAGAAGCTTACCACGAGTAATTTGCGCTTAACTTTAAGAAGCGTCGGAGCCCAAGCCACAGAGGAAACGTGCTTAACTTGTAACGACAAACCCAAGTACAACATAGGCAACTCAGATATAATACAATTAAAAATCTTCATCTGAGCAACTAACATAGAGGGTTGGACGTGAAACCTAGAAAGAGAACACTTTTGCTCATTGAGAGAAAGGCCAGAAAGAGACAAAAAAAAATGAAGAATAAGCTTGAACTGAAGCATCTGCTGAACACTAGCGCTGCAAAAAATGATCATATCATCAGCATAAATAAGAGCATGAGCATGGAAGTCCTGAACCGGTAAGAGATCAATGAAACTCCATGCAGCGACCAACTTAAGCAGCACAACAAGACCCTCGACGACCACATTGAACAATAAAGGCGAAAGAGGGCAACCTTGACGCAGACCCCACTCCAGCTTGAACCGTTTCTCGAAAGTGTCATTGATATTCAACATAGCCTCGGCATTCGAGACTAGTTCCCTAACCCAACCAGAGAACCGACGATCAAACTCGAAGTTCGATAACATTTGAAATAAAAAGGGCTATTGTACAAAGTCAAAGGCCTTATGAAAATCTAATTTAAGAACGAAAGAAGGCTAATCGCAAAGATGCAAAGAGTGCACAACCTCAGTTGCCATGATAAAAGAATGATGAACCCTCTTATTATGGATGGAGGCGAACTGGGAGTCCGAGAAGATCTGTTGAACTACCGATTTCAGCATGTTCGCCAAAACCTTGGTAATCATACGGTAAAGAGTACTCGTAATAGAGATCGGGGAAAACTGAGAAATATCTGAAGCATCGACGTCTTTAGGAATAAGCAAAATAATGGCTAAATGAAAAAGGTAGGGCAGCCTGAAATTGCGATAAAACTCATCGAAGAGGCTAATCATGTCTGGCTTGACAGAATCTCAAAAAATCCTGAAAAAGTCAACATGGAACCCATCAAAGGCAAGCGCTTTCTAATCAGACAGAATATTGATAACACGAAGGATCTCAACATCCGAGAATCTTCTTTGTAAAGCACATGCTTGGTCATGAGAGATCGCTCATAGCATGACAGACCCAATATTTTTGTCTGCAACCACTGAAGAGGCATAAATAGACTTGAAATAGTGTGTGACGGCCTGGTTGGCAAGCTTATCAGAGAAAGAGACACTCTCAATGAAGATAGAAGGGATGGCCTTCCTTCGATGACGATGTGAGGCATAGGAGTAAAAAAATTTAGTGTTGCCATCACCGGCTTTGAACCAATTTATCCTGGATCTCTGCTTCCAACGGATTTCATCCCTGACTCTCCAATTATTCAACAACATAGATAGCTTAATAGACCTGGCCTGAAAACTCAAAAGTTGAGGTTCAGAAAAAGTGTTAAGAGAAGACAGACCAATACAATTCAGAAAGCTCACGCTTAGGCATCCAAATGCTGAAACCTCATTGAGTGGGTGTCTATTAACACACTAACCTTGCCCCCTCAATTGACCCTCTAAACTCATTGAGTGGGTTCCAAAATCCCTGATAAGGTTGGCTGACCCTCATCATCATCACTTGAGTCTTGGGGCTCTTGTGGATTGGTACCCAATTCAGGATTGCAATTTACAACCATATAGTCTTAAACTCTTGCACTTATCTTGAGGGTGTAATTTCTCGTCACAGTTGTAACATAGTTCTTTCCTCATTTTCTCCTCACATTGTGCATGTGGACTCAATCTTAGGCCAAATCTCAGAGTTTGAGAAATGGAATGATTCACTAACGAGGACACTAGAAACTAGGGCTGTCAACAGGTCCACTTTCTATCAGGTAGTTGACCCAAACCCAATTTTATGGGTATGGGCAGGGAAAATACCAACCCGAACCTAACTCAAGCAATATGCCATCAGAGTTTGGGTCAAGATTTACGCCAGGTACTTGACCCGATTCATTTTTTTTGCCAGGTACCCGACAAAATAAAAATAAAATTTTAAAATATGCAGGTTCAGGCATGGGATTTCCTTTTTTGTGACCCGATAGAATCCAAACCCAAACCCAGTTAATACTTATATGGGTGGGTCCTGGTTAATCCTGACCCGACCTGTTGACAGCCCAAATAGAAACTCTTACAACAAAACTTGAGTTAATAATTATGGTGACAAACCAACTGAAAGATTGGACAAACAGGAAAGTGCAGCCTTGAAGCCTTTTTTTTTCTTCAAAAAATCCGAAGGAAAACCCCCATCACCGACAGCACATTGACTGGATTAAGCTTAGTAAAACCCTTGAGGTCCCCCTACCCACCCACCGGAGAGTACAACCCTTTCATTGCACATTACAATCGTTATGAGTTTAGTGAACCATAACATTTTCCCGTAGGAGAGTAATTCACACGTCTTCATGGTGTTTTTTTCCAGGCCCTCTTCACATAAAATTTCAGAGCTAGTTGTTGTCAACCTTGATAGAAGGCCCTCACTTGAGATTTCTATTGTGTGATAGGGCACATCTCAATCAAAGAAAAAATAGATATAAAGAAGCCCTCACATACCAATCACCCAAATATAGATTCTAACAGAAGAGTAAAAATACCATAAATGTGATGCATAAAAAATCAGCAGAAACATCCCAACAAAACTCAATACTTCCAGGAACAAGTTTGCTTGTGTGGGACTGAAGTCAATACCTAACCTACATAAAAAGCTATGGGTTCCCCTCTCTTGATGCAATCGAACTAGAGAAAAATTCAAGGACAACTAGGAGGCTTGGCCTTTGACTAATCAACACCCTGGAGAGATGCGGCAACATCTTCAGGAGTGAATTTGCCTTTGCCTTTCTCGGCAGCTCTGCCTTTCCCCTTCCTCTCCAACAAGGCCTTTCTGTCCTTGTCCAACTTCAGCTTGGTCACCATCACCTTTGAAGGATTAACACCAACATTCACAGTTGTTCCTAAGTTTGCACAAGTGAGATTTTAGTTGGTTACCAAAAAATAAATACGAAAAATAAAACTAATAACCAGCCATATTTTTAATAGAGTTGGTGCAACAGAGGCGTGTCTCCCTCACAAGAAGAGAAACTAAAGCTGACCATACCAATTTTTTTTACTGGTTATCCATTCTCTGTTAGTTTCATTGTGGTCAATAGCAGGTTTGCGAGGATGATCCTACCCTGCCTACCCTGCCAGTGCCAAATTGCCGTTATGAACAAAGCAGCCAGCCCTAGGGTTAACTACTGTATTATTAAATACAAGGTTTATCATGAGAAATTGTGATTTATGAGTATCAACTATCAAGGAATATAACCGTAGTCTGCCTGCTGCAGTGACCAATGATAAGTTTTCACAGGAAGAATCTCTTTTTGTTTAGGCCAAATGAAGGATAAGTTTTCATAATGCATATCAAGGTCATGGTTCCATCAGGGTACATTTGATTCTCAGAACAATCCTGCGCCAGAACTCTGTGGTCCCCACACAGGTCTTGTCCTCCATTTGAATTGCATCCAGTGCATGTCCAGCATGGGACAGAACACAGTCTGAAATGTTGAATTTAATGGGATACAAGAGTTGCAGGTGTGATTCTTGCGTTCAGAACAATTGTCATTCGGGTTGTCAGAGTGCCAAATGCCTCCATCTCAAACACACTCTCAAAGAACAAAATGAACTGATGACAACTCGACACTGACATCTGTAAATGGGAACAGGGACCAAGAACAACAAATTTGTTAGGTTTGGATATAGTCAAGTGTCACAGAGCACAATGGTTAAAACACTTTAGAGAGGCAGCTACGTGCAAGCTATAAATTGGTTCCCCAAAACAAACCTGAGTTTCGGATAAAGCAACTCATGGAAGACTCAAGGAGCATAAAGCAGTCCACAAGCAAAATGGTATGAAAAGCAAATCCTCTAGTTGGGCCAGATGTTGAGAATCTAGGTTGGATTGGGTCGAACTCCTGCAATGGCTGTTTTAGAGCAGGGCATTCAGGAGGCATTGGAGTTTAGGCAGTTAAAGCCTGCCTTTGTATTTTTACTGAAAACCATAATTGGCAAATATCACATCTTGTCGATGGTATAAAACATATGGGATATTATTATGGTCATTGACCTTACAAGAATTAATTGCATCTAGAAAGATTGAGCTGATTTAAGGACTATAATAGGAGAGCATTTAACAGAATTTAATCAGAAACTGTAATGAAAACCAAATGAACCAATGAAAATTAAACATGAATGCAGAACTTAGGGAACATACCATTAACCTTTTCCCTGGTAATGCGCTCAATGTGAATAACCCACTTCCTTCTGTAAACCTGCACAATTTTGCCTTCTCTTCCTTTGAATGTACCTCTGACAACCTGCACCTCATCATCTTTTCTGACTGGAACAGAACGAACCTGAAAGGAAACACAAAAGCACAAATAACCATCATTCACGAATATTAGAGGACTTTAAGGAGCAGCGATCACATTTTCTGTTCAATAGTGGTAGTCATTTGTTATAGTGAAGAACACTGACTGCTCCATGCGTATGGGTCAGTTTGGAATAACAGGTCACCTAGCATGAGTATTGAGTTTTCAGGATAGAAGAATGGCTTGAAGAAATATCACATGGCCACAGCTAAAGGACATAGGGACATGCTATTCTTG
This sequence comes from Nuphar pumila, assembly GCF_984573655.1. Classification (NCBI taxonomy): domain Eukaryota; kingdom Viridiplantae; phylum Streptophyta; class Magnoliopsida; order Nymphaeales; family Nymphaeaceae; genus Nuphar; species Nuphar pumila. The sequence continues at coordinate 116,009,014 of NC_143257.1, read as the reverse complement.
TATAGCTTTCCATTAAGATTAGTACCTATAAGGTACATGCCATAGGAGCAAAATGGAGCACCCCTAACACAGGTTTTGAATTTTGAAAAGGTCTATTAAACTTGGCATTGAATGGGCAAGCAGTTTACAAGAAGACAATTGGCTTGGGATAAATGTCATCTAGTCTCTTAGTAGCAGTTTTTTGTTACTCGTTTGTTTTGGCTTATTGTTTTGTATGATTTGTTGGTAGTAGAAGATGCCCCAACAGTTAAGCTATTTGATTGGTATCAATTGTGCCCCTGTAGTAGACTACCCTATAAAAGGAGATTGAGGTTCATCTTGTAGATGCTCAAGATTGCAGACATGTTCATCTCCTCTTATTTCTATTTTCTGCCCATCTAAGTCCCTGAACTCAAACCAATTCCAAAGGATCCTGTATACTCAAACAAATAAAACAAGTTATGGTCATCAATAGGTGATATAGGTGTTCAAGAAGTGAACAAGTTTGTGGATCGATCATACTCTATCGTCGCACTGTAACGTGCACGGGCTTGCTCATTGTTGGCTTGCACTCACTGAGTACAGCTTCGAGCGTATTTCAACTTGTTCATTTGTCTTAAAAGACACAGTGCACACTTATGCACTTGGTTCTCCAAAGGATGACTTTTAAGCACCAATCTATTTTCAAAACGTATAATTTTGTAAAGCAGATTTTGAAAGCCTTTTGTGAGATAGCGGTTGGATCTCCCAAATCAATGTATTTTGGGGGAAGTGTTTACAACTTCAATTCGCGTATCCGATACAATTAGGATAACCCTATTTAAGGGCATGCGCATGAGATGGGCTAAGGTTCTACTGAGTAACCTGCACTATTGCTAGACCGGTACTACGTCACCCTTGAGGTGAGACCTAGTTATTTAGGTTTTTTGGCCAAACTAAGATAGTTGGCGCTTTACCTTCCTTCGCGAGATTATTGCTGATGGATTTCTACTGAGAAATCCATGCCCCTCTCATCGTAATAGTATTCTTAGTCATGTACGATATGTTTAGACTACGAGGAGTAGGATGAGAGGTTTGTAGTAACCTCGAGGCATGTTTTGACACTTTTTGTTAATCATATAATATTGACGCTGCCTAACAGGCAAGAGGCTCATGACAGTCTAAAAGACCTGAGCATGACAAGTTTGAACTTGAATGGTTACACCATATCTTATCAGCAAAGCATGGTTGTGGGGATTTCCTTTTGAGAAATACATGTCCCTCTCATCGTAGTTGTACTTTTGAACAAGTACGTTGCGTATTGCGGTGAGTAGGATGAGAGGTATGTGGTTGCCTCAAATGTGCATTGGCACGTATATGTCAGATAATGGTGACTATGTGCCTTCACAAGCAAGATGTTCAAGCAGGCATAATGGTTCCGGGCATGTAGGATGAGGCGGCGGTTAAGAAACCCCCGTCGTGCCTGTTCGAAATGGTTCATCAAGAAAGAGGATGGATGGTACAAAACTCTGATAGACAAGCCATTAATGACTGTTTCGGGCAAATGACTCGGCTTCTCCAATCATCAGAGTTAGTGCATAAGTATGCACCGTGTCTTTTAAGACAAATGAACAAGTTGAAATACGCTCGAAGTTGTACTCGGTGAGTGCAAGCCAACAATGAGCAAGCACGTGCACGTTACAGTGCGACGATAGAGTACGATCCATAAGAGGCTTAAAGAAACCATGATGGTCTTTACCAACAGAAGATACCACTACCATATTGTCAACAAAGTTAGAGGCAAAATATTGAGAGAGAAATAGTATCTTACATTATATTTGTTGCGAAGGTCAAGTGACAATGGTGCACTCATGAGAATTCGTTTGGCACTTGAAGGTGCAGTAAAGTGTGCCTTTCGACACTTCCTTCTTGAGCTCGTGACTCCTGAGGGCCCAATATAGAGAAGTGTTAACATTCTATAACATAACAAATGAGAGGCTAACTAGCAAGTAGCATAAACAATAGTTACAAACTCACTTGGGTTATACTTCATTTTGGATTCCCTACTCTAAGGCCCTGTAAAAAATGTTTTTGTTATAGCTCAATGCAATATAATAACAAAAATAAATTGAGCAAAATTTTGCATGATAATGTAATAAATTATAAATCCAGAAAAGAAAAATGAAATAGAAACCAAAAAGTCATTAACTCTCCACAAAAATTTTCAGTATAAATAAATATACTAAGTCAAAGGACTGCCTCCATAGCATTCCATGAAATGAGGAATCACAACTCTATAAGAATGCTATCCACAAATAAGATGCAGTGAAAGTGGACCTACTATTCTGAAAGTGGAGGGCACTCCTCACTTCCATGCAGCTTTTTGTTCCTTTCAAGATCATAAGTAAAAAAAATCCAATTTATGATTTTTGACAAGGCATAACAGTACCAATTTATACCCAGTACTTGAGCAACAAGACCAAGTTCACATAATTATATAAACTTACTTATGGCACTTGAGCAATAAAAAACAAGACTTCATAATGATGCCGACTTATATGTGGCAGTGGCACTTTCAGCATTAAACCAACAATAAAGATTGAACTATTTAATCAAAGTGAAGGAGAGAAGATACCCCATGGTATACCAAGAATACTATCAAGTAATATGAAAAATAAAAATAATAATTACTAGCATTGCATATTACAAAACAATCAAGATGTTTTTCATAGCAAATATTTAGACATTCTGAGAGATAAAAGCAGCAGCAATACATTTTACAAGTTCTCACTTAAAGCAAAAGGAATTGATACGTCAAAAATGGCGACACATGAACATGGTACTAGGGTTTTAAGTCACAAGTAACAAGGCGCTAAGAGACTTTGGATACACAAGGGCAGGGATCACTAGAGGTGCACACAAAGGAGTTTGTGTGATGGCCAATATAAAGAACTAAATAACAAATTGCTTTCTTTAAAAAACTCCAAAGTGCAGTACTCAAGACAGTCCAGGCTAGGCCATTACACCGGAATCACCTAAACAATCAAACTTAAGAGACAGATCGACAGAAAAATTCAGCGAGTGATACCATTTAAAAAAACCAAAAACACCACGATCGAATCTAAAACATTGCACTGAACAAAAAGCCCACAAACAGCTTGAAGTTCATAATGCCGTGTATCTTGCCATTTAAGGTTTAGGATTCACAAAATAGGATTTATGCCAGACTGTAATGACTAAAAGGGATGACAACCCAAATGAAAACCATCAACGAAAAGGACTCCGCACACACATTTGCAGAGCTAGTTTTGCACATATCATATCGCAAGACAACAAACAAAACAAAATCCAACATGCAACTCACAGAAACAACAGAAGAAGAAGATCAAAAGAAGACAAAATCATGCAAGACATCAGCAGCAGAAGAAAAAGAAGAGGAAGAAGACGCACCTCTCTCTATAGCAAATGAAGAGACGGCGCCTCTACGCCCTAATCATCATATAACGTTTGCCCTAATGTCGTCACCTTGATCTTGCGAGATATTACGAAATTTGCCAATCGGTTAACCGGGTCAGATCTGAAATGTTATGGATCCGAAACAGACCCGTTGGGACTGGATATGGGCCCGTGTGGGATGCAAACAGGCCGGGTTACTAACTCCAAACTAGTCAGATCCAGGTTCGGATTTGGATTTTGATGGAAAGCTATAGTTACTGAATCTTGGACCAAATTAACTTAAATGGATAATCTGATTTGCCATTTGCACATGAACGAATTGGAATATTAATCTGAAAATGAAAGTGAAATTCATTATTAATTGGGTGTCATACATGAACGAATTGTATGATATATATTTGGTTGGATATCGAACCCAAATATAGAGGGATGAATTCAAAAAATACATCTTAGTATTATTGAAATATTATAAAAAGTGATACAATTTTAGAAACGGATCGAATGAGGCTATCTGGATCAGCAAAGGACCCACAGAGAACAACTAACCAACTGGGTTGGATCGGATCTAGCTCTACATGAGTCCCAGCCAATGTCCGAACTGATTGCGGTCAACTCGTTATCTTTAATGATTTTGGATATAGCACAAGCAAGGTGTAGTTTTGGACTTGAGAGGCATTAGGTTATTTCCCCCCAATGCCTGATCTGGTCAAAGTCCTAATTGGAACTGGCAATTAAACCCAATCACCTCGTTGGATCAACATCGCTCTAGGTTGGAAAGACCAAACCCAACTATAGGTTTGCTTGGACCTACACACGGAGGCACTAAAAAAACTATAAATAAAATTTTATTTTTGCATTGAAACATAAAAATGTCAACTAATATGAATAATGTTGAACTTTTTTTTGAATTTATAACCCGATGCAGAAGACCTGGTCGCGTTGGCTCAGCCAGGCATACCTATGGTCATCATGCCAGCAGCATAAATCTTTGAGGCTAGGACCCCTGCCCCTAGGGCCAATGCTACTTGTTGGCTTGCGTAGAGGGGCAACTTCCATGAGAATCGAACCTTGACTGCCCATCTAGCAGCCAAGGCCCCACCCCACTACGCCAACCTCCCTTGGGGCTTAATGTCCAACTTGCTAAGATAAAATGATTAAAAAGTAAAAAAAAAATATGAAAAAAGCTAACAAAAAATAACCTTACTATCCTTGTAAAATAGTACAATTTTAAAAATGCCTCACAATTTGCCAAAATCCTCTACATATCCAATTTTTTTGATTCTCAACTTTTTTTAGCATATTTTACCATTCGCACAAGTGAACATGTTGATGTTTGAGTGATAGATAGGTACGCCATTCAAAGGTCACAACATTTCAATAACAAGGAGTCACATGAAAAATTGGTGATAAAATTTGCATAAAATATTAGCAAACATGGCTAACTTGAATCCTAACACATGAGATTGTGCATCTTACATGCAACTTGTGCAAAAATTAAACCATGTTAATGATTTTGCATTGGAGGCAACTTCACTTGCACACCTATATACAAGTCTAAGTCACGTGCAAAGGCAATATTAACAATTGATAAGGTTGAAATCTATCAATTTCGTGCAACTTTGATTATCTTAAATTAATTACTTGCGACAAATGACAAATAACTTTTACATGCCCAGGAAAAACTGCTCATTATAAAGAATAAGAAGCTTCATGATCTTAGAGCATGAGTGCAAGATCTACATCATCTACATGAGTCACAACTCATAAATTTTTTAACCATGTGATACTTAATTTTTAAAAGCACATAAAATGTTATGTAAAATAACATACCTTTTATAATGTGATTGAATATATGAATGTATTGGTAGAGTTAGAATGAATGAATGTATTGGAAGGGTTTTAACTCTTTAGTGTTATACAAAATTAAATTTGAATAGATAAATATTTTGATAAGGTTATGATTTTTTTACAGAAACATGTAAATAGCAAAAATTTTATATTGTGTTAACTATTATTGTAATTTCTTAATAATGCAAAATTGAATTTGAATGAATGAATGTATTGCCAGAGTTATAATTTTTTACAGAAACATAAGATGTTATGTTAATAACAAGATTTTTATATTGTAATTGAATGTATGAATATATCGATAGTGTTTGAATGAATGACTGTATTGACAGAGTTTGAATGAATGAATGTATTGATAGCATTTGAATGACTAAATATATTGACAATGTTTTTTTTATAGGAACATGAGATGTTATGTAAATAATATGATTTTTATATTGTGATTGAATGTATGAATGTATTAACAGTGTTTGAATGAATGAATGAATGTATTGATAGAATTTGAATGAATAAATATATTAGCAAGATTATATTTTTTTTACATAAACATGAGATGTTATGTAAATAATAAATTTTTTATATTGTGATTGAATGTGTAAATGTATTAGCATAGTTTGAATGAATGAACATATTGACATGGTTTGAATGAATGTATTGGTAATATTTGAATGGCTGAATGTATTGGTAGGCTTATGATCTTTTACAAAAACATTAAATGTTACGTAAATAACATAACATTAGAGTATGCAGACATCAGGACATTCACACAATTACTTAATTTCTCAAGTGATGATGTCTTCATATTATTGTGTGCAAACATTAGAATATTTGTATAATTACTTAACCTCCCAAGTAATGATGTTTTCATATTAGGGTTAACCTCATAAATAATAATGTTTTTATATTAAGGTTAACCTCCCAAGTGATGATGTTCGCATATCAAAGTGTGCACACATCGGGACATTCACGCAGTTAACCTCCAAAGTGATGATGTTCATATATTAGTGTGTGCGAACATCAAGATATTTATACTATTACTTAATCTTTCAAGTGTTGATATTTGTATATTAGGGTTAACCTCTCAAGCGATAATGTTCGCATATTAGAGTGTGCAAACATCAAACCATTCATGTATTTACTTAACCTCCCAAGTGATGATGTTCACATATCATAATATAAAAACATAAGAACATTCATATAGTTATTTAACCTACCAAGTGATTATGCTCACATATTAGTGTATGCATACATCAAGACATTCGTGCAGTTACATAATATCTCAAGTGGTGAATTACGAACCTCATAAGATTGACTATTAATAAGTGTGTGAATGTTTCGAGCTTTATACACTTCAAATATGCAAACCTCCTAAGTTTCTCCTCAAAATCACCTTACACAAATTTTATATTGATATTGTAATTCAATATATACTTTAACTATCACTTGTTCACACATTCATTGATCACTTTTAGCATATCATACCCTGCTCATGCATACATTCAAACCTATATATAATCACACACATATTCATTCATTAAATACATATGATCTCAAGTTAAAAACTAGTTACTGACACAAAAGAAAATGTTAACACATGAGATATAACCTCTATATTGGGTCGAAGATCATCATACACATTTAAAGTACACAACAATTCAAATTAAATCTTTTCACATTTTTTCAAGATTTTTTTTTCATCATACACATGTTAAAGTACACATCAATTTATATAAAATCTTTTATATTTTTTCAAGAGCAGTTTCTTCATCATACACAGGTTAGAGTACACAACTCATATCAGATCTTTCTATATTTTTTCAAGAGTATTTTATTCATTGTACACCTTTGACTTTACCTTACTAGTTATTTTTATAACTGACATGATTACCTCTGCATTTTTGTTGGCTTCTTCTTGCTTCGCCTTTTTCTTCTACAAATCCTCATAGTATTTAATCATACATCCTTATATATTTTACATATTCATTAAATGGTTATTAATAAATAACTAATTAACTTGCATTTTAAACACCAAACAAAACAATACATGATAGTGTACCTGCATAAAATTGAGTTGCTTCCCCTTGCCCAAGTACTTTATGTACATTAACACAAATATACCATAATCAAACTTATAAAAATTGTATTATAAAAATATATATATACATGTTTAGTTAACAATCATATATAAAAGTAATTACCCATTATCTTGTTGAGAAATCCCTTATAGGGGTCAGTTTTGTCATTCATTATAAACGTCGTAGCCAAACTACTCTATAAAATAATATACATGAAACCTAACATTAATTCTACTTAACATGAGAACAAACTAAATATATTATTGAATAAGTTAACACTTTCTACTAGATTTGTGACGTCTTTATCTGCATTTGATGTAGTTACAGTGAAATTGTACAATATGAACTCTTCTGCATTCATGATTATCTCTCAAAGAACCCAGTGTTGATGGCTCTATTTGACAAGAATTAGAATCTGCAACACAAATCCGATTGAAGACATAAGTATGCTTTATATGTAGTATAAATGTGAATATAAGTGTGCACTATAACATATACATTATCACTTTTCGTAAAAGGATATGACAAGTTATAGTTATCCAAGGAAGCATGAGCCCCACTTTGCCCATCCGGTTTGCTAATCATTTATTATGAATAATAACATTAAGCAATTGATTTTTATAAGTTGAAAAAAAATAGGACTATCACTTTCAGGATTCACCGAGAACCATATGTGAAGGTAAATGGTCTTTGGTAACTTATTTCTTGCTACCCGATTTTGCTCATGGATGTGTTCAATTCGGGTTATGAAACTTTGTAGATGCTACATAAACAATATTTGTGATAATTCATGTTAGATTTAAATCAATATATAAAAACAAACAAACAAACATGCAAACCTGACACTTATATCATTAGTAAACAATGTCTACATGCCAAATGTATACTCGTGCTTTGATTGTTTTGGTCGCTGCACTGGCTGTTTCTCATCCACCCATTTTTATGACAAATTACAATTGAATATAAACATGTTACATGTACTACAAATAAATGTATAAACACACAACTTGTTTTCTTATACATATTTCATAATTAGTTGCACGTCTATAGGCGATTGTTTGACTACAACCTTTCTTCTACTATGTTTCCCTCTGTGTGATTTATCAATGTCATGTCCACTCAATGCCCCCTATCACAAAAGTTCTAAAATATACATAGAAGACATATGAACAGTAAAATTATTAACTCTCAATAAATACATTAAAGCAATTCATTAAAAAACTCCCAATAAATACACAAAAATAATTTATTCAACAATTCTTAACAAATCACACATATTTTGCATCAAGAAGTACTCAAGCATATTGCTATGTGTGCTTCTTTCAGTTGTAGCCAATCTCACCATATATATTATACTTGTATGATATATCATCCTTTGATGTCATTTTTCATCTCTTCATGTTTCTCTAATTTATGCATCACCTTTGGATAGGCTACACAAGTGTCAATGTAGGGTTGTGTGAGACGTTATTCATCGTTTAAAAAATAAAAATATATGATATATCATTATATACAAATCAACTTTAAAGTATTTGCTGCAGTAATATTCTAATAACTTGACCTCATACAGAATGCATGTAATTGTAAGTTCACATGAAATCCCACTCACCTGCCGCTCATTACAAGAGAATTCACTCTTCTCAAGATCAATGCTGCAACTGTGACATTGATCATGGATCTCATATCGAGTTGATGGTAATGTATGACAACCACACGTAATTATTGTACCTTTTTTTAGTATTTCTATATTTTATTTTACTTTAGACACAATAATGCCATTCATTTTTTGCCCGATATTCTTTATTTTCTCAAATAATATCATCAACACGATATAAAGTCTCTAAAAAAATACTAGAAGCTTGTCACATATGAGGAGAATCTATAAATTAAAGCTTTCTATATTATTAGATGTTAAACACTCATATATTTTTCTGGAAAGTGAGATGTAGCCCAAAACCTTGGTTGCACATCAATGACAATATAATCATATGCGACTTGATTTTGTGCATAGATTTTTTTAAGAAAATATGTACACTATTGTGGCATGTCTACTTGAGTTGTGATATGCCAAAGTGCATTTTGAATGCTATACTAAAATTTCTAGTAAAGTTCTCTATTAAGTGTTTCATGCAATATCCAATATGATAATTACATTATGTGTGGTTGACATACAAAAACCATGGGTGTATATTTGAGATGGCTGTCAATTCTCATCTCTTAAACTCATCATAGTTTCTGAGTTCTTGCTTCAGACACTTCAGAAACCATGCTCATAACTTCTTGGACCCCTTATCTACAACTGCAAACACTAAAAGAATCATCTTACCAGAAGGATCAATACTATGCATCAACAACAATATACCCATACATTTTTCTTTTAAGAATGTGCCATCTACCATAAGAACTGAATGGCGCCATTTTAAAAATCTATTGATGCATAAATAAAATGATAATAAAATATACTTTAATCGATCTTTCTTATTAGTTTTTGTACACATCTTTTGATCATGTACAATATTAATTGCTTATGCGAGTTGTTTATTGATTGCACATACGACATTTATATCCATAATTGGTTGGGACAACTGCATGACCTCCACGTGCATGTTACGAGCATCCATATTGCCAACTGTTTGATAGAGTTGGATGCTGGCCTCATGATTACCCTCAATAGATATTTCCTGAGATAAATTCACATTCTTCATACATTTCACATCCATTTTTGTTGCCCTGACATTTAGAAGAGGTTAGTCTTTTTACACAACACTTGGATGCGCTGAGGTGCATTTGATTTTCGTCCAACGAAAGAGGTTCAATATTATTCCCTTTCGTACATATACATAAACCTAAAAAATGCAAGATATAACATATGCAACTCAATTTTCATTTAAAGTGTTGAGGGTTGAAATATGGGAAAGGTTGACCAAAAAAATATAGCAATCTCGTTGAAATGCTGCAAGATGAAATGCCCAAGAATCACCTCAAGGAGAGAGAAAAGAGTTAGGATTCTAAAGAAAAAATGTTAAGGTTTTAATGATAAAAAAATGAAAATAACAACCAATGACTATATATAAATAAGAAAGCATGCTAAGGTAAAGACTTTTGCAAATTAACATTTTCACATTAAAATAGATTGACATTGCATTGATAAGAGGTTCACACACAATATTTGCCAAAATCACACCATACATTTATGAGCATCATGACTTTATGTGATTTTTAGTTAAAGGAGTTTCACATGGTATCTGCGTGAAAGTTAGGATGTTCTCAAATATATGATGCAAATTTACCGAGTTCGAATAAGAAAACATTTCTCATATTGGTTCATATTCATAGGGTATGACTAAGTTTTTATGCTGGCTGTCACAGGCCTACCGCAACCCATCTCTTTTATCCGAGCTTGGGACCGGCAGTGTATAACTAAACAGTTATACACAGGCGGAGTTAAAAAAAATCACAACACATATCTCTGAAGGTCACAACATACATTTGCGAACATACATCCAAACTTTATACAAGTTTTTAGTTAAAGGAGGTTCGCATGATGTCTATTCAAAAGTCAGGATGTCCGCAAATGTATGAAGTGAACCTGCCGAGCTTTAACTTTTAAATTCTAGAAGGTTCACATCAGGTTTGCAAATATTAGAAGATCCACACATTTAAAATGTGAATCTCCTATGTTGGGATTCAAGTTAGCCATATTCATAAATATTTTATGCGAATTTTATCAGGTTCGTAAAATTTTCATGCAAATCTATTTGTTATTGAGATGTTGCGACCTTCAGATGACGTACATATCTATCACACAAACATAAGCAAGTTAACTTGTACGAAGAGTGAAAATGTCTTAAAAAATCAAGAATAAAAAATTTTGAACATGAAAAGGATTTCAACAAATTGTGAGGTATTTTTGAAAATACACTATTTTACAATGACAATATAATCATTTTATGATATTTGTATATATCTATGAGTCTAAGTCTGTTAAACCAACTTAACATTTGTTGAATCAACTTAGTCTGCTTGAATCTAACCTTGTCAAGTCAAACTCTATATTAAGTAGAAAATTTACTAGATTTGGTGGGACCCACGTGTTGTAGAAATCACTGTCTTATGGACCATAGGTCATATAGGTCAAGTGTGATATCATGTACTTCAACTTGGATGGAAATTGAGAACACAAGGTAACTTACACCAAAGTATACTCAACATTAATAAATATTTTGATAAGAGCAACACAAGTACTTAGCAAGGCTTCTTTTCCACTATCGGGGAGTTAATGTGCATTCTTCTTTTAATAAGTCATATCCTTCATGGACAGCGAATAATCACATTTTGCTACTTGTTTAATTAATCATCAAATTATCTTTTTCCATGCTTTTATTACTACCATGGTTTTCACATTTAGCATGTTATACATTTTAGCTCTAGAAGTTAGAGTAACAGTCTAATTCTTCTTATTGATAAGGAATGTTTTTTTAATGATGATTATTGTATCTTATTCAATCATTTATGTCACAAAAATTCCTTTCCTTAATGATGTTATTGGCAAACATTAGCATGCACACATGTATGAACTGGGGATTCCTTAAACATGGTGTACAAAATACTAAATTTTGTTGGAATGCATAAAGAACAAGGCAAACCAATTTTTGCAATCCTCAATTTACATGTTACTTTATTGAAATGCTTTAGTATTGACAAGTTGAAATATAGTTTAACAAATACCTAACTGGCATTTTTTCAGTGCTCATAAGGATCTTTCATTTTTTTTTGGGATAATCAAGCTGGGGTTAGGCATACACCTACTAGTTCATTTGAAAAGAAAAATATTTAAAAAACAGTTACATATCGTGGACATTGGAGACTCTTTTCAAGTATAAACTGGGTTAAAAGTAGTTCATATAGCTATACATATATTCTTCTCATTTCCTCCCTCTTTTTTGCTTGGTTTATATTACCTTACCTTTTCATGGTGGAATTTGTAGATGTTGATGTAGATTTGCAAGGCTATTTCAAGAAATTGATACATTCTAATATTTTGAAGATTGAATAAAGCTCATATGTTTTGTTTATAAGAACAAGCCCATAAGTGCGACCTTGAGAGCAAGTTTGCAACACCTTGTGAAAGTAGGATTTTCTCAAGATTTTGTGATTGCAAATTAGTCACAACACCTTCTCAAATTTAGTGGAAGACGAGAAAGTGAAAGTTGTGACTGTAATTCTCACTGGAGAATTCTCTTCTCATGAAACTTAAGAAAGTGTGTTAGAAGACTCACCCTATGCCCAATAATCACATCTTGAACTTTCAAAAGTGTAATGGCTTGTCTCACCCTGAATCAATAGTTTCTAACGTATGTATATAAGTGTCCATGATATGATGCACCGAAGGACTCGACAATTCCTTCCCTCAATTTATGTGAAATTATGGTCTCTCATTTAGAAAGGTGGGTCTAAATTAACATTTTCTTTTAGTTTTTAAGATCAGAGATGAAGATAAGAGATGAATGGTCAGATTATTCATTGTGTGATTAATACTTGAGCCTAGGTGCATTGATTATTTAACCTATATTGAGCTTAGGTGCATTGATTTTCAAATCAATTTTACAAGGAAAAAGTTGTGTTGTAACAAGGCTAATGAATCAAGAGAAAATCTCTTGGATTTTCTTGGGTATATTTTTGGGGATCTGTTTATATACAGTATCGTATCTCCAAAAAAAAATGTTTTTTTTGGTACATCCAAGTAAATTTTTTTTATCCCACCACCTGAACCAGGGCTTCTCCATGACGAAGTGGTGATCCTTTGGCATTTGCAACTTTTTTAACAATTCAAGCGAATCATATAGGGGATATAAGCTTCTTACTAATGGGAACATAAAAAAAAAAGGAATGGTCCTTTAATTAGAAATAAATGGATTATGTTTGGAGCTTTGCATGCTCCACTTGGAAAATTATATAGGGGAAATCACGAGCTTGTCAATGAAAAAATAAAAAAAGAATGATTTTTTAGTTGTAAATTGATTACTTTTAGATTTTTGCCTTGTGTATGAGTTGTTTCTTGCTTCCCTCCTACCAAGAAGGTTTTTTTTAATAATAATTCTTCCCACTTGGAACCAAAACCATGTTGAAATCCTCCAATAATAGGTTAGCTCACCATCATAGAAGTTGCTTTCTCTTGATAAACTAAATAACAAGCAATCTTTTTTGGATAGTAAGAGAAAACCCCATTTGCCACTCGTGAGCATACTGATGTAAAACCCTAAGTCCTCCTTGCACACCAAAGAGTACACCCAACTTCAATTTCATGGCAAGGAATGCACACCCATGGGTTTTTGAACTTGGGCAGGGTGAGTGAAGCTCTTGTCAGCAAATAACAAATAATAATTGCCTGGCCATCAACAGAAACAACAAGTGCCTTCTTAATGTTTTAGGCTTGGTTTGTCCTTAATTAATTCCTTTTTTTGTTTAATGATGAGGAACCTTATGTTTGTTATTGAACATCTAACTTATATTCTTACTAGAACCCTTAGAAACGAGCAAAGTAGATGTTTTGTCAGCAAGTTGGGAGTCATTCTAAATCTTACTTAAGGGAGATGATAAAACCTTTAGAGGCAAAGCGAGCGATCTGAATTTACATTTATAGATATTATAGAGTAACAGCTATTGTTTCATATTCCATGGATCATAGAGTTGCACTTGTTATTCATTTGTTTGCCAGACTCTGCTTGTCTGGTAGGAGCAGTTAGTGCACGTCATCTTGTGTTGGGACGTTGCAAGTTCAAATCCCAATGGTATGATTGTATAACTAGTGAGGGTCTGCCTAACCCCAGATTGCCTATCCAAAAAAAAGCCTCCCTACAAGCAAGAATTTCATGTTTTAACAATGTGTACATAAAGTTACACTAAATATAAAAAGAATTAGTATGCTCATTTCCACAACTAGCAAATTTTTTTTTTCCCTCTTACTTTCTTATTCGATAGATGCATGAACTACAATTCTATCCAAAAAAAAAATAACGTGGTATTAGTTAAGCTTAATTTTATCATAAGTTATAGGAGTACATAATTTGTTAGACATGCATATAACCTAAATACTTGGTTGCCACAAGGGTTCTACTCATCTGGTAGTGGCAACTTGTGAATGTCACCAAGTTGACGGGATGTCACAAGTTCAAAACCCATGAGTGACTTCCCTTGTTGAAAGGTTGAAGCTGACTGTATTCCCCGGTGGGCAAGGGTGACCTCAAAGGGTTTTACCAATTGAAGGCCAGCCAAGGTGTGTTCGGTGATGGAGGTTTTTTTTCCATAGATTATCTGAAAAAAAAAATTAATTTTGCCAAACTTGGCATTAAAAATATAGTTTAGTAATTTGGTACCAATAATTAGAACGATTCTATGTAATCATCTTAACCATGCTTATAAAATTCGAAAATTAAAAGTTTTGACCGTGTTATGCTGATTTTTTGTTTTCTTTTTATATCTAGGAACCACCAAGACTGATCCCTAATTGATCCCATTCTAAAGGAATCGATATTGCTTGATCCCTTTATCATATTCCAATCCATGTTTAGGTTGTTCCCAAAATAAGTTGGACTATTTTGAATGAAGTTTCAAGTCTTATTAGTTGAGCAAATCAACCATTCAAATTAAATAATAGAACAACTTTTAAAATTATGTGATTGTGTTGTTAAAAAATGATCAAGGTAGCTGAAGAGACAACTGTGAAATCCCAAAAAGAGTAGGGTTTTGGCCTTTCTTACTATGCTGTCTAGAAGCACCCTAAGAAATTCGGTGTGGGTATTTACCAAGGATGCAGTTGCGGAATCCCCAAAAATTTGTGGTTTTAGCAAATCCACGTGGTTGTTTGGGTAAGTAAAACAGTTTCAGCTGAGGATTCATCACTTTCACTTGTGCAGTTGTTTGGAATGCATGCGGTTGAAAAGCTGAAATTAATACTGAAAGAGCATTGGGAAGGTCATCGGAGTAGGCACTGGTGTGAGAACTGATGTAGTAGTTGGCAACTACCACCTCACTTAGGTGGGAAGTGAAATGTGGAACTGGAGGCCTCAAATACCACCCCAGTTCCATCATTTCCTACAACTGCATGTGCTTTTGCATTGGGTATTTTCCACTTCCCACTACAGCTACCTCCGGCTACCTCAGACGCCTACATTCCAAACAGGGCCTTAATGTGGTAGCCGAGGACTGTGCGAAGATGGTCATTGGTGCAATAGTTGCAAACTACCCTTCCTACAATAGAATACGGGTTGTGGATAGGGATGGCAATCGGGTCGGGTTGGCGGGTTGGCGTGTCAGCATACCTCAACCCGAACCCGACCTGTTTATTAAACGGGTCGGCTGTGGCAAACACGAACCCGACCCGTTTAATAAACGGGTAACCCGACACGACCCGCCAACCCATTTAATAAATGGGTTGGGTCGGGTAAACGGGTTTTCAGGTTCGCGGGTCAGGTTGGCGGGTCGGGTTCGCGGGTTGACGGATCGGGTTGGCAGGTAGTCAGGTTGGCGGGTTGGCAGACCGGTTGGCGGGTTGGCAGACCGGTTGGCGGGTCGGGTTGGCGGGTTGACCCACCCGCCTAACCCGTTTATTAAACGGGTCAGCCGGGTTGGCATACCCCCAACCCGAACCCGACCTGTTTAATAAACGGGTTACGCGGGTTGACCCGTTTATTAAACGGGTTGGCTTAAGCCCAACCCGAATCCGCCTAAGAGGCGGGTTGGCGGGTCGTGTCAGAAATTGCCACCCCTAGTTGTGGATATATCAACAAATGCACTCTTGACACCCACAAGAAAACCTTCTTTCCACTCTCCCAGGAAAACTTGATGCTAGAGATTTCCAAACTCTGCTCCAAAAGTGCTTTGAGGGTTGGCTCCCAAATGTTTGGACCTTCTATTGAACAAAGTGTATTGGCCTTTGGTTTCAAGATATTCTAAGTTCATTTGTATGTTACTTTCAACCAGACATTTTTTTTTTGAAGTTATGGAGAAACAACTTATTCTTTGGATCATTGAGAGATGCAACATTGATGTGCCCTATCCCGGTGTTCTTGTGCTAGCCAATCTCTCTCTCTGGCCTAAGAAGCAACGTGGCCGTGGAGTGGTTGGTAGGAGCTGTCAGTGCACGTCTCCTTCTGGTGGGAGTTGCAGGTTCAAAACCCCAGTAGAAGGATTGAATAGTAACTGGTGGGTTCTGCCTGACCCATTAAAAAAAAAAAAATCTGGCCTAAGAATAAAGATCACTTAATGGGCCTTTCCAGTAGATGGTAAAACCCGTGTGACTGAGTGCCATATCCTGCAAAAAACACTTAACATGGAAACTACCCGTTTAATGCCAGGAAGAATCGATCTTGAGCGAGATGGGGCTCCACCATCTTTCCAAGAACCCTCCTGACCATTCAAGAAATATGAGGGCGTGCATGTGCTAGCCAATCTTGTCCTCACTTGAGAGATGACATGTGGCCTTACGTCAGTAGAGTTTAAAGAAATATAAAAGTCAAAATATAGGTATATGAAAAGGCCGTAAAGACAGCGACCATGAGTAGCCAGCAAGGCTAGTTTATGATCCTGTGGGCGGTTTCTCCGTGTAGATGGGGAGGAAGGTGGTGATGATGTTTCTTCACATACATAACCTCGTTTTCATGATACATCCCTCCCTTGTTCTCTCTCTCTCTCTGATCACATTTTTTCCTTTTACACCCATATGGATTCGATCATCGTTCAGTTATATGTTGGCCAAACCACTGTTAGAAAGTCTTTGGGCAATACCGTCTGATATCAGATGATATCATCCTAATAATTTTCTAGGAGTTGGTTGGCTGAAAAACGGTTAGGAGGCTTTGTACGCATCTAATGGGTTTTTTGGCCGATTCTTTTAGACAGCCATTGACCAAAAAAACGCTCAGATGGTTCAACCATGGTGTCTGCAACCGTCGATGAGTCAGAAATATCACAGATTCTGCAACTTCTGCTGCAAGTTTGAGGTTGAGGACGGTAGAGGGTTTCTGGGCACTGCTGCTTGAGGGTTGAACGTGAGGTAGACTCTCTCTCTCTCTCTCTCAAATGGTGTAGAGTTCTCTCATTAGTTAAGTTTTTTTTTGTTGAAAATTTTATTCTCCCATCCTGGGCTATCTTTTATTTCACTTGAGATTTAATCATTATGTTGTTAATCTGATTTTTTGTTAATCATGGAGTTTTGTTTCTAGTGAATAATAATGTTTTTTTTTCAGAGTTATATATATTTTTGGTTTATGTTTTAGTTATATTAATTAAAAGAATCTCTGTTTTCTCTTTTGTGAGATTCAGTCTGCATTTTTTGGCTCTGATTTTATTATGGCATGAGTGCTAATGTCATAGTGAATGCTATTAAATATTATATAATCATGATCTAATGTTGTAAGCCCCTTCCCCTCTAAGATAGCTCTGTTCTTGTTGAAATGTCACCTTTAACAATTCTTTCCCTACAATCAAACAGAATAGATCTTCAAATTCGTGGCAAGCTTTGTCGTTTTGTTTCAAAATGTGGAGGTACCCCTGAGATATTTTCATGTGCAGTGGAATCTACTCGAAAGTGTATGAATGATTATGGCCGATCAGGTCATATTGTATATATAACTGATTAATAGGTTGTATTCAATCCCCACTGCACATCTCACTTGATGGAGTTCTGAGTGGGCCCCACCCTGTCACAGTTTCTAAGTGAGGTGCAGAGTTCCTAAATGTGATGTGCGGTGGGGATGGGTAACTGGAATATGTAAACCACCAAAATATATAAACTGGTATGCACCAAGATTTTCATAGTTTTTTTTTCTAAAATTTCACTGTACTGATGCAATCTAGATGTTTGGTTTTATAGAAACAGACTCTTAGATCATCCTATTATGATGTATGAGAATGATCTTTAAGTCTTGAAAATCAACATCTCAGAATTTTCGTAAATATTAAAGCATACGAAATCACATTTCGTGATCCGGTTACGATGATCCAATAGTGGCTTCCAAGCAAATGGACCATGCTGAATGCATCTACAGCTATGTAGTCAAAAGTGCTAAGCGGTGCCTAGTAGGTAGACCCCTAAAAGGACTAGTCGGTACCCCAATTAAAATATAAAAAATATACATAAAAATATGTTTAATTCTTTTACTAATAAGATGTTTTCATTACAGAAGTGCAAAATTTCACGCTTTCGCCAAATATATTAATATACATAACCAGAATATATATATATATATATATATATATTCAATTATTCATAACATATTCAGTATAATCAACAAAATTTGCTTTCAGTCTTTTACCAACATATACATATATAAATAACATATTACATAATCCATAATACTAAATATGCTTTTAGGCTTTTATAGAAAAATTCATCAGAAACAAAGTAACACATGTATAAAAAACATAATCAATTTAAATTAACTATGTATGCTTTCAATGTTTCACAGAAAAAATCCCAAAAGCAAAGTAACACACACAAATATACATATACATATATATATATGTATATATATAACAACTAAGCATGTTTTCATCATTTCATAAAAAAAATCACACAAATACACTGACATATATATAATTTATATATACAAAAAAACATAATATATAATAATAATAAATAACTAAACTGCCCTCGTGCCTAGGCAGGGGTGTCTTAGTCACCGACTAGGCACCTTAGTCGGTGCCTAGTCGACAAAATTGGTACCTTTTAAGGTACCCACCTAGGAATTGCAAAGCCTAGGCATTTTACTTACACCTAGACCGACTAGGTGGACTAGTCCATGCCTAGTTGGGCTTTTGACTACATAGATCCGCAGGGTTAGATTTGCAAAAAACCCTATGAAAATTTTGGTTCATACTACTTTACATATTTTGCTGGTTTACATATTTCGGCTTCCCTGTTGGGGATTATATATAGTGATGATAGGTTATGTACAATATGACCTGATCTGACCACATATGACTGATCAATCTGATTATGAAGATTCAAGCTGCTTAGCTGCTGATATGTTTCGAGTCAGAAGTGAGGTTGAGGGGCTCATGGCTCTTGATGCAACCCGGCATTAATCCAACACAATATACCAGCTCATTCACGAAATCCTTGTGGGTGGAGCTAGGAACTCTCTCTCTCTCTCTGTATATACTATATATATATGCAATTTATCAAATTTTTGTTTGATAATTAGGATATTATATGACACCAATTTTAAAAATAATAATCAATTAATTTTAAAATTTATCTTTTTAAATCTAGCTTTTACAATTGTTAAAGTAAGAATGACTGATTTTGTGCCAATTGATCACTATTTCTTATATTGTTGATTAATTGTCATTTGCTGAGGAATCCAAGTGCTGATCGATTTTTTTTTGGTGGATTTTTGCTGATTAGGACAATCCCCATGAAATTTCCAAGGACGAGTTTGGCTACTATGCAAGTGGTTGTTTGGATGCCAACCAACCAAGTTTTAAGTAAATCCTGATTGGGGCAAAACTGGGTTTTCAACTCAGTTTTGCTATACTCTGCTATCTATTTTTTCCAACTGGGTTTTTCGAGTGGTGGGGTCACGATGCTCACCACCCCCTTCTTCCTT
Organism: Nuphar pumila; assembly: GCF_984573655.1. NCBI lineage: Eukaryota > Viridiplantae > Streptophyta > Magnoliopsida > Nymphaeales > Nymphaeaceae > Nuphar > Nuphar pumila. The sequence continues at coordinate 115,989,066 of NC_143257.1, read as the reverse complement.
ACCACCCATCACTTCTTCCTTCTTCCAATCTATGTTTGGCCATTTTCCAGCTGGTCACCGGCCGAAAATGAGCACATTTGTTTATGCTTTTTTTTTCTTCATAGCCAGCCATTTTCTGGGCACCTACGAGCTGAAAAATGCTCAGAATGGCTTTTTGATGGGTAAGGTGGACAGGTCACGTCAACCCATTTGGATAAGGTCATCTTCGATAAGGCAGTTACCCCATTCGGATCATCTAGAAGTAATCTATTACATTTGGAAGATGTTTGTTACACTTTGGGTCTCAATCTAGAGGATAGGATTCATATCTTATGGTTCTATCCTCTTCCTTTGATTTATATATTGTAACTGCTGTATACCTGTGATCTTTATCTAAATAGTGGAGATCGGTGAGCTTCCATTCGTAGACGTAGGCCTTCATGGCCGAACCACGGAAATGATTCTCTCTCTCTCTTCCATTTTCTTTGGCACGTCATCACACCTCCCTACGTCTCTTCATGGTATCAGAGAGGGAGCGATCTGTTAATATATATATATATATATATATATATATATATATATGCTTTATTCATTGTAATAGACAAATACTCATCAGGGGTATTTTTGTCTTTTCACAAGTCATGTAATAGGTTATGCCCATTAGGGGTTCTAGCCGTTGGGGAGGGTCCCAAGGCTCTATGGCTTCCTTGTTGTGTATAAATAAGGGTATTCCCCCTCTTATAAAGTTAATGCTTTCTCAAGCATTTTAGTAATGGTAATGATAGGGTGCTCGCGGAGTACCTACTTCCACCTAATAGAAGCTTTAGATTTTCAAATTTCTTAAACTTTTTTTGTTGATCAAACCCTATAGATATGATCTATAAGCATTATTTATTAGAAAACAAGTTTTGGATTATGTGATTATAGTATAGATTTATGTTTTTTAAGAACTTTAAAAATCAATGGCTCGCAATGTATCAAAATTTCATGACCTAAAAAATCATTTTTTTAGGTCCAAAAATCATGATCCAAACCCTGATTCCTATCAAATAAACTATGTTGAGTACATCCATAAGGTTTAATTGAGAAAATACAACCTACAACCATGATTTCTAGTATGTGGGAGTAGGAACTTCTGGAGCACCGTAGCATTACTTTTTTAGTAATACAATTCCTATAGTTTTTATTGTGTTCTTGGCCCCTAAGTGGCCTTTGTGTATGTGTATGTGATTGACCCATAAGTGGTCCTTATGCTTTTGAATTTTGTGTTCTTGTAAGCCCATAAGAGGCACTTTCTTGTTCTTGTTTCATTACATGATATCAAAGCTTTGGTGTTCTTGGGTTGTGATTTGTTTGTGAAGACCAAGAAGATGATGGTGAGCATTGGTTTATTGGTTCGTTGCCTTGGGAAGTGCATCATCAAACCTCTTTAACAAATTTCTTGCTCCTCTTCTTTTCTCTATTTCTAGACCTCTCTCTCTCTCTTTGTAAAAATGGAGGATGAAAGAGAAGTTGTCATCCCCATTTCCGTGAGACTTAATAATACAAACTTTGTGATGTGGGCATCCATAGTAAAACATAAAATATGGGAAAAGGGTCTATGGGGGTTGCTTGATGACACTGAAAGAGAGCTTAAGCTTATACTCACAAAGATAGAGAATGACAAGGAAGTAGAACTTCAAGGAGATGAAATGTCTAAAGCCATTGACGAATATAAAAAAAGATGGAAAGAATGGAGGATGGACATTTAAAAAATTATTGGATGGCTCATCAATAGTATTGATATAAAAAAATGCTCAAGTTTAGCAAAATTTGATTTTTCTAGTGATGCATGAAAATATCTTAAGGATATGTATTGTCTAAAAGATATACCTCATAATGTAATATGCAAAAAAAAGTGAGAACCATGACTCAAGGAGAGGTGAGCATTAGAGAATATTATAATGCTCTCTCTTCTTTGGGATGAATTGGATCATTTACAACCTAAGTGACATTGTCCTCAAGATATAGAATTACATGAAAATCAAATCAAAACAGAGCATTTTTACCAATTTATAAATGAGCTTAGACCCGAATTTAAAAGGACCAAATCGACCATTCTTCATAGAGGAGGAGTACCTACCATAGCGGAAATACTTGAAGAATTAACTATGGAGGAAAATAAGTTGAAGAAACTTTCTTTTACTAAAGTTGAAGAATCAGTGCTTGCTATGTCAAGACCTGAAAACCACACAAGGGCATACAAGCCTCCTCACTTTGGGAGAAGCAATGAACATGGGAGAAGCTCCAATGATTATGGAAGAAGTTCAAGTGATGAAAGAAAAGACTATGAATACAAGAAGAGTGGCAAATTGATATGCCATTTTTGTTATGAGTGGGGTGGTCACATCAAGCCTTTTTGCCCCAAAAAAGAGAGAATATCTAAAAGATGAAAAGAAGGTGGCTTCTGTAGGACCATCATTTGAAAGAAATGGTGAAAGTGTGGGATCAATGTCTCTAGCATAACTCATGGAAGCACTACAACCAATGTTAAAAAATCAAGCCTCCTTTCTCTCCGGCGCGGCCGTATCAACATGCATTGATCCCGGTAAGACTTCTTAGATTCTTGATTTCGGAGCTTCTTTTCACGTTACTTCAAATGAGTCCATATTATCCGAAACTTCTTTAAAAATAAAAAATTTACACAAAAACATGCCAAAAGACGATAATTTTCACAAATTTTAATTTTAATTAAATTGAAAACATACAACAACAACAACAACTACGCCTTCATCCCAAAACAATTGGGGTCGGCGATATGAACCAACAAAAAAAATCATTATGGGTCTTCCACATGAATCCTTCTCCTCCATTCATTTCTATCAAATGCCATGTCCTCGGTGAGGTTCAAAGCATTACTATCCTTTCTTATCACCTCCATCCATGTCTTCCTAGGCTTACCCCGACCTCTTTTAACTAATATATTTTTCCATTTCTCCATCCTTCTAACTGGAGTATCATTAGGCCTTCGTCGAATATGTCCAAACCACCGTAAACGATTCTCTCTCATCTTATTTTCAATGGGTGCAACGCCTACCTTCTTACGTATCTCCTCGTTCCGAATCTTATCTTTTATTGTATTTCCACACATCCATCTCAGCATACGCATCTCAGCTACACTCATTTTTTGAATATGATGTCTCTGGGCAGCCCAACATTCCGTACTATATAGTAAAGCGGGCCTAATAGTCGTCCTATAAAACTTTTTCTTCAACCGCAATGGCATTCTACGATCGCACAACACTCCAGTTGCACTCTTCCATTTCATCCACCCAACCTTTATCCTATGATTTACATCTCCATCAATTTCTCCATACTTTTGAATGATAGATCCCAAATATTTGAAAGAATCATCCACCGGTATTTCGTGCTCACCAAGCTTCACTACACTCCCATCACTACTTCGTTGCTTACTAAATCGACATTCCATGTATTCTGTCTTACTCTTACTCAACTTAAAACCTCTTGCTTCCAATGTCTGTCTCCATAATTCTAACTTAGCATTAACCCCAGCTCTAGACTCATCAATCAAAACAATATCATCAGCAAACAACATACACCACGGCATATTTTCTTGAATTGATCTCGTAAGCTCATCCATCACTATAGCAAATAGGAAAGGGCTTAAAGCAGATCCTTGATGTAACCCAACCGTTATAGGAAAATTGGTTGTCACCCCTCCACAAGTGCGGACATTGGTTACTACTCCTTCATACACATCTTTAATTATACTAATGTACTTGAGAGAAACACCTTTCTTCATCATTGTCCACCAGAGAACGTCCCTAGGTACTCTATCGTAAGCCTTCTCCAAATCAATAAAAACCATATGCAAATCTTTGTTCCTCTCTCTATTTCTCTCAATAAGTTGTCTAAGAAGATGTATAGTTTCCATAGTTGATCTTCCAGGCATAAAACCAAATTGATTCTCTGATATCATGACAATCTTCCTCAACCTAGACTCAATCACCCTCTCCCAAAGTTTCATAGTATGACTCATGAGTTTTATACCACGATAGTTTGTGCAATCTTGTATATCACCCTTATTCTTATATAGAGGCACCAAAGTACTCTTCCTCCACTCATTAGGCATCTTATTTGTCCACCAAATCTTGTTAAAAAAATTTGTCAACCATTCTAAACCTTTCTCTCCCAAGCATTTCCAAGCCTCGATAGGTATACCATCTGGGCCAACTGCCTTTCTTGATTTCATTTTCTTCAAAGCCTCTGTAATTTCTTTCTTTTGAATCTTGCACATGAAGTCACGATTCATCTCATGAAAAGGAATTGAAAAGTCTCCAAGATCCTGAGCATGACTTTCATTAAATAGCTTATCAAAATAATCTTTCCATCTCTCCTTAATCTCCTCATCTTTGACTAAAACCCTTTGCGTTTCATCTTTGATACATCTAACCATACCCAGATCCCTCGATTTTCTATCTCTCATCTTTGCAAGCCTATAAATATCTTTTTCACCCTCTTTGGTATCTAACTTGTCATAAACCTCCTTATATACCTTATCCCTCGCGTTCCGAACTACTTTTTTAGCTTCCTTCTTTGCTATCATATACTTCTCCAAATTCTCATTATCACGATTTTTACTTAGATTTTTATAACACTCTCTTTTAACCTTAATAGCTAATTTGACATCCTCGTTCCACCACGATGTATCCTTACCTAGCGGTGCACCGCCTTTAGACTCACCCAATACCTCCTTAGCCACCTTTTTCATGCCACCCGCTATCTTATTCCACATAGATTCTGAATCCTCCTCGAGATACCAATCAACTTCCTTAACTACCCGCTCTACAAACATTCCTTGTTTAGCTTCTTTCAGTGCCCACCACTTAATTCTAGGATCTATCATATGTCTATCCCTTTTGCGGTATTGTCTAATTCTAAGATCTAAAATTAAGACTCTATGTTGTGTAGCTACACTTTCTCCCAGTATAACCTTACAATCGATGCAACAACCCCTATCTCTCTTTCTAAGTAGGAAAAAAATCTATCTGACTCGTATTAACCCCACTTTAAAATGTTACTAGGTGAGACTCCCTCTTCCTAAACCAAGTGTTTGCTAAGATCATATCATAGGACAAACCAAAATCTAAAATCCTTTCTCCACTTTCGTTTCTTCCTCCTATACCATAGCCTCCATGGATACTCTCAAATCCATCCCTACTAATGCCTACATGCCCATTAAGGTCACCGCCGATGAAAAGCCTTTCTCCATAAAATATCCCTTGTACTACTCCATCTAAATCTTCCCAAAATTGACGCTTAATGGAATCATCTAAACCTACTTGAGGTGCATAAACACTAATAATATTAATAATATTCGTACCTAATACTAATTTAATAAGTAAAATCCTATCACCCTTCCTACGGACCTCAACTACATTATTTATAAACTCACGACTCATAACAATCCCTACTCCATTCCTATTCCTATTTATTCCTTTATACCAAATCTTATATCCCCAAGGTTCTATCACTTTTGCTTTCTCACCTACCCATTTGGTCTCTTGTAGACATAAAATATCAATCTTTCTCCTACACATAACATGTACTAACTCTACCAACTTACCAGTTAAAGATCCTATGTTCCAAGTGGCTAACCTAATTTTATGGTCTTGGACTAACTTCTTTACCCCTACCCGTCCAACAAAGTGAGGGAACCCTTGCCTATTTGACACCACACCCGGGCGCCGGTGTGACGCGTCGCTTCCGGGCGACGACCTAGCAACCCTTGCCCATTTATCACTGCCTTCGGGCCTATAGAGTACAACGCGTCGCTCAGTAGGGAACGCCCCAACGAAATTCTCATATTGGTTCATATTCATAGGGTATGACTAAGTTTTTATGCTGGCTGTCACAGGCCTACCGCAACCCTCCTCTTTTATCCGGGCTTAAATTGAAAACATATTTATTTTTAATAAATAGCCGCAATATTTCGAATACATTTTTAAATATGTACCATAAAAAATTAAAGTAGAGAATCCAAAAAAAAACATACCGGAATATGAGAGTCTTGAGTCCAAGCCGTACATCAATTCAAATCTTTCTTTTAAAGCACAAACACGAATAAGATGCCAAGACCAAGATGCCTTGCTCTAATACCATGACACGAAATAGCTTGAAACCTATGACATTACAAATCGTAGTCTAAATGCCAATCAAAATGTATTTGAATACTAACAATATGCAAAACTTGATACAAGTTGTATGAATAAATGATTTCTTTCATAATAAACAAAAATATATAAAAAAATAAATACATAAGGGCCTCACTACAATACACTCAAAAACACACAAAAGAACCTAAAACTACCCATCACTGTTTGACCCACAATAGGCACACACCCCATATATAGAGAGAAAATAGAGGAAGAGATACAGTAAAGAGAGATAAGAGAAAGTCATCTCTAGTCATTGTTGTTGGGCTGAGTTCCCAACAATTAGACTGTTGGGCTTAGTTCCCAACACAAATCTAGCTGTTGGGCTGAGTTCCCAACAACTAGTATAGTTGACTTTACAATGAATATATATGTATATATATAATATAGTATATATATGAAAAAAGGATAGAGTAATCTTAACAGTTTCAACCTGAATACCCCCATTAAGATGTATTGTGACAACCAAGCTGCTATTCTAAGTCTGTATTCCAAGAAAGGACAAAACACATCGAGCTGGATTGCCACCTCATCCGGGAAAAATTCCAATTTGAAGAAATCTACACCCCGAAGTTCAGTACAAGTCGCTGACATCTTCACCAAGTTTGTGACCAAGGCTCAATTTTTGAGTGTTCTAGGCAAGCTGGGTTCAATGTCTATCTTCGCTCCAACTTGAGGGGGAGTGATGGGTAAGGTGGATAGCTCTCGTCAACCCATTTGGATAAGGTCGTCTTCGATAAGGCAGTTACCCCATTCAGATCATCTAGAAGTAATCTGTTACATTTGGAAGATGTTTGTTACACTTTGGGTCTCAATCTAAAGGATAGGATTCATATCTCGTGGTTCTATCGTCTTCCTTTGATTTATATATTGTAACTGCTGTGTACCTGTGATCTTTATCTAAATAGTGAAGATCGGTGAGCTTCCATCCGTGGACGTAGGCATCCATGGCCGAACCATGTAAATGATTCTCTCTCTCTCTCTTTTGTTTTCTTCGGCACCTCATCACACATCCCTGCGTCTCTTCACATTTCCCTGGAAGGGCAGAGCCATCTTAACCATTTTTTGGCTGGTGGGTAGCCTGAAAATGGCTTGTCATGATGTTCCATATGTGATTTTTTTTAAAAACTATGGCCAACCATTTTTTGGTCATCCACTAGTTAGAAAATGACCAACTACGAAGGGATATTTGATTTTTTTTTTTTAATTTTCTTTATAGCCAACCATTTTTTGGCCACCCACCAGCCGGAAAATGGCTATGGTGGTTCTGCCCTTGCAAGTTGGTACCACCGGCCGCCAATGAGGCGGCTAGGAAATGTTTTTTTTCTTCATTTTTTCAATTTTTGCAAACCAAAACATGGAAACCATGTTTTTAGTCAACCAAACGCCTATAAACCCAGGTTTTTGGCCAACATTAGTTTGCTAAAAACCTGGTTTTGACGCAAAACCTACAAAATTAGGTTTGTTAAAAACCTGTTGCTTGCTGTCATCCAAACAGGGTTAAGGTAGCTAAGGTACTGGTTGGATGAACACCTGGTTTTGGTTGTCAAACCAGGTTTTACTCAAAAACCATTAGCATTTTATTGGCAATTCACTATAGTGCTTCTTTATGGGCTTGGGAGTTTTTTTCAACTATTGAAGGCAGAGGGTTTGCTGATAGGCCTTCGTTGACCATTTCATCCTTGGAATTCGGGATGACCTCTAGTGATGGTTGTGTAGGCTATACCTTTGCAATTATGACTTTACAACCTGTACCTTCTACGTACTTCTTCTAAACTAGCAACTATATTAGCACACAATCAACTAATTCACAATATTTCCATGCCGAGTCATTTATGTTTGTTTGCAACTTCCTCTATCAATAGTCCTATATAATAAAAGCTCTAAAATATTAATTAATTTATGCATCATGCAAAAGCAATGAATAATGTAAACGGTCTTGCCATTTTGCAGCTGCCAGTAGATCTCTAGCTATGCATGTGGCGATACTGTTGCATGTCTTTGCAAAATTGTGTCTTAGTTGAGACATACATGTGGCAATGGTCCTCAATGTTGGATCATTCGATTTCATAGCATCATATCTATTCCAAATCTTGTGTATCTAAACAAAAGAGGACTCTACTCATTATGTGGGCTCCCCCATTGCCATGTCGGATCATTTGAGACCATCTCACTTGAAAATCTTGGATAACTAAGGAAATGAGAGAGATTTTTTACTTCAAAGCCTTATGAAAGTGATGAACTTCACCTTTGCCTCAATGGTTAGAAATCAATCACCTTGCACAAAATTGGCTTTTAAAAAGAAGAAAACAAAAAGTCCCAAAATCATCATTATTGAAATTCCGAATTCTCATGTCAGAGCTTTTAAAATGAGTTCAGGTGTGTTTGGGGCTAAACAATGACTTAGAAGTGAAAAGGATTTAATCAAAAGTGGCTGGACCTCCCAAAAAACAAGTAAAAGAGTATTAGAAGTGTTAAGTTCTGGTTTGTCGATATCATATATTACATCCCATATCAAGGTGTATGGTATGATAGAGTAGTGTATCTTACAACATATGGGTTATGATATTGATAGACCCCTCAAAATAGTTTTAAGAGTGGATCATATCGGTTTTCTCCTGATAAAGTATTGTCATAACGTATTGTATGCTATGCCATAGGAATTCGGCCAACCAAGTGCCGCACCCGCGTAGACACGATGCGACATGAGTGCAGCACCCGGTGCGGTCAAATTGACCCTGGGTGCGGTCAATGCACCCAGAGTCATAAATGTTCAAATTTTGGACTTTAAAAAAAAAGCCCGATGAAATGGGTTGAGAGGAGGATTAGGGCAAACAAAATTTGCCCTCTCCTTTCGACTCGATGCTGCGACCCGTCTCTTGACCCCGACACGGTGACGACTATGAGCTATCACTGTCCGACGACGCCTCCTCTCTGTCTCCTACCCAAGTATGCATTCTCTCTCTCATTCTCTATCCCCTCGTCTCTCAATCTCTCTTCTCGACTACCTCTCTCTCTCTCTCAATCTCTTTCTCCTTTTCCCTCTATTACTGTGTACCTCTTTCTCTCTCAACTCAATCTCTTTCCCCTTTCCCCTCTGTGTTACTGTGTACCTCTCTCTCTCTCTCGGCTAAACACCGTGGTTGCCCATTTTAGGGAAAATATTTACCCATTTTAAGGAAAACTCAGTTTGGCTTGTTAAGAGTTGATCACGAGTTGACTTTTTGCTCAAAAAACTATCTTTTAAGAGTTTTTACATGTAAAACCTATGTAATATAAACATTATACATAATATACATTTAAAATATAATATATTTATGTATAATATACATAGCTAAGCTGAGCTTTCTCAGTTCATACATGGCCTTATGGCCCTTACCTAAACATGCTGGCTGGCTCAGCTCACCGAACCCAATTAATGAGCCGAACTGAGTTTTCACAAGCCCAGCCAAGCTGAACCGAGTTTTCCCTGTGACATATGGTTGCTTATGCTAATGACTAATGTGTATTATTTGTTGATGACTTGATGTTGGGTAATTTGATTGTTATTACTGATTTTGTTACTTAAAATTTGGTTGAATGCTCATATTTTTATTAGTTAATAGTTAATATATATATATATATATATATATATATATATATATATATATATATATATATATATACATATACCTTCCCGCACCCCCCCCCCCCCCCCCACACACACACACACACCCCTGCACCCAAGTTTTTTTAAAGTGCCGCATCGCCTCACCCACACCCGCACCCGCACCTATGTGACATAGATTGTATGATATATTAAGACTTTTAAAACATTATCTTTGGGCATCTAATCTTTTGATTGGACAGTCCAAGGTCAGTGCACATAGGGAACACTAAACACTAACACACACTGACTAATTCTTTTTTATGTATAGATGTGCGTGAATGTCTTATTTTTGTTCATGCTTGGGTAGGCCTTTATGTGTGTGTGCCTAGTGTTAAATAAATTGATTGCCTGACATGACTTAATATAAAAGAGATTAGGTGTCAAATTTTTTGCTTATCCTTTTCTAAAAAAACTCTACATGGTTTATTTAGTCAAAAGTGTGTTTTGAATCAAACTAATTGTATTGTGTAAGCAAGATTTTTAGGAGCTCTGAATCAACATTTCCTAATGCAACAAGTTTTCTCAATTGAAAAAAAATGTCTTTATGTCGAGAATGCCAGAGAGAATGTGCAATTCCTATTAAAAGAACCATGCCACACATATCTGTGGAGTCTAATTGATCAGATGAATATTGCAACGTAACTTGTATATATAAGTAATCAACTTAGACTTAGTTTGTGCTTGTCATGAGTCAGATTGGTTCAAGCTTTGCTCATTATGGAGGGAGTTCATGCTGAATCTCATATTGAGAAAAATAAATCAAGCGTGAAGAAGGAAAGTTGGGATCATTCAGCAGCCCACACGCATACACCATGCTCCAGCCTAGAACCTAGGCTACATTTGTCTGCAGTAAAAATTTTCTTAGACAACTTGCATGCTTATATTAATAATTCAGCACCTTAATAATTCAGCACCTCTCTGCCTTTTTATGTGAAGTTGTTCATGTGTATAGCTGGTTAAATTGTACAAAAATATGAACATCTTGTCTTGTTTAAGATAGCATGAGAAGATTCTACTCTTCACATTTCTTACAGAAATTTTTGAATTTTTGCTTCTTTCATGTTTACCTCCAACATAGGCTTAGTGAAACTTTAATGGGGCTATTTTGACATTAAGAAGGCATCAAAAGGGCACTGAACAAAAACTCCATGCATCCCACTGGAAATTTCCCTTCTTTCCTTTTCCTGTTTAGCTTAGTTTGCATTTTTTTTCCTTTTCAAAAAGATTTATTCTCAAGTGGCCATCTAATTGTCCATCTCATGAATTGTGTACTCTCTTTGTGTTTCTCTTGTCCATTTTCTTTAGGAGTTTGTTGGGATCAAATTTGGCATTCTCCATGGTTGATGGACAGTACAGAATGAGCAGTAAAATGAAATGAGCATATATTCATTGTTTTTAGTAGGCTGAAGACTTTTTGATCTTTTTTAATAGTTGAGTGTGTTTATTCAACAAGAGAAGTTTTTTTTTATCATTATAAAATTTGATTTGGATTCAATCTAGGTGACTCTGCAGTGGTGGGTTTTGTTGGAAATGGAGAATTTTAAGGTCTCTTTAGCTTTTGTGTTGCATTAGGTTTGTGTCTTTTCTTTTTAGTTGGGTGTATTTGTGTTAAAATGTATTTATGTACATATATGTATATATATATAACTAGGTTAGACTTTTTAATTTCTTTCTTTTTTATTTTTTGGTTCACATTGGACTAGTCAACACAAGGTTGACGGGGCTGGTCCAACGGTCTCTGTGTGTATATATAGGGGTGAAATCCCCTCTCATTTGTAATGCTTCTTGCATGAATTCCACATCAATAAAATATTATTTTTTACAATTGTGAGCATTCTTTTTGTGCCCCTTTAGTGGGGTTTGTGAGGGAGCCTATTTGTAGTTTTTTTTGTGTTCACTTTAGTGTTTTAGTGGACTTTGTTGTGGCTCTTTTGTGTGTCCACTTTGGTGATTCGGTAAACATCATTAGAGGCTCTTATTTCTTTTTCATGGTATCAGAGCTTGGTGATCAAGCTGATTTTTTCTCAGTGCATCGGGAAGCGTGCCACTCAAAACTTGAAGGTGCTGAAGCTCTCAAGTACTTGTGAGATCGTGATTGTGTTTCAAGTGATAGATTGGTAGTGATTACTTGGTACTAGAGTGTCCATGCCCTTATTCAGTGGAACTTGGTGGTGGAGTGCTCGTGCTCTTTCACCTTGCTTTCTTTCTTTCTCTTCTCCTTCTTTATTATTTTCTTTTTCTTCTATCTTCCTTAACCCTTGTAAAAATGGATGACAATGAAAATGTCATAATAAAACCCATCAAACTCAATGATTTCAATTATGTATCATGGGCTTCAATCATAAAGTAGCTCATATGAGAAAAGGGTTGTGGGGACTAGTGGATGGGACCGATCTGGAACCCAAGCCAATCCTTACCAAAGTAGAATGTGAGAAATAAGCACCTCTTACGGAGGGTGAAAAAACTAAGACAATGGCCACCTATGAGAAGAAATAAAAGGAATGAAGAATGGAGCATGTTAAGATTATGTTTTGGTTTATTAGTAATGTTGACATAAAAAAGTATTTTAGCCTTGCTAAGCTTGAACATGCAAATAAGGCATGGGATTATCTCAAGAGAATGTATTCTCTTAAAGATATTGCACATGTATGCAATTTGCAAGATAAAATCTGAAATATGACTCAAGGGGACAAGAGTGTTAGAGAATACTATAGTGAATTGTCCGAGCTTTGAGAAGAGTTGGCTTTTCTTGAACCGAAATGGCATTGTCCCGAAGATATATAACTCTGCCAAAATCAAATAGATGAGGAGCATTTTTACCAATCTATCAATAGATTGAGATCGAAATTTGAATCCACTAAATCCGTTCTTCTTCATCGAGGGAAAATACCCTCAATTGAAAACACTATAAAGGAACTAAGCATGGAGGAAAATAGGCTTAAGAAGAGGACTTTTAAGAGTGATGATGACTCGATTCGCTGTATCTAGACTGAAAAACTATGTTCGTAACTTCGTACCTACAAACCACTACACTATGGAGGGTCAATCAGTGAGCATTATGGAATCAAGAGAATGTATATGAGAAGAAAATCATTTCTTATTATTGTCATAAACCGGGACACGTCAAAACCTATTGTCCTAAGTTGAAAAGGCCGTATGAGAGGAAGGTTGCCTCAGTTGGTCCTCCACAAGAGTCAAGTGATGTCAAAACCACTCAAGACTCATCTATGGGGAACATGTCCTTGACACAACTAGTAGAGGCTCTTCAACTTCTACTCAAAGGAGCATCCTGATAAACTCGAGCCGTAATTTCTTCTTTTGTCATCTCTGATCCCGGTAAATCTCTTTGGCTTCTTGACTTCGGTGCCTCATTTCACATGATACCAAATGGTGATATGTTATCCGAATGTTGTAACTTAAGCAAATCAAATGTGTTTACTGCTGATGGGACATCTCTTGAGATAAAAAGAATAGAAAATTTTGAAAATATTTATTAAAATTTAAAAAAAATTATTTCAAAATTAAATATATGCCTAAATTAAATCTAAATTTTTTATTTCTCAATTATCTAACCATGAATATAATGTTTCCTTCTTTTCTAATGGTTGTTGGATGCAGGATCGCTAGTTAGGGAAGCTGATTGGGGAAGGCCATAGAGGAGACTTATACAACATGGATTTTTTGAAAATACCCTAGAACACTTTTTGTTGTAATGTTCAAAAATTAGATTTGGATTTATGACATAAAAGGCTTGGTCATCTTAATGTATCCCAAATTCAATATTTTTCAAAAATGAAGTTTTTTTGTAATTCTGAAAATTTTGCAGGTGAAGTTTGTATTCTTGGCAAATTGAAGAGATTACCATTTCGAGAAAGAACTTTTGTTTCTTCTCAGCTGCTTTAGTTAATACATTCGAATGTTTGGGGCCCATCGCCCATTATATCTAAGGGTGGATTTGCGTACTATGTAATTTTTGTTAATGATTTTACTAAACATACTTGGATCTATTTTCGTAAACATAAATTTAAAGTTTTCTTATACTTTCAAATATTTTACAATTTAGTCAAGAATAAATTAAAAAATGATATTTCTATCTTTCACACTGATTCAGGAGGAACATTTTTATCCAAAGAATTTAAAGACTACCTATATTTAAATAGTATAACACATAAAAAATCTTGTCCTTACACTCCACAACATAATGACCAATAAAATGGTTTAACTGAAAGAAAGCATAGACACATTATAGAAACAACAAGAACCTTGCTTATTGCAAGCCAAGTACCAAAAGATTTTTGGGCTGAAGCTATATTGACTGGAGTTTATCTCATCAACCGAATGCCATGATCTTCTTTAAAAATGTGTCACCAATTGAAAAACATTTTAAATTAATTTTTGATTATTCTAGATTGAGAGTCTTTGGGTGCAAATGTTTTCTGTTTACTAATAAGAATGATAAACTTTCTCCTTAGGCTATTCCATGTGTTTTTTTGGGATATGCCAATAACAAAAAATGTTATAGATGTTTTGATTTTATAAAAAAAAAGTTGTCTCAATAAATATGTCTTTTTTAGAAAAGATTTTTTGAAATAGAAAATCTAAAGAAATAACTAAGCATTCTTTTTTGTTGGATTTAATTCCATAATATGATGATTTAAATGTTGATATTGATGAAGATCATGAGCATAAAAATGATATAGTGAGTGAAGAACAATCTCATGATAATGAGATTAGATAATAGCAATCTATAAGGATAAAAATTGTATACAATATTCTAGGCGTGGTGATTCCAATCGTCCATGTGCACTTGAAAGATATACTGATAATGAAAACCAAATAGAAATTCAAACTAAAGGTCACCTAGAATATCAAAACCTCCTATAAAACCCTTGACCTATGCTCAAGCAAAAGAACACTTTGAGTGGGTAGAAGCCATCAGGATAAAACTAGATGCCTTAAAAAACGTAAATACTTGTACTATTCAAGACATTCTCTCAAGAAAGCAACCTATAGGTTGTAGATAGGTGTATAAGGTAAAAACCAAGAGTGATAAAACTCTTAAAAGATACAAAGCCTGATTAGTTGTCAAAGGATATGCGCAAGAGTATGGTATAGATTATGAAGAAACTTTTTCCTAGTTGCTAGGATGACCACAATTAGAACCTTGGTAGTAGCCGTGGCCTATGTGAGAAAATGACCCATATATGAATGCATTTCTTAATGGAAATTTAGCTGAAGAAGCTTATATAGAAGCACCACCTGGTATAACTATTCCTAAAGAAAAAACTCTTCATTTGGACAAGGCCTTTTATGGTCTTAAACAAGCACCGAAAGCGTAATATGACATATTTAGTCAACTTTGTTTCTTAAGATTTCTGATGCAGGTATGATTATCCTTCTCCTTTATGTGGACGGCATGATTATCATTGGAGAGGACAAACATGGAGTTGAACATATTAAAAAACTTCGCAAAACATATATTGAGATGATTGACTTGGTTTTTTTAAAATATTTTCTTAGCATTGAAGTTGCTTATTTTTTTAGAGATTATTTATTGACTCAATCAAAATTTGCTTTGGATATTGCTGCCAAGTCTAGAATCTCAGATGACAAGAAGGCTGACGCTTTTGAAGTTGTCGATGCTAAGATGTAAATTGATGATGGAGAGCCACTTAAAAACCCGACACCATACAAACAATTTATTGGGGCACTTTCTTATCTATCGATTACAAGACTTGTTGATATAGTACATGTAGTTCACACAACCAGCCAATTTTAGCATGCTCTTACTTCTGTTCATATGGGAGCGGTTTTGCATATTATTAGATATCTTAAGACTTCTATTTATCAAGGCCTTTTCTTATTTGCTTCTTAATCTTTAGATTTAACTGCTTATTACTGATTGGAGAGGTGATCCCAATAACCGATACTCAACTACTTATTTTTGTATTTTTTAGGAGAATGATTGATCTCATGGTAATATAAGAAGCAACAAAAGGTCTCCCCCTCTTCGACTGAAAAAGAATACCGAGTCATGACTACAACTACTATGGAGGTGGTCTGGTTAAGAAGATTGTTGACTGATATGGGAGTTCAGATTATAGGAACATCACGAATGTGTTGTGACAACAAAAGTTCCATCTATGTTACTAGCCATCGGATCTTTCACGAACATACCAAACATATTGAGATGGACTGTCACTACACATGGGAGGAGTATTTACATAACACTATCGATCTTCCCTATGTTACCTCAAAATACTAGTTGACGGATTTCTTCACCAACCTTCTCACTGCCCTTAGATTTCACTCTCTTAGGCAAACTTTTGGTTATCCAACCGTAAGTTTGCTGGAGAGTGTTAAAATGAATTTATGTACATAGTAATACATATACATACATATATATATATATATATATATATATATATATATATATATATATATATATAATGTGTATATATATGTAACTGGGTTTAGTTTCTTTCTTTTTTATTTTTTGGTTTACATTGGACTAGTCAAAATTAGAGTCGTTGGGGCCTGGTCCAACGTCTCTATGGAGTCCTCTCTTTGTGTATATATAGGGGTGAAATCTCCTCTCATTTGTAATGCTTCTTGCATGGATTCCACATCAATAAAATATTATTTTTTACATTTGTGAGCATTCTTTTTGTGCCCCTTTAGTGGGTTTTGTGAGTGAACCTATTTGTGGCTCTTTGTGTGTTCACTTTGGTGTTTTGGTGGACTGTGTTGTGACTCTTTTGTGTCCACTTTGGTGATTCGTTGAACATTGTTGGAGGCTCTCATTTCCTTTCAATTTGCTCTATGAGAGTGGTTGATTCTTTTTCATTGCGTTTAGGAAATTTGAGTTTTATGGTTAGGAAGGCTGATTACATACTTGACACATGTTTTTTGCTCGATAAGAAGGGTTTATCTGTGAAAATCTTGATTTCTCTTTGCATGCCTTGACCATGCATCTTGAACTTTTGCTTCTTTTTGGGGTTAATTGGATTACATGTCTTGATTGGGTGAGTTTGGAATAGTGGATTGTTGGAAATTGAGTTTATTGAAGGTGGTATTTCCTTTAGCTTTGTTTTGCATCCACTGACATGAACCTGTATAGGTATCGATTGGCTATCAGTATTTGTTAGACATGAAGCATCAATGGACTTCAATTCAAAGTGATACAAGTTTATTTTAAGAAATTGGTTATTATTGATGTTGCACTGATCAACTGCCGATTAGGAGGGAGAGTAGCAGAGAATAATTGGATATCAAGTAGTTGTATGATCAGATATTTGGGCTGTGGATGTTTATCTAGAGTTATATTTAGATGGAGCATCTTGCTTTGATTGCCACTCAGTTGAGGGATGATTCTGATATCGATGTTGATGACTTGAGGGATAACTTGGCAGAGAATGACATTAGTGATGAGGAAATTGAACCTGATGAACTGGAGAGGCGGATGTGGAAGGACAAGATCAAACTTCAGAGGATAAAAGAGAGGCGGAAAACTACTGTCCCACAGGCTGAGAAGCCCAAGCATAAGCGGACTTTGGATCAGGCTAGGCGGAAAAAGATGTCAAGAGCCCAAGATGGCATTTTGAAATACATGCTGAAGCTGATGGAAGTTTGCAAAGCTAAAGGTTTTGTCTATGGAATCATACCGGAGAAGGGGAAGCCTATGAGTGGTTCTTCTGATAACCTAAGAGCATGGTGGAAGGAGAAGGTAAAGTTTGATAAGTATGGGCCAGCTGAGGTAGCAAAATATGAGGCAGAGAATATTATAAATAGCAACACTGATAGTAGGGGAGGTCTCCACAGTCTTCAGGATCTTCAAGATGCTACATTGGGTTCCCTGTTGTCATCACTGATGCAGCATTGTGTTCCACCCCAGAGGAAGTTCCCACTGGAGAAGGGCATTCCACCACCTTGGTGGCCTACTGGGAATGAAGACTGGTGGATATGGTCAGGGCTTCCAATCGATCAAGTGCCACCATATAGGAAGCCACATGATCTAAATAAGGTATGGAAAATAGGAGTCCTCACTGCTGTGATTAAGCATATGTCTCCTGACATTGCCAAAGTCAAGAGACATGTTCGGCGGTCAAAGTGTCTGCAAGATAAGATGACTGCAAAAGAAAGCTCAATCTGGTTGTCAGTTTTGAGCAGAGAGGAGTCACTCACTCAGCAAGTCAGCGATGAGAATAGAACTTCTGGTAGGACTGGAACTCCAGTGAGTGATAATGGGGGAAGACAGGATGTTGCAACTAACAATGATGATTATGATGTTGATGGTTGTGAACATGGTTTTAGTTCTGCTTATTCCAAGGATGATGAAGGACAAGCAAATGCTGGGGCTTCTGTGTCACATAGTGAATTAGTTGAAACACAAAAACATGGACGTGAAAATGCCATTTTAAGATTGCAAGATCAGGATCCCACAGAGGAACCAAGAAGAAAGAGACCACACATGATTTCTGCACTAGCGGAGCAATTATCTGCATCCCCTCAAGATGACAATGTCCAAGAGGAATCACAAAACCATCTTCCTGATACAAATAGGAGCCCTCAGCCTGAACAATATCATGTGCACGCACCTGAACATGATGCCTGCTCAAACTTAGCACCAAGATCCCAAGAAGGGGGTGTAGGAGATACTCATACTTTGATAGATTCAAGGTTACAGAACATTTCTGATTCTTGTTCTGCAAATGTAGTTGCTCACATCATGCATGTCGATGGCCATCCCCTATTATATGTGGGAAACCGAGATGCAGAATCTAGAACTTCATTTGGTTTCTATAGATCGTCTAGGGGATATGAGTATTCTTGTGGAGGACAGCGGCTTAATACAATTGCAATGAATAGCCAGGTCAGGCAGGAGGCTGTGGAAATGCATGAAGAAAGTCAAGTGTTTGGGAGTGTTTTGATGCTAGATGGAAATCCAAGTGAGATTGCTGGAGATGTACATCGTTTAGTCAAGTATCCATTCCATAGTCTGCCAGACAAACTTGTAATGAGTCACTTTGGATCTCCCATTGGTGGCGTATCACTAGATTATGGGTTCAATGGTTCATATAATCTTGGAGTCGAAGGATCTAGTTCACTTGATCCAGTTGAACTTGATTTTTCACTTGATGAAGACTTCATTCAATACTTTGGAGCATAGAGTAAGTAACATGTTTCAAATAACATTCATTTTTTTGAAGTTGTTTTAATTCTCCTATTATTGTAGGAATCTTATTGTTATTTGACTATTCTTTCAGGAGGGAAGATGTTGAGAACTTGAAATCATGTGATGACTGATTTGTTTGACCTGACTGCAGTCAGAGCATGGAGGAGATGGACTAATTTTTACCTTCTATTGATTATAATGCGAATGCCTGTTGTAGGAGGAGGGTTCCAGAAGGATTTTATTGTACATCAGGTTCAATGACTACTTTGGCGAGTAGACCAGTTGATCATCTAATGACTGTCAGTTGATTCTGGAAGATATAGTACATCAGGTTCATTGTTCTTTTAATGTAAAAAGTGACTGGACCTAATTTGCTGCGTCCAGTTGGGTCACATAACCTTTTGTTTTTGAGGGTGCGATTCACCATTTCGATGAATCTTGAGAGACATTGTTATGTATAAATGATCCTTTTTCCAAGGTAATTGCTAATAGGGTTGATCACATTCCGCATCTATTTTGCCCATATTGATTATTCTACCATACATTCAACTGCATCTTGTTTTATGTTCAATATTTTTGGTAATGGTTTTTTGTGATTGTCTCAAAGAATTGTGCACCTTTGTTATTAGCTAAATTGTGAGCCCTTTGAAGCCTAGATACTGCAAATGGGCAAGTCACTGTTCTTATTTGTTTTGTTGAGTAGTGTAGGTTGTGTAATATGAATAGTAGTAACCTAAATCGTTCAACGTAGTATCTCGACAAGGGTTTTTCTCGGAGAGATTTTAAAAAAATGGTTTTTCTTGGGAAAGTCTTGGAAGTTTTAAAAATTAAAAAATATAAAAAATAATAAGAAAGAAAAAAAAATAATAGGTTTTGTATCAATTTTTCTTGCAAAATATAAGGAAATAAGTTTGGAAAGTATTTAAAATACAAAAGAAACACAAAAATTGGCTTAGAATATATAAAATAAGATTTTTTTCTCATAAATATCATGGTTAATATTGTGATATTTTCATTTTGATGATATTTTAAAAATATCATGAGATTTTTCTGATATTATCGGCTATACCTTAATTTCTCGAAAAATCTTGCGATATTTTCAAAATATGGTCGATATCGGTGACTATGATATGCATAAGTACCATATGTATTTTTAGTTTTTATGTTACCCTCCTCTTTTGGAAATAGCTGTCTCAATAGTATTGTTGTCTCTGGATTTTTTTCGCGCCAGTAATAGTGGTATAATGATTGCAATGTATGTCGCCCTGGTATAACATACCTCTTTACTTGCGTGCTTTTATTGTTGCGTCAGTAATAATGTTATATTGATGTAATGTATGTTGTGCCAGTATAACATACCTCTTTACTGGCACGAGTAAACATGATTAGCATGCCAGTAAACGAGTAATTTCTTGTAGTGTTACTTGAATCCGACCACAAACCTGATTATGCAAAACCTAATTAGGTTGGATTCAACAATGCCTACGTTTACCTCCTAACCTGGATTGACCAAACAATCCAACCCCCAAGCCCATTTGATACATGATCCGTTAAAGACCAAACAAATTTATGCCCAAAATGATTCTACCTGGCCCAGTACTTCTAACAAATCCCAGTTAGACCCGATTTGACACCAATCCATCCATGATCAAGATTTCTAAATTTTAGATTATAAAACTTTTACAGCGATAAATACTGAACAAACCCAATCAAAAGCTAATTTTGTATGAAATGGGGCCATTTAATACCCAAATGGTTATAGTCTGACCCATGTCATTCGCGCCCAAACTCAGTAGTACATTACCCAGAACCAAACTTAAACTTGTTTTTCCATCTGTTTGGGTTTGGGTCTAACTTTTAGATCCCACTAAAGAAGAGTCCAATTAAAACCCAACCTGCTTACCACCCAACCAATTTACACCTGAACCCAATGATGCATATGAGGTTCATATTTTAGTCATAACCAAACCTGAACCTGAGTATCATCGGATCGAGTTCCAGTCCAAATTTTAGACTCGTTTCGTAAACAAATTCAGTGAAACACGAACCTAATCCAACCAGAACAGATCACTCTTAAATAGAGCTCTTTGGGGTCCATACCTGGTAAAATTAGACCAAGGTCTACCTCTGCTCTTTATTATAGATTGACCTTGGTACAACTTTAATCAAGGTGCAGTGAGTTGATCTAGGTAGATTGCCCACAAGAGCTCCTCACATTTGGCTAGGTGGGTTGGTCTAAGACATTCAAGGCTAAGGACGTTATGAGCTCCATACCTAGAGTGTGTGTCCCTTATTTTTTTGATAGACAAGCTGGAGTTAGGCAGACCCCTACCAGATATCTCTTAAACCCCATGTGGCAGAGGGATTCGAACCTGTGCCTTCAGCTTGGCACAGGATCCCGCTTACCACATGGGATACCACCTCAGTGTGCGTCCCTTGCTGCAAGGTCCAAGCCAAACACGAAACTACTTCCGATTGGCAGGAAGAAAATACTTGTAGAGTTTAACACCGTGGACACCAGAACAGAACTATGGTCAACGTGGCACCTCTTGTCCTGTAATGGGATTTCAAAACTATAATGGTGGTTTCTCCTTGTTATATATAAAAAAAATCTGCTTATAATTTAAAATTTTTATTTATTTTTACTAGGAGAAACTGCTCCAGGAACAAAGACCTAGCCGCCCTGGCTCAGCCTGCCGTATTTACAGTCTCTGTTCATGTCAGCATAAAACTATGAGGGCTTACCCCTCAACCCCAGGGAGTCGCCAAACTTCGGCTTACGCAGGGGGTGATGCCCATGAGATTTGAACCTAGACCATCCGTCACACGGTCTAAGCCCCTTTCGTGGATTCCACTGCCATGGAAATGGAATCGGACTCCCCTCATGGGAACTGTTTTCCGCGAAAAACCCACCTCCAGCATGTAAAATGACATGCCTATCAAGTTTTTTTCGTGAAAACGCAGGTTTCTATTGTTTGTGTTGTCACTGTGGGCTCGCGGAAACGCACACCCCTCGATGCATTTCCGCAAAAAACAACCCACTTTCCGTGACACAAAGGCTACCAAACAAAAAAGAAAAGAAAAAAGATTGAGAAACTAAAACCAGGACAAAATTTCAACGGCCTGTGGTATAACCCAGGAGTCAAAAATAGATTGCATTATAATGTTGGGGATATGCAGCTGGGACAAAGTTGATTTTATATCACATTGAGAATAATTGTTCCCTTGTTCAATGGATATCTTTGGAGTCAACATAAAATTGTCAATGTAGACAAATCCAGTGTCCACCCCACAGTCTAAATTAAGTTTTGATACAATGTCAAAGTTTTTTTATTTGGTAAAATAAGGTGGCGCCTTTTATTCAATTTTTTTTTTTCAAATTTTCATAACTGGATCCATGCATGCTAGTGAGACTCATTTTTTCACGATCCAACCCATTGAAAGGAAATCTTCTTCTTGCCCCACCTCTCTCTCTCTCTCTCTCTCTCTCTCTCTCTCTCTACAAGGAACCTACCAAGACTAAGTCCTAATTGAGCCCACCCTATAATGTTAAACCCTGAGAGAATGTGCTGAACCCACAAGGCTGCTCCATATCTGCTGAAGGTTTCATCTCAGGGGGAATTGAACTTGTTCTAGGGCTCCTAGACATTACGATGCTCACCCTATTATGTTTCTCTCTAATTAATTTATAATGCGAAGCTTTGTATTTTTCGTTTTGTTTTCTTTGAGGGGGCGTTTATAAAAAGAAGAAGAAGGTAGTTGTACTTACCCTAGTTTAGAAAACCAATAAGAGACAAATTAAGTTCAAAGTCTGTTGTTTGGTTGAAGACAAAAACATGATAAGAGTTTTTTATATGCCCATAATTATCTCTTCTTCCTTTTTCTCTTGTGCTATGATTCCTGTTCCAACACAAGCTTTTTTTCTCTCTCTCTCTCTCTCTCACACACACACACACACAGGATGTTGTAGGCTCTGTTTGAACCTTGCATTGATATGAAAACACTATTTCCATGTGTTGCAAAAATATGGTTTTGCCAAAATGTGGTGTTGAGGATGGGGTTGCCTAAAACATCTTATTGGTAATGGTGTTGAAATGTGGTGTTGGGGTTGCCAACTCCATTCCCAGCATCACTGCTCCCAAGCAGCAAAGAGCATGAGAACACTGAGGGAAACCAAAGTACACCTTCGATTCAAGGCTCCCAAGCAGAGCCTTAATTTTTTAATTTGGATAAGTTCTTAGGTCATTTTATCTTTTCTTTTTTGTTTCTACAGGTTTGGTTCTTGTTAGTCCAACTTTTTATGTATTTTTTTTAAAGGAGATTTTCTTTTGAATGAGACGTTTTATATGGTTTAGATCGTGAACTTCTTATTTGAATGAAAGTTTTTTTTTCTAAGTAACGTTTTGCATGCAATGCATCATGCTACACAACTCATACGTCGAGCAAGGATTACGAAAATTGACTGGACAGTATTACTGTCCTTGAGCTTGGTTCGAGCTCGAGTTGAGCTTGAACTTTCCAGTGTATAACCTCATATACAACACGCTTGCCTAAGCTCAGGTATAGCATGTTGGGATAAGCCACGATATGTGACACTTACCCACAATAAGGTAACTTTTCCCTTATAGTGTCCCTTCCGATAAACATAAAGAAATTCAGAGAGAAAACGGTTACGTAACCGTTTCCTTTGCTACAACTACAAAAGAGTATCCATAAGCGACCTTGCATAAGCGGACATACAGCGAAAAACACAGAAGAGGGTTAAAGTAACATGCCTTTTCTGAGTTTTTTCGACTAAGGAGGAAAACTGAGATCTTGCTCATCCATTGTTGAAGGAGCATGCGCTCATCGGAGGGCTGCAGTCTGGCTGAGGAGCGAAGCTCATCCCGATCCAGCCACCAACGCCTACCGCCAGCCACCGATTTAGGTTCATCGATGGTGGCATCAGGTACGCTTCGCCTTTCGTCTGTTTTGTTGTGTGCAAGTCCCTGGAGGATCCCCACATTGGGTTATGGGCCCACACCATGCCTCCGCTGCACAAGCATTGGTGTTTTTCCGAACACTGTCGCCATGGGGCAACAACATTTTTTTGGTAGACTCGATATAATACCTACTGTTTCTTTGTCGTCGGAATAGCTTTTGAAAGCCCGTGGTCGTCGACAATTTTGATCGATGGCACTGGATGCTGGTAGCCGACAACCGACGCAGGTCACCGTTTGCAGGTGACGGTCACCGTGGAGCGACAATTTTTTTGGTAGCCCATCACCGTGGGGTGACGTGGCTCGTCGGTTAACCGACCGACCATCACTAGCATAGAAAATATGGGAAACAAAGGCCGTCGGGCTGCAGGGGCAGGTCTCCCGACGTCGGGATCGCCGTGCGGTGTCGCTAGGGAGGGGGGTGTTTCCACCATACCATTGGATTGCCTGGGCAAAACCCTTTTCGTTGGAAGGGAGTTTTCTGTCAGGAGGCATACCGTGGGTCACCGCGGGTCATCGCCGGAGATCCGGTGGGGCGGATGTAGGTCGCCATCGACGGCATTGATGACTGACGACAAACCCCCTTTATTGCCTCACCTCTACCGGTGGGCGAGGTGGGAGAGGACATCGACGAGGCTCTGGTGTGGGTCGGCGGCAGACGACATCGATCGCCGGCAAGCCGATTGGGTAACCCCCTTTTTCCTGTTTTCACTAAACAGAAGCCCTCGGGTTTCTGTTTTTGATTTTTAATCAGTGGAACTAGATCGGGTTCGGGTATGGGTCCATTCAAGTTCATATCGGATCAGACCTGGATAGGGTTCTTACCAGGTTAGACCCAGATCCGATTAATACTAGATCTGACCCAGATCCAGTTAGTATCGGGTCAGACCTAGATCTGTTTCATTCTGGGTCAGAACCAGATCTAGTATTTAACTGGATCAGACCCGAATCCAGTAAGGGTTCAAGCACTATTTGGCCTAAACCGGATCAGGGACTGATTCAACCCCTTTTCAGGACCAGTTCAGAGCTATTTTTGACGGGTTTCTTCCAGTTTTTCACCTGTTTTGAGATGCTAAGACCCTATTTTCATAAATATAAGAAAATACAGGAATTTTGGCATATAGTTATAGGGTTTTTATAAACTTTTTTTCATATTTGACACCAGTTCATAAGGTTCAGAAATGGTTCAGACCCTTAGATGACCAGTTCGGAGCTGTTTCAGACCAATTCAAAGTGCTTTTAGATCGGTTCCTGCTTGAGGACTCAGAGTTTTACCCATTTAAGCTTGGCTTTTGTTATTATTCATGCATTTTATTTGTAATTATGCATGCATAAATATGTGTATAGTATTGACATCAAGGATAACGAGATGACTTAGTAAATTCATGTCACCAAAGTGATTGAATACACGTATATTATCAAAATTTTGTACTATCATATGGATTTAGCCAATATTACTATTATACTTAGATTCATGAAATGATAAACAACTCAAAGGTAGTTTCATCGTGTTTAGAATTTAGGTAGGGTAAAATGAGGCAAATGTGTCGAGATACATTGCACATGTGTATCCAAAGGTACCATGTGTTGATGGTCTAGCTTCACATGAGCCTCAGTTTTATCAACTCTGGTCGATAGGCGTAGTGATTACGCGTATCAGAGCTCTTACCAAAGTAGGACTCCGATGACCCCCTACACTCGCCTGAAAATAAGCAAATTCAGGGCCTTTTATTTATTGTTTTTCTATTAAGATTGTCTCATATATGCTTTCTTTTGATACATATTTTTTGTCATGCAGTTTCTAGTTTTGTGATTTTAGATGGCTTAAGTTCTATACCTTTTCTTGATGGATCTAACTTTAGTGATTCAAAAAAACCGTTCTTTTTCCATTAGAGTATATAGATTTAGATCTAGCCCTAAGGATAGATGAACCCGCTGTCTTGACTGATCAAAGTACTACTGATCAAAAGATTGCTTTTGAGAAGTGGGAGAGCTTAAATAAGCTTAGCCTATTGCTTTTGCAATCTAAAGTGGCTAAGAATATTAATAGTGTTATCCCACAATGCAGGATAGTGAGAGAATTCCTGAGTGCCATTAGGCACAATTTATGAGTTAAAAAAAGGTCAGAGCCAGTACCTTAATGTCAAAGCTTATAACTATGAAATATTCTGGAGGGGGCAATATTCGCCAGCACATTTTGGAAATGAGGAACATAGTGTCTCAGCTGAATGACATGAAGCTGGCCATTTCTGATTCTTTCCTAGTGCATTTGATTCTAGCATCCTTACCTTTGGAGTATGAGCCTTTCAAAATCTCTTACAACACAAACAATAATGAATGAACATTCAATAAACTTATGTCCAAGTGTGTTGAAGAGGAAGATATATTGAAAGGAGAAAAGATGCAAAGTGCACATATGACTTCTCATGGCTCTAAGGTAGGACCAAAGAAGAATATATTTAAGAAAAATGCTAGGAAGAAGTTAGCAGAGGATAAGACATCCCAAGGCAAGCAATCTAACTCTACTCCCATAAAGTGCTTCTTTTCCAAGAAGAAGGGACACAGGAAGACAAATTGCATAAAGTACAAAAAGTGGTTGAAAAAGAAAGGTAATTTATCATTTGTTTCTCATGAATGTAATTTATTAAATTTTTTTAAAAATAGCTGGTGGATTGACTCTGATGCTACTATTCATATTTTCAACTGTTTATAGCCGTTCATGAATAGAAGAAAATCAACAATGCATGAGAAGGACATCTATTCAGGGAACAAGATGCATTCACATGTGAAGGGTGTTGGGACATGCAAGATCACTTTAGATACATGCATAGATTTGGATCTTCATGATGTCTTTTATGTTCTATCATATAGTAGAAACTTAATTTCAATTTCAAGTTTGGATAAATTTGGATATTGCTTTAAATTTGAAAATTCTAAGTTATTCATATACAGAAATTCTATTGAAATTGGTTTTGCATCAGTTTATGATGGTTTGTATAAATTGAATATGAAGATCCAAACTCAGGAGTCATTGACTTATGAATACACATTGGTTGGAAATAAACGTAGCATGATTAACGATAAATCCTACATGCTTTGGCATCGAAGGTTGGGCCATATCTCTGAAAAGAGAATAAAGAGACTCATAAATGAAGGGATCTTGAAATCTCTAGATTTTATCGATAACGACCCATGTGTTGATTGCATAAAGGCTAAGCAAACAAACACATATAAAGAATGTGTCAAACGTAGTAGTGAGATATTGGAGATAGTCTATACGGATGTATGTGGACTGTTTACCCCCTGTTACACAGGCGAGAAATATTTTGTCACCTTTATTGATGACTATTCATGGTATATGTATCTCTACTTGATGTTCGAAAAATCTGGTGTTTTTCAGATGTTTAAAGAATTTAAGAAAGAACTAGAGAAATAAACCGATAAAGTTATTAAGATAGTTAGGTCTGATAAAGGTGATGAATATTATGGTAGGTTTACTGAGATGGGGCAAAGAGAAGGACCATTAACGCGATTTTTAAAAGCGGAAGACATTGTGCCTCAGTATACCATGCTTGGTAGTGCCTACCAGAATGATGTAGCTGAAAGAAGAAATTGTATGATTAAAGAAATGGTTAGGGTCATGTTGAATTATTCAACACTTCCCATGAAGTTGTGGGGTGAAGCCTTAAGGACTGCTATGTATATTTTGAATAAGGTTTCTACGAAATCTGTGCCTAAAATTTCCTACGAGTTGTGGACAGGTAGGAAACCATCACTGTCTTATATGCACATATGAGGATGTTCTGCAGAGGCTAAGCTGTATAACCCCCACATTAAAGCCTTTGATCTAAGAACAACTAGTGAATATTTCATTGATTATCTAGAGAGATCAAAAGGATACAAGTTTTATTGCCCATCTCATTCACCACAGATTGTTGAAACGAATAAGGCAAAATTCCTTGAAGATGGTTCAGTTGGATTAAGTGTACTTCAAAACCTTGGTTTTGAGGAAATACAGGATCCAGTTTCATTACCTGTTAAGAAAAACACCGAAAAATACCACATTATTATCCTTAATGATGATGTGGTTGATCATCCAGTTGTTGATGCACAAATCCAAAGTGAACCTATTGTGGACAATGCAGAAGAACATGAACAGGATGAACAAGTTCAATCTGAGCCTGAAGAACGACCTGTTTGGAGATCCACAAGAGTTAAAAAATTTTCTATACATCTTGATTATGTGGTGTACCTTCAGGAGCCTGATGATTTTATAGATATAGATGATGACCGGTTGACTTTTATGGAAGCTATTGAAAGCAAACAATCTTTGCACTGAATAAAAGCCATGAAAGAAGAGTTGAACTCTATGGCTAAGAATCAAGTGTGAGATCTTGTTGAGTCACCTAAGGGAGTAAAACTCATAGGGTGTAAATGGGTCTTTAAGATCAAAAGAGACTTCAAAGGTGTCATAAAGAGACACAAGACAAGATTGGTTGTTAAAGGTTTCACTCAGATAGAGATCATTGACTATAATGAGACATTTTCTCCTGTCTCAACTAAGGAGTCAATGAGGATAATTTTGGCCCTCGTAGCTCTTTATGACTTAGAGCTACATCAGATGGATGTGAAAACAATGTTTCTCAACAGGAATCTGAATGAAGAGGTATACATAGAACAACTTCTTGGTTTCTCTATAGATGATCGTTTGGTTTGCAAGCTTAACAAATCAATATATTGACTTAAACATACCTCCTGACAATAGTATATCAAATTTTTCCAAGTCATTGTGACTTTCAAGTTTACAAAAAACATTATTGATCAATGTATATACCTTAAGGAAAGTGGGAGTATGTTCATTATATTGATATTATATGTGGATGACATTTTGCTTGCAACCAACAATATAAAGTTGCTTTTAGAGACAAAACAGTTTCTTGCATCACATTTTGATATGAAAGATATGAGTGAGGCTGCTTATGTTCTTGGCATTGAGATTCGACGAGATAAAGCAAAAGGTTTTCTAGGTCTCTCCTAAAAATCCTACATAAATAAGGTATTAAAGCGATATGGGATGAAGAATTATTCTCTTGGTATATCACCTATATCAAAAGGTGACAAATTAAGCCTAAAGGATTATCCACAGAACAAAGTTAACAAAACACAGATGAGTGCTTATCCATATGCATCAGTTGTTGGCAGCTTGCAATATGCGTAAACTTGTTCACGTCCAGATATTTCCTTCGTAGTAGGGATGCTTGGTAGATTTCAGGCTAAACCAGGCATATCCCATTGGAAGACTGCTAAGAAAGTCTTGCGATATTTGCAAGGGACAAATAACTATATGTTGACATATCATAAAGTTGATCACCTCGAGGTCACTGGCTACTCAAATGCAGACTTAGGAGGATGCCTTGCTAGTAGAAAATCTACTACTGGGTATGTCTTCTTACTAGCTGGGGGCGCAATCTCTTGGAGGAGTGAAAAGCAGACGATCACTGTTGCTCACACCATGAAGGCAAAATTCATAGCATTGTACGAGACTACTTCACATGCCATATGGTTGAAGAACTTCATATCACAATTAAAAGTAGTTGATTCCATCGAGAAGCCACTGAAGGTCTACTGTGATAATGAAGCTGCGGTGTCCTTTTTGAATAACAATAAAAGTACTACGTCATGTAAGTATATGGAATTAAAATACTTTGTTGTTAAAGAAAGGACAAAGAATCATCTAGTGCATATTGTCAATATTGGTACAAAAGAGATGATTGTTGATCCTCTTACTAAAGGGCTAGCACCGAGATTATATTCCAAACATGTATTAAAGATGGACTTATTAAACTCTTTTTGACATATGCATATGAATAAAGTGATCACATACAATTTATTGATTCTCATTATGGTTGTTGTTAATCTCATAAGGATTAGAGATTTAACTAAGGATCTGTAGAATAGATTTTTAAAGGCCAATATATTCATCAAATCATTCTCATAAAGTTTTCTGGTTTATCGTCGAAACAAGTGGGAGAATGTTGAGATAAGCCACGATATGTGGTAGTTACCCACAATAAGGTAACTTTCTCCTTATAGTGTCCCTTCCGATAAACATAAGAAAATTCAAAGAGGAAGCAATTATGTAACTGTTTCCTTTGCTACAGCTACAAAAGGGTATCCATGAGCGACCCTGCATAAGCGAGCATACATAGAAAAACACAAAAGAGGGTTAAAATAACATACCTTTTCTAAGCTTTTTCGACTAAGGAGAGAAAGAGGGATCCTGCTCACCGACTGTTGAAAGAGCCTGTGCTCATCGGAGGGCTGCAGTCCGGCTGAGGAGTGAAGTTCATCCCGATCTAGCCATCAGCGCCTACCGCCAGCCACCGATTCAGGTTCACCGATGGTGGCATCAGACACACTTCACCTTCCATCTATTTTGTTGTGCACAGGTCCCTGGAGGATCCCCACATAGCATACTTTTTTTGTAGTGATATCGCTCGGCTAAGCACAAGTTGAGTTGAAGTATTAAAGATTTAAATCCTTTTTTAGTAATATACAAAACAAGAGGGGTAGGGCCTCAAACCCATAACCAATGTATCAGCAACACACAAGGAAAACTACACCAAAGACATTTTTTTTGTGTTAAACGTTTAAACAATACCTTTTAAATGAAATGAAATTTTATTAGAACAAAATGATCAAAGCATGGGGAATACATAGTTTTAGAGATGAGCAATTAATGATCCCATATTTATAAGGGAACATAGGTGAAAAAACCTAGAATTTCTTAAAGGCTTACAAAAAAGTTTTTTTATTTGAGAGATCACATTTAGCATATCAACTTCCTGTTCTTCTAGGCCTACACTCTCTTTGAACATCTACATAATCTAAACAATATTTACACATTTTAAATGAGTCTTAACGAGCTTACAATGGTGTTTGAGCTCGCCTAGCATATGTTTAAGCATGAGCTTGGCTCTTTTTTCTTTCTTTTTAAATGAATGAGCTCAAGCTAGGTTTTAACCAAGCAAAGCTAGACACCCTGCTCATTGTGCAACCCTAGTGTTACACCAAAAAGTCTTAGCGAACTCTGAGGCATTAATTAGCTTAACAAGTTTCTTATCACAAACTCAGCCACATAATTAAGGAAAGAGGTGGCATGGCATGAGAAATTAAAGAAAGGACAAGGCTGGAAGGTTATGAGGACTGACCATTAGGATTGAAAGTTCTTCAACATTATTTGAATGCTCTCATCTAACACCATACCCTTGTTTTTTTTTGGGATGATGAGAAACTTGCCTAGGGACAATGTCGCTTAATAGACCCCTTTCCTAGATAGTAAACACTGGATAAGTACTAAAAGTTTGCAAAACACACTCATCGAAAAAGCCACCAGTATGATCCCAAGGAGAATTGATCCTGAGTAAAATAGGGTTTCACCATTTTACCAATCACTACCTTAACCACTGGGCGACCTGAGGAAGTTGATGCTTAGAACGCGTTTGATATGCAGGACAAACACCGTGCGGGAAGGACACGCAGCGTTTGTCCCAGGCGGGCCAGATGCGACAGACACATTCCTTCAAATACCACTATGCAACGCAACTTGAGTTGTCTAGGTGTATCAAACACAGGACACAACACAGGCAGGGACTGATCGGTCCCCATCTAGGTGCGTCCCGCGTATCAAACACACCCTTAGATTTCAGCTCGTTCAAGTGTAACTGTGATTGGCACCAAATGGCATTGCAACTGAAAATTATTCAAGTTCAATGACATTGGCGGTGCATACATGTGGCACTTATCACCTACCTAGTTTGAATATAGGCTGTTTATTGGAAGTTTTCCATTGACATAGAGTCTAATCTCTTCTACTTGAATGAGTGTTCTTGGGCTCACAATACTCTCTATCCTAGTTGCTTCAAGTTTGGTGGATTCTATGGTCTTGTTTCCATCTTCTATAGAATATGCTTTAGACAAATGCAACACAAGGTGTGTGAGAAGAGAAAATCAGAGAAACTCGATGGACAAAGCAAAAAATCATTGATGGTATTGAGCCTTCACAAGGGATTTTACAGTTTTTACAAACAACATAAAAGAAACAATATGCCTTATCATCGGTTACATGTATGCCCTATCGTAGGTTTTGGATAATGATATGCCTTATCGTCTTATCAGATAACCTTATTGTTGGTTACAACGGATTACAATGGATATGCGTTATTAGTGTGCCTCAACTGGTTATATATAAGCTAATCGATGAAGAGCTCCCCAGATCATGGATGTCACAAATTTTCTGTTTTTAGCTTGTTCTAACTACTGGCAATGCACATTCCTGGTTAGAAAATCATAATGGTGTGTATATCTTCATAGGTTGAAATTTGTTAAACCAGCGACTCTTAAGAGTCACCAAGCTGAAGGGATATCACGAGCTTGAAACTCAAGGGTGTTTGTCTATTACTGCAAGGCCAAAACAAGTGTGCTTTTTGGTGGGAAAGGGAGACTTAGGGTTTTTACTGTCAAAATTAGTAATTTGTAATATCCAAATCCAAATCCAAATCCAAAAGTGAAGGGAAGAGGTATCTTAGATTTTCAAAGAGACACCTTGCTTGATGAAAGGATGCAACTTTATGTCTCTTTAAAATTTACTAGAAGGTATTTGGTTTCTTTTGAAAATGTGCAACTTTTGAAAGGATATAATATGTTTCTTTTTGAGCTATATATAAAGCCCTCATCCTTCTTGTGTTGGACATGCAATCTCATCTCATTTGCTCAATAAAATATTATTTTTTAAGTGCATTTGTGTGAAAAAAACTTTTAAGTTCCTCTTCTTTTCAACCTTATTTTTTGTGGCCATAGCCATATTTCATTGCATCAATTAGGATATTCAAAACTCAACAAGTGGTATCAGACCCAGATTGAAGGAGACCACACTTACATCAAAATTATGTCACAAAACTTGAACTCTGTCGCCAATCTCTTTCAACTCCAAGTGCCCGTGTTTGATGGTGAAGGCTATGATTTTTGGAGTTTTAAAATGAAGATTCTATTCATCTCACAAGAGCTTTAGGAGATTGTCCATGATGGTTACGAAGAACCAATTGATGATGTAATTCTTGCATCATGGACCGCTCCAAAATAAAAAGAATTTAAGGATAACAAGAAGAAGGATGAAAAAACACTTCTATATATCTAACTTAGGGTAAGCAATGCTATCTTTTCCTGAATCATGAATGCAACTTCATCCAAAGAAGCCTGAGATATTTTAAAGAATGAATTCTAAGACTCGAAGAAGATTATCTCCATCAAGCTTCAAGCATTGTTGAGAGATTTTGATACATTGTCTATGAAAGACAATGAATCTATTCAAAAGTTTTTTACTAGAGTTGTTGGGATTATCAATCAAATAAAGAGCTATGGCGATAAAATTAAGGAGAAAAAATAGTTAATTTTTTTAAGAAGTTTGCTGCTGAAGTATGATTATGTTGTAGCAGCTATAAAAAAGTTAAAAGATCTATCAACTCTATCATTACAAGAAATGATGGGATCCCTCGAGGCACATGAGAAGCATATTGCAAGAACTAGATCTTAAATGATTAAGCATGCACTCCAAACAAAGCTCAATATAGATGAAGAAAAAGAAGGCTTCAAAAGAAGACCTCAATTTTCAAAAGAAAGAAATCAAAAGTTTTCAAAGGTCGCAACAAAGGAATAAATTATTCTAGTCAACCAAAACAATTTAAGCAATCACAAAAATACTACCATGTCTGCAAAAAATTTGGGCATAAGTCTATAGAATGTCAATTCAAATGTATAAGATGCCGAATATCAAATCGCTTTCAAAAGGATTGTTGGTTTCAAGAAAAGCATGAAGACAATTTCTCAAAAAATGAAGATGAGAAAGATCAAATTGTCTTCTCTTACATGAACGTTGAGCAAGAACCAAGTGATATATGGTATGTAGATAGTGGTTGTAGCAACCACATAACTGGAAATAAAAAGTGTTTCATCAAACTTGATAAAACTATCACTTCCAAAGTAAGAATGAAAGATGAAAAATCTCAAAATGTTGAAGGCAAAGGAGTCATGGCAATCAAAACCAAATCAGATCAGACCAAACTCATTCATGATGTTTTTTATGTACCTAGTTTAGCACATAACTTGTTAAGTGTTGGTCAACCGATGAAAAAGAGGTACTTAGTAAACTTCAATAATGACCAATATACTATTATTGACAAAAATAGTTAGCAAACAATAGCCAAAGTGAAGATGACTATAAATAAGGTCTTTCTCTTGACCATGAGTTCATGTGAAGGACAAATACTAAAGGTTGAAAGTTAATATGTATCAAATCTTTGGCATTTAAGATTTGGATATTTAAATTATCAAAAATTGAAATTGTTGAAGCAAAAAAATATGGTAATTGGGCTTTCTTATAACGATGGAGAAAATAAAATATGTGAAGGTTGTATATATGGCAAATTTCATAGACTTCCTTTCCCAAATTCATCTTGGAAGGTGAAGCATCCGATTGAATTGGTTCAAGCAGACATTTGTGGACCGATGCAGACAAAATCTTACAATGGAATAAAGTATTTTTTACTTTTTATTGACAACTTCAACAGAATGATGTGGATATACTTTCTCCAACAAAAGTCAGAAGTATTCTTCATTTTCAAAGAATTTAAAGCCTATGCAGAAAAGGAGAGCGAATTCAAATTGAAAAGATTAAGGACTGATCGCGAAGGAGAATTTACATCTAATGAATTTTAGAGTTATTGCAAAATTCAAGGCATCAAAAGGCAACTAAGTGCAACAAAAATGTCACAACAAAATGGTGTTGTAGAGCATCGAAACCACACTATTGTTGAAATGGCAAGGAGCATGTTAAAAGGAAAGAATCTTCCAAACAGTTTTTGGGCCGAAGCCATGAACACAACAATGTATATTTTGAATAGAGTTTTCACCAAGTCTATTCACAACAAAACTTCATATGAGGTATGATACAAACACAAACCAAAAGTAAGTCATTTTAAAGTTTTTGGTTGTGTTGCTTATAGCAAAATTCTTTTTCAAAATAGAGAAAAATTTGATAAGAAGGGAGAAAAGTTCATATTTGTTGGTTATAGTGATACTTCAAAAGCCTATTGCCTCGTTAACCCAAATACAAAGGAGTCGGTTATCTTAAAAGATGTAATTTTTGATAAAAAAAAGTGAATAGGACTAGAGAACACGCTCAGTAGAAGTACCTCAAAGAAAGACAAATTTGACTATGCCAAACACTTGTACAAGCAAAGACCATATGGACTCAATGAACTCAAGTGATTCAAAATCACATACTCCTCATAGAAAGGTGAGATCTCTTGCAGGTATATATGCTTCGTGTCATATACCATTGTTTTCATTTGAGCCTTAAAATTATGAAGAAGACATCAAAGATGATATTTGGAAAACTGCCATGAATGAAGAAATTTCTGCAATTTAGAAAAACAATACATGAAAATTGGTAGATAGGCCAAAAGAAAAAGATATAGTTAGTCTAAAATGGATTTTTAAAACCAAATTCAATGAAGAAGGCTCAATTCAAAAGCACAAAGCCGACTTATAGCAAAAAGTTATTCCCAAAAATTTGTAGTAGACTTTAATGAAATTTTGCTCTAGTTGTGAGAATGAAGACAATTCGAGTTGTGCTAGCCATCTCCACCGAGTTGAAAGTTTTGGTATATCCGTTGGATATAAAATTTCTCTTTTTTAATGGAAAACTCAAAGAAGAGGTTTATGTCGAGCAATCTCTTGGATTTAAAAAGGAAGGACATGAAGAAAATGTTTATAAGTTAAAGAAAGCTTTATATGGCTTAAAGCAAGTATCGTGAGCTTAAAATATGAAAATAGACCAATATTTTCAAAAGCAAGAATTTTAAAGAAGCCCAAGCGAACCATCTCTATATGTAAAGAGAGATGAAGAAGATTTTCTAGTTGTTTGTTTATATGTGGATGATTTGATCTATGTTGGATCAAATACAAAAATAGTCGTCAAGTTTAAAGAGGGCATGATAAAGGACTATGAGATGACAAATTTAGAAATTATGAAATATTTTCTTGGAATACAAGTCAAGCATAAGAATGATTTTTTTTTTATTTCTCAAGAAAAATATCTTGAAGAATTG
This sequence comes from Nuphar pumila, assembly GCF_984573655.1. NCBI lineage: Eukaryota > Viridiplantae > Streptophyta > Magnoliopsida > Nymphaeales > Nymphaeaceae > Nuphar > Nuphar pumila. The sequence goes on along the minus strand of NC_143257.1, from coordinate 115,952,902 downwards.
CTGAAAAAAATTAACATGTTAAATTGTAAACCGATGAGTACTCTAATGAGTGTCAATGAGAAGCTGACAAAAAATGATGGTGCTAAAAAGGTGGATGCTCCTATGTATAGAAGCTTGGTCAAATCATTGATTTATCTTACTAACTCAAGACCCGACATTGTAAATGTTGTTAGTCTTGTATCCAGGTTTATGAGTGAACCAAACAAACTCTATATTACAGTAGCCATTTTTTTTGAAATATTTGCAATGTACAAAAATTTTTGGAATCAAATATGTTGCTGAAAACAACATTCAACTTGTGGGCTATGCGGATAGTGATTGGGCAAGGTCAATTGATGATTGAAAAAGTACTTCAGGATATGTCTTTTGCATGGAATCCAAAATCATATCTTGGTTATCAAAGAAGCAAAATACAATTGCATTGTCGACTATAAAGGCATAATACGTCGCAGCTACCACAATAGCAAGTAAAACATGTTAGCTTAAAAGAATTCTTTTAGATTTACAACAAAAGCTTGAAGGACTGACCATCATCAATTGTGACAAGTCTTCCATTGCGATGATGAAAAATTCAGTCTTCTATAGCCCCTCAAAACACATTGAGATTCATAATCATTTCATCAAAGAATTAGTTGAAAAAGAAGAAATCATGTTGGAATTCGTGCTAAGCAATAAGCAAGCTTTAGATGTGTTCACCAAGCCATTGCCCATAGATAAGTTCAAAAACTTCATATCCTCTTTAAGAATTACAAATTAAAGAGAGATATCAAAATTAGTAATTTGTAATATCCAAATCCAAAAGTGAGGGGAAGAGGTGTCTTAGATTTCCAAAGAGACACCTTGCTTAATGAAAGAATGCAACTTTATGTATCTTTGAAATTTACCAAAAAGTATTAGGTTTCTTTTGAAGAGGTGCAACCTTTTGAAGGGACATGATACATTTCTTTTTGGGCTCTATATAAAGCCTTCATCCTTCTTGTGTTGGACATGCAATCTCATTTCATTTGCTCAATAAAATAAAAATTTTTTTGAGTGCATTTGTGTGTAAGTGTGAGAAAAACTTTTAAGTTCCTCTTCTTCTCAACCTTATTTTTTGCGGCCATAGCCATATTCCGTTGCATCAATTAGGGTATTCAAAACCCAACATTTACACCAATAAGCTAGCGAGTGAATGATGTGATTTTTCTTGTTTATCCAGAAGAAAAAGGCAAATCTTAGAGTTGTCAAGAACAAACATTTTTTTAGTATATAAAAAAATTGAAGGTCGAGAAAAAGATGCAGATATCAGTATTTAGCAGCCCTCTCATGTCTGGGCACTTTTTAGGGCATTTGACTAAGTGGACAGCAGGTTGTTGCTGTCCGCTTAGTCCACACACTTGATGCAAACAGTGAACATGCAAGATGCCTGTAACATGGTGTCTCGTGCAACCAACAGGATACCTAAAAGGCATCTCATGGTGTTCCACTCTTCCTCTTGGAGCAGTGGTGTCCTGACCACCTGAGACAAAAATAAAAAAATAAAAAAAGACGAAAACTTGACTTGTTTAAGCCAACAGTATCCAGACAAGACTATATTTACACAGTTCCTGTCCGTTTTAGCAAACGAGAGTAGATATGGGTTCCATGTTTAGGGATGACAGTGGACCGGGGCGAGGTCTGGGGACAAGGTCTCCACCCCCGCTCCATCTCAAAAGCCTACCTTCCATCCCTGCCTCCATCCCCACACAGGTCTTAATTTTAACCTCCATCCCTGTTTCATGTCCTCCATCCTCTGTTCAAACAGGGTGAGGTGGGGTGGGGCCCGTTTTCCCTCGGTTCACTGCCATCTCTAAAGAAGGATCAGGGACAAAGCGGGACAGGGATTGGAGACGGGAATGAGGCAGGACAGAGAAAGACATAAGTCCATCCCCGCATGGGTTTTGATTTTAACCTCCATCCCTACTTCCATCCCCGTTTCATGTCCTCCATCCTTGGTTCAAACGGGGCGAAGCGGGGCGGGGCCCCTTTTCCCCGGGTCCACAGCCATCCCTATCCACAGTAATCTAACATTTTCACATATAACATAGCCAAAATGGGCCTTATTGGGAAATAGGATTTGGAAGGATAAACCTCCTGACTGGTTTTGAAGGTTTACTGCTGTATGATATTTAGTCCAATATTCTCCCTAATCCAAAAATAATTAAGTTGGTGCCCAAAGTTGGCTGCTCTTTATCTTGGTATGATGATGATGCAATCCTGAGTAGACAAATGAACCATGGTTTCTTTTTTTGCTTAACAATGCACACAGTTTACGTGTGTATCCATCACAAGTCTATGCCCCTTTCTCTTTTAATTTATGGTGGAAAGGGTCACTAAAAAACTACATGAATACCACCTTATGTTTTATATCCATCTTGCCGCATCAAGCAAGATATCTTCTCACCTACCTAACAAGCATCTCCAATATTTTGAAAATATCATGATTTTACCATGAAATTTTCAAGCAATGTTTTTTTTACTTGGAGAAACCACCCCAGGCATAGAGACCTAGCCGTGCTGGCTTGGCCTGCTGTACTTACGGTCGCTGTCCTGTAGCGTAAAACCCCAAGGACTTACCCCTCGACCCCAGGGAGTCGCCAAGCTTTGGCTTATGAAGGGGGTTGATGCCCATGAGATTTGAACCTAAGCTGCCCATCAAATGGCCTAGGCCTCAACCCACTATGCCAAACCCCTTGGGTCCAATTTTCAAGCAATGTTACATGAAAGTATTCCTACATTTTCAAAATCTCACCTATTTTAAAAATATCATAATATTAACTGATGAAAACCACTTTTATTGTTATATTATATTATATGCCCTTATACCACATATTCATTTGTTTCTAACTATTTCATATTTGCCAATATTTTCTCAAAAAAAAAAGAAAAAGAAAAAAAAAAGATTTAGCTTATCACAATATTTTCCCTCCGGAGAATAAATCCCATACTGATTCTCCCAAAAAAAAAAGAAAAATCCAATGCAGAGATTTATGAAGATTGCTTCTCACAACCAGATCAAGACATAGTGGGTCCAATTTAGATCAGGTAAGAATGCAATCTCTTCGACCTATCTTCATGAGTATGTGCCATGACCTGCATACACAAGCATGGGTCAGCATACATATTGTGTATGTAGATAGATATAATACATCATAAACATATTCCAGTTGTAAAAAAAAAGATAGATAATACATCACAAACCTATGTCAATGATAACAAAAGGCTGGACATGTAACCAATGATAGACATGCATCATCCCTCTTTGTCCAGTCTTCTTTGAACATCATGCATGACTCATGAACCCTATTGTTTCTTCCTCTGATACAATGTTTTCCCTTCAGACCAAGTCTACTCTTGTCTTAACCGCTGGTTCTTTGGGAATGTCCATCACATATCCTTAGCAATGAAGGGTCACAAAAGCACTAAATTTGGGTCTGACATAATTGGATATATAGTTTGATCGGATCCGGAGTTGAATGAAGAAAGCATCAACTGAATCCGGATCTGTTCGTCATTTACCCTAATTGGATCCAAGTTGATATGTAATCAGAGTAAGATTGTGTTAAATTTAGAAATGGAATGGGATTTGAACTCCAAGATGTAAAAAAAAATAAACGCAAAACCTTACCGGATTAGCTAATCGGATACGTGACCCTTTATCGAATCTGACTACTGGATATTGGTTCCAAATCCATACCACTTGCATCCCTAGCACTAACTTCCATTGGAGAGAATTTCTTCCCGGTTTCTTGCATGATATTGCAATGCTGGTTCCCTTATAATCAGTAGGGATGAAAACAGATTGGACGTGGGGCAATTCATGCCAGATCCGAATCCTAAACACAAACCGCAAATCTGAATCTGAATCTGAATCTGCAGCCAAAACATATCCAATATGGGGTGGGTGGGGGTTAAAAAGAAAGATTAAAAAAAATCTTTCTACATGCAAACATACATTTGGATAAGATTTTGAACCAATATCCAAACTAAATCCAGCATCATATACACCCATCTGAATTCGGAAATAATTTAAGCAAGTGAATCCGATTCCAATCCAGGTGCACATTCGGATCTTATTTTTAATGATCCGAATTAAAAAATAATGTGCCAAATTAGAATGGGATATCCAACTATATCCGATCCATTTGAACCTCTAATATCCACACACCTGACTAGGAAAAGGAATAACAAAACATCAAAAATGCAAAGTAGGCAACAAAAGAAGGAAAAGATCAATTGTCAAGTTATGTTAGAGAAATTGACAAAGAATATGACAATAGTGAGCCAACCATGTTTGGCTCCATATTAACCTCCTCTGAGCTTGACCTTGAGGAAATAGCTTGTCTTTATCTTTCATATTTAAAACCTTGAAGTAGGTCCCACAAATAATAACTTGGTAACTAAATATTCTCACAACCAAGACTATAATGTGATAAGAAATGGGCCAACATGACAAGTGTGGCTAAAAGATGTGAACAAACAAAAAGAGGTTGTATGAAAAGTTTGGAATACAAACACAAGAAACCCATTTCCTTCTATTTTTAGAAAAGGGGTCTTGGATGTACTCATCATGCTGACAAACTCTTGCCCTAATTTTAAAAATATCACAAAAAATGCAGTACCTTTACCATGGTTACAAGGAAATGAAATGAATAGGAGAAGCATGAAGCCAAAGTGGGGAAGTGAGTATTAAAAAGTAGTATGAAGAGGAAAGCAGGATACAATTATAAAGCAATTATGCAAGTGCATGAAAAAATGAAAAGGGAACATACAAAACAATATGAAGAATGTGTAAAAGCAAATAAAAAAGACATGCATGTACAAAATCATATAAAACAAGCATGAAAGCTTGTTATAAAAAAATATAATTTTTCAATATAAAAAATATAAAAGTGAGGGAGAAACGAATGAAAAGTGGCAAGTGAAAGAAAAACATTAAAAAACTAAGAGGAAGAAACTTTCCACTAAAGAGAATCCAGTTTCTCATATTCTAAAAGCGAGTTTTTCAAAGCTTTCTTTTCTTTCTAGGAAGCAAAGAGTTTTCAGCTTCTGAAACAAGCTTCCCCATGTAGCAAGAAGCTTCCAGTAACTATGATCTTTACATTCATTTTAAATGTTTAAAATATTATGAAACTCATAAAATCATTATTTAGATGAACATATTATGATTTTATAATAATACATTCTTGTTGGTAAAATATCGAGAAAAGGTTATGCTTACTTTTCACATATTTTAAATATAATTTTTGTTTCAGGAATTGGGCATAACTGTGGATGCCCCTATTTGAGATGCCCAACAGATGCACCAGGAGCATTCGATTGGTGAAGAAACGTGCAAAAACACTCAAATATGACATTCAACATCACTTTAGAAGCGCCTCTAAAGCTCTGTAGCGGTGTTTTTAGGTCGACTGAAGGTTGCTTTTTCATGGGCTTCACTTGCGCCGTTTGATCTTGTAATCCAATGATGTGCGTGCATCTGCTGATCTGTTCACAGTTAAGGGCGCCTGCAGCTAAGGGTGTTAATGGGTTGGATATGGTTAGGATCCAGGTGAGTCTCAATCCAGATCTGACTTTGAGGTGTGGATGCCAGGTTTGGACCCAAGTCCAATTGGGTCCACCATAAGAAGAAACATAGCTTGGGTCTTATAAGAATTACATGAACCAGACGTGGTAAAATAATATTTCTTATCTTTTTTACATTGAAAAATCATGGGTCTTGATCGGAATTTGGGTCGGACTTAGGTCTGGTAAGAAATTTCACAAGTTGTACCTTGGATCCAACCCAGTTTCTAATCCGACCTCCTTCCTAATCACCAAAGCCTGACCCTACCTGCAGCTATTCCCTACTCCTCGTTTCTATTATATTTTCTTTTACTTTTATTTGTGAAATTATTTTCTTAAAATTACAAGAAAATATTAATTAAATTGCTTGGAGGAAAATATTAATTAAATTCCTTGGAGAAATTAATGGTCAAATAAGTGACATTCGAAACAATAACACACATATATATGGCTAAATATTGGCTGCTAATGAAGGTAAGAAACTAATGAGTATAAATCATTCTTTTCTACAAAAATTTCGATTTTTTTGTAAATCAAATGTTATGGATGTGATCTACATGATTTGTTTAGTAGGAAACTTATTTTAAAACAAGTGATTATCACAAGTAATTAGGTTTTTAAAGGGGTCCAAAAATCAACAGCCCATAATGTGCCAAAATTTCATAACTCAAAAGATCACATTTTTATATCAGAAAAACACGATCGAAGGTTTGATCCTTAGCAAACAAACCACGCTGAACATATCGATGTAGTTAGATCGAGTTAATACAACTTGCACCTATGATTTTTAGCTTATTAGTTTCTTACCTTCATTAGTAGCAAATACTCTCTCTCTCTCTCTCTATATATATATATATATATATAAACCCAAAAATGATGGCCACAAGGCGCGGGTCGACCTGTTCTTAAAAAGTTAGGGGCTTACTATTTTTGGCAAAAGGCAAAACCCTACAAACTTTTTGCGGGCTAACTTCCAACTCTGGAACTTCCTTTTTCCGATTTTGGTAAATGAACATCTAGAGAGTCCCTTTGGTGTAATGGGGTTGTCTTATTCCATTAAAACGAGTTCCCAAATTTTATCTTTGTGTGCTCATGACCAAAAGCTCCCCTACAAATGACTGAAATGATCCGTCTCTTTAGGGGGGCGTTAAATTGTCGCTAAAGGAGGCTCCGTGCTTCAATCCATGGATTTTGAATGGGACCCCCCACAGCGGAAAATGTTTCCGCCGAAAGGGGGGTCATACGTTGATTTTGGGCGCCTTTTTCGCGGCACACAAACATGCCCTTAGTGCTCTCATGACACTGAAGAAAGTGTTACAGATCTTGTTTCCAGGAGCGATACATTTATAAATTTGGTCGTAGAGGAAATATCTTTATAGATAAACTCAAATAACTATAGAAAAATTGTACAAATCATAAAAAAATAAGTGTTGTCATGATAATATAGTTCTAAAACATGATATTTTGAGAAGTGACATTTACTAGCTTTTGAAAATATCATGATAAAATTGTGATATTATCGAACTATTATGTAATAAGTATACCAATGCGACCATTGGTAGAAACAGTAGAAATCTTTAGGTATGTTACCCACAGGTGGTGTCCCTTGCCACAAGGTCAAAGCTATTACAGTCCGTGATTGGGGGGGGGGTTTCTCTTGGACTATTAGAAAAAAAAGAAATATTAGCCTGTAAAAATATTGATGCAATAAAGTTTTTTTTTGCGTACATATAACTAATAATGATGATTCTTCCGAATAGTAATAATGCTAATAATCATCAACCTAATTGATTTTATTTTGAAAATTTTATTTTATTACACACCAACAAGATAGCTCGGAAAACCTAAAAATTTGAATACTCACATCATGTGAAAAGCATGGGACATACTACATGTGAAGAAAATTTCACAGCCATTTTTTCATCGTTATAGGTGGAGAAAATTTTCACATGTACAACTGTGAAACGTCACACACGTGACATGGGGAAGATTCTAGTTTTCATATTTGGTGCAAAATTTTTCTATCTTTTAACCACATTCATACCTGGACTAAGACTCAGAAAACGACCTATAGACTCCAAAAAGGTTCTACTGCCTCAACCTAAAAGAAAGAAGTCACAAGAACCAACTTGTCCAAGTAAACAGTTTGGGAACAATAACAACAACAACAACAACTACTCCTTCATCCCAAAACAATTGGGGTCGGCGATATGAACCAACAAAGAAAATCATTATGGGTCTTCCACATGAATCCTTCCCTTCCAACCATTTCTATTCAATGCCATGTCCTCGGTGAGGTTCAAAGCATTCATATCCTTTCCTATCATCTCCATCCAAGTCTTCCTAGGCCTACCCCGACCAATTTTAAATAATATATTTTCCCATTTCTCTATCCTTCTAACTGGAGCATCATTAGGCTTTCGCCGAATATGTTCAAACCACTGTAAACAATTCTCTATCATCTTATTTTCAATGAGTGCAACGCCTACCTTCTTACGTATCTCCTCGTTCCGAATCTTATCTTTTATTGTATTTCCACACATCCATCTAAGCATACGCATCTCAGCTGCACTCATTTTTTGAATATGATGTCTCTTGTCAGCCTAACATTCCGTACCATATAGTAAAACAGGCTTAATAGTCATCCTATAAAACTTTTCCTTCAACCGCAATGACATTCTACGACCGCACAACACTTCAGTTGCACTTTTCCATTTCATCCACCCAACCTTTATCCTATGATTTACATCTCCATCAATTTCTCCATACTTTTGAATGATAGATCCCAAATATTTGAAACAATCATCCACCAATATTTCTTGCTCACCAAGCTTCACTACACTCCCATAACTACTTCGTTGCTTACTAAACAGTTTGGGAAGAACACGATTAATTATCCAAGAATCTGGATCTTCTATGGCATTTACAAAACAATGCAATTTCCCATCTTTTCACAAGTGGTAGGAAATTCTAAATCTATATGCAATTTTCAGTTCTGGTGGGAAAAAGAATATATTTATAGGTTAGAAACAGTAGTCCAAACTTTCTCTGTCAGTGAGGCATTGAAAGCAATACATCCGCACCCGCAGGCATGCACACACACACACACACATCTATATTTATATATTTGTCTCATTTACAGAAAAATACAAATATTTTCCTTGATAAAAGATAGAAATTTTAATTCATTTTTCCAATTGTTGCATTGGTTTTGAAAAGAATGGGTGACTTTAAATTGCAAAACGCCCATAGATCATATAGACTACACTTTCGTCATCAATGGGAAAGCTAACTATGATATTTTTTTTTGAGAAAAAAAAATCAATGTTAGCTTTTCAATTGATAATGAAAGTGTATTATGTTAATTTATTGGATTAATCGGGCGATGTCCTTGGAAAATCATAATAGGGAATGTGTCATAAATTTTAAATTTTAAATAGTTGTGATATAAATTATAAGGCATTTTACTTATATATTTATGATCAAACAACTTAACAATAAAACAGTTGGTGGGCTGAATATTAATTTTGTCTATTAATCATGTGTTTATGATGAAACAAATACGCTAAAACAGTTGGCGGTTTTAAACATTTCCTTCTAACAGATCATTGCTATTTATATTAGTAACTTTTCTAGATCACCAATTTTTTTTATTATTATTTTGGCTCTAAATGGTCAATGATGTTTATGATTGCTTCTAGGCCTTGCCATCACTAATTTTAAACGGGCATTACATTTATCCTCAATTTAAAAATGTTAATCACTCTTTATTTAACTTGAAAAATACGACATCATGGAAGTTTATAATAGGAGAATTCTACACATGATTTCATGAATATTTCTCAAGAGTTATGTGCTACTCAAATAATAAAATGAGATCAATAGGTAGTTAGTCAATCAAAGTCTCCATCTGAGTTCATTTTTAGCATGTTTCAACATCATACTAAAAATGACTATATATATTTAAAAACTTCTATTCAAAACCATACAGCAGTAAAAGAAAAAAAACCCAACAAAGTAGAAACATTGAAATTCATGAACTTGGTTAGGTATTTTGGTATAGACTAGCAGAAATATTGAAGCTTCACGTAATTGACCACATCTTGTACAGTCCAAGTTAAATGAAAACCAGAAATTTCGCTTTTTATCTGACTTTTGCTACAATTTAAATTGTTTCTTCGCGTGTCAAGATCTTCTTAGTGCTACGAAAATCTGATATCTAGATTATGGTGATTGTTCAATTCAAGGTAAAGCACCGCAGTGAAAAATCCTTTATTTTATTTTATTTTGACCTCCAGCCCTTGATCATGCTTTTCTGACATGTATATCATCGGCATTTCTGAGAGTTGAAAAGTCAGTGGCCTACAATGTACTGAATTTTCAATTCATCATCCAAAAATTATACTCTTATATCAAAAAATATGTTCCAAGTGATTGATTCCTACTATTTTGACCATGTTGAACCTGTCTGCGGGTTAGATTTAGGCAAAACAACCTCCCCCAATGAGTTTTAACTCAATCGACTAAAAAAAGCACACACACACACACACACATATATATATATATATATATATAGAGAGAGAGAGAGAGAGAGAGAGATGATTGTATCATTTTGAGTGTTTGATGATATCAAACACTTTTTAGCCGCTGTTTGTGCAAGATCCGCGGGCGAAAATGGCATTTTTTTTTGCAAAAGACAGTTTTTCCCCCACAGACCTTAAGTGCGCCGCTAAAGGCCACAAAACTGAAAAAAAAGAAACATGCGGGTGCGCCGGGCATGTCCAACGCCCAGCGGGTCCCACATTACTCTCATTATATATATATATATGTGTGTGTGTGTGTGAAAAGTGGTATCTGCCTACAACTTTTTTATCTTATCACCAGTAAATAGATGTTTGCCGGTTGTTTTTCTCAAATCTGACAATGCAGATGTGTTTGGTATGGTAAATTTGTTAAATAATGACATTTGCATAATGTTTTTTTGATAAAACAAAATTAAATATTTATAAAAAATATAAACCATTGATTTTTAAATCTTATAAAAACTTAGTTGCTTGTGGGAATCAGATGATTCAACACTAATTAAATTTCTATAAATCAAACATGTTGATCACATCTGTCTGGCTAGATTTAAAAAAAATAATAAAAAACCCTGTAACCTGGCGATAAGCAGCCACCACCTACCATATCTAAGAACATATATCTTCAATGGATACTACACTGTGCTCCTCATTTGGCTTTGTACTTGAAACTAATTTCAATTACCCAAATGCTAACAAGGACAAAAACCATGGTGGACTTTTCCTTAAAAAATTTATGTCAATCAATGTCTGCACACGTGTGATACACGTGTCAACCATCCCATGTCAAGATTCTTCTAAGTTGCATATTAAAATTTAAATGGAGATAATTAATGATAACATTCACACTGGTTGGCACCTTCATATCTCGTGGCACATACACCAAATCGAGAGCATTGGCAACTGGAAAGACGAACTGGCTAAGCATCTACCCCCAATCTAGTGATGAGTTGAAACTACACCGTTCATAAAACTTTTGATTACAACCAAAGGGGGCTCCACTTGTCTGGTAGGAGCAGCTAGTGCAAGTCACCTTGTGTTGGGACGTTGCAGGTTCAAAGCCCAACGGTATAGTGTGTAACTTGTAGGGTCTGCCTATCCCAGCTTGACTAAAAAAAAACAACTGTTGCTTACAATTTAAATAAATTCAGATAGTGTGGCTTTTATTTCATTTTCCAAATGTATTTTAATACACTACCTAATCTACCGCTGCTAAAAAGGTGTTTTGCACAACGATTGTATGCAATCGTGCCACTCTCGTTCGTCCCATGGTTCAATGATTTTAAACCGGCCTCTATTACTTTATTCCTTATATATATATATATATATATATATATATATATATATATATATATATATATATATATATATATATATATATATATATATATATATATGAGAGAGAGAGAGAGAGAGAGAGAGAGAGAGAGAGATTAGTAGCTGCTTACAAGTTTGGTGCAAAATAATTTGTGCTAAATGAGTTTTTCTACTCTTTCGGTATTTTTTTTCGCAGTTTCAACCGCATAAATGTGTTGGGCATGGTCAATTTACGAAGAATCCACACCTGGATCATGTGTTTTCGATGAAAAAAATAATATTTGGAGCTTCAAAAATTTACAAAGATTTTGGACCTTTGATTTTTTGAACCTTAAAAATAAAATAAAAAAGGCTGAAAACCCCATTTAGCATGATCATTTTGCACCTAACGAATGAGCATCTACCAATCAATATATATAAGGTAAATATTGGCTATTAATGAAGGTACAAAAAGAATGAGCTAGAAATCATGGGTGCAAGTTATATTGACTGAATTTAACCACATAGATGTGTTCAACATTTGTTTGCTAGGGATTACATCATGCTTTTTTAATGTAAAAATGTGATTTTTGAGTTATGAAAATTTGGCACATTGTTGGCCATTGATTTTTTTGGACTCCTTTAAAAACGTAATTACTTGTCATAATCACATGTTTCAAAATAAGTTTCTTATTAAACAAACTATATAGATCACATCAGTCAAATTTAATCTACACAAATTTTGAAATTTTTGAAGAAAAAAGTGATCTCTAGTCATTAGTTTCATACCTTCCTAAGTAGCCAATATTTACCTATATATATATATATTTGTTGGTTGGCTTGTTTTAAGTATTTTTTTTTTGGCCCTACAACATCAATTGGTTATTGTGAGATTGATTGGGATAGTTTAAATATTAAAATCCCAACCTCTTCTTACAAGGAAGAGCCAAAAACGGAAAAAATAAAGAAGGAAGCGTGATTCTTCTCTTCATTTGAAATAATTAAGTATAAATATTTAGGATATGACACTGGGGATTAAAAAATTAATGAGCACAATTAGGAGAAGATATAAAAAATCAATTTCTTGGATGGGAGTCATGGAACAAATCTGTACTGGGAGGGTAACGGTGGGTCAGCACAAGCAATTGGCAAGTGAATGCCAATGGAGATTTGGACCATGATGTCCTCTTGTTTTTTATTCATTGGCAGTTTTGGCCCTCAAGGACTGCCCTTTTGGAAATGACCAAAATGCCAATAGATAAAAATAGTCTCGACAAGGACAGGTCGAACAAGGACAAGTCGAACAAGAACAATAGGTGTTCTTGTACAAGTTCATTAAGTAGTGACAAATATAATTTAAAATGTAGTGTAGATTTGACGATTGAAGTGTTTGGCTTGCAAGCAATAGGCTCAAGTGTTTGAAACAATGCATTTTCTCTGTGAATAAGCTAGCATGAATTCCGCTCCATAGATCGACAATTTCAATTTTTATTGCGTCTAGCTTTAGATCAATACAATATAATTTAAAAAAAAACCAGCTTGAATTCAGTTTGCTTAACTCAGGATTGTCATGAGCTCGAGCTTGGCTCGACTCGTCGCAAAAGTAGGTCAAGCTCGAACACGCCATGTTCTGTTTATTCAGCTCGTTTACCAGTCCTAACTGGATGGTTAAAATTGCACCATCTTAACCAAGAGCTCTTGAATTTGAGTACCCTATTGTAGGAGTGGCAACGGGTTGGGTTTGGTTCGGACTTAGATGGAATTAGACTTGGACCGCATTTTTGGGTATGGTATAGAGTCTGGACCTGGGTCTAATTGGAACTACTACAAGATGAACAGCTTAATCTTGGAAAGCTCTAACAGAAGTTTCCTATGCTTACTCTCTGCTGCCATTGAAAACATAGGCAAACATTCCAGCAGAATCCTTCCATTCAGGAATTGGTGCTAGTGGGCTTCCAGCTGCAAAATCAAGCATGGGAAACCATGCCCTGTAACACTCTTCATGGCGAATCTGAGTGAGATCATGGGTACAAAGATCTGGGCCGACAAACGGGTTGACCGGAGACCAACCACCAATGAGCAGAGTGCATTTTTGGCACCTATTGCCTGCTAGGGAAACCCTGCCGGTTTCCTGCTGCTCGGTCGACTTCTCTTCTCTTATGAACTTGTCCTCAGCATGCTTAGGCGTGGGCAGTCTAGCGGCTGTAGCTGAAACCATACCAGGACCCGATAAAAACTACATGAACCATACCCTGTAAAATAATAAAATTTTTTATCATTTTTACATTGAAAAATTGCGGGTCTTAATCGGAACTCAGGTCGGGCCCCGAGTCTGATATAAAATTTCACAAACTATACCCGGGTCCATGTATTAATCAGACCTTTGGATCCGAACCTAAGTCTTAATTGAGTCTTCTCATTTGTCACCATACCCAGACCCTATAAGGTTTGGTCTGGGTCAGGTCCGAGTAAACCCAACCCATTGACACCCCTACCCTAGTGGGCAACTCATCTCGCCACCATTGTTCTTGTCACCATAGCGAAACATTTTTTTTGGCAAAAACTCGTTTTTCAAAAAACTCAAGAGAAATTGAAATTTTTTCATAAATCTTGCATTTTTTTGGCAAAATCTCGGCAATAAAAAAATAAATTTAAAAATATTTTTATAAAAAATTATTAAGAAAATTATTTAAAAATAAAAATACATGGTTTTTTCATGATAAATAGTCGTTTAAAACATAAATATCAGATTTAAATAATGGTATTTATGTTTTTTCATAAATCTCATGATATTTTGAAAATCTTGCGAGGAATTGTCGTTTTAAACTTTCAGGCAATTTCTTGCGATATTATCGCGAGATTTTCATAAATCTAGCGATATTTGTCACTATGCTTGTCACTAGTTCAGTAGTAGGCTGGGCTATGTTCTTTTGGTAATTTGAGCGGGTTGCGATGGATCCGAACTTGGGAGCAGTTGGAGATCCCGGAGCAAAAGGCGTGGAGAAAACCCTGTCCTGTTAGGCCCACCTTTGGGAGCTTTTGCACCGTCCATCTACATCAGATGCGGGCTGTTCGGCCGTCGGATGGTTGTCCATGTAAACCCCCGCACGAGGTGGGCCCCGCCTCCTTAACGCGTTGGCCTTTTCAATGGCGGAGGCAGACCGGCTTCTCGATGACACGTGTCTTTATAGAACTCGTCAGCGTCACGTCATGTCTACGTCATATGGTTTTAGCGCTAGTCGCAGTTTGGAGAAATGATGGAATTATCAAAATAACCTCATTTTAGTACTTAATGACGGAGGCGGTTCATTAAAAAAACCCGGGTCGTAGATTTGGAGATTCGGGTACAGGACCCGGATTGATGTCTATGACTTCTGCGGGTAGGTTGGGCCAGTTGCAATGCATGCAACCAAGGATTTCAATGGATCCTACTTCAATTCGTCAGATTTGGTAAGCCGTTTTGAATCTGGTCAATAATTGAATTTGTATCTGGTTTTGAGTTTTGCTATCAAATATGATGTGTTTCCAGATGTGATGGATTTTCCAATTCAATTAGATGAGAAAAAGGAATTGAGTATGAGCTTTTATCCATCTAAATCTGAATCCAAATCCGTATCTGATCATTCGGATCTAACATTGGAGATATCTGACCCGAATGGGAACAATTTGCATCCCTAGTCTTAATAATCAAGATGCCACACGTGAGGGTGCACAGCACACCCTCTTAAGGAGTGCAAGCGGGTCAGAACAGAAATCTTGTTTCCGATCCATTTCTTTTTTTATTTGGGTTCACGGGCTGAAAGACACGCCCCGATACTGAAGGCTTGCCTCTCAAGTGCATCGCGAATGCACACAAACATTCACTCGATTATCGCACAGATGCAGTAACGCAAGCACACACATGTTCAATCACATAAAGACAGAGAAGGTAGTGAACGAGAATGCAAGAAGACAATTTCTCATAGCAAAATTAATTAGTACAAAGAGTTGTGTATCATTTAGTACACTGGGGATCTTAGGGCAAAGCCCGTTACAATACTTGGAGACGGTGAAGAAGTATTACATTAGGTAAAAAAAAGTGAAAAACTTGGAGGTGTGTAACAAATATAAAACAATATATAATCAACATGTAAGGTTATTATAAAAAATATATAAATTTTTAAAACAAAAAACATAAGAAATGAGTAAGAACACTACAAGAAAAAACGTGGATTAGCGACGGATATTTGCGACAATTTTTTTCTGTCGCAAATGTACGACAAATTAACAAGAAAAAACTATCCATCGCTAACATTTAAAATATTTGTAAAATTAGCGACGAAAATATCTCTCTCGTAATTTCATCGCTAATGAGCGATGAATTAGCGACGACATTTTTTCATCGCCAAACACTACAAAAAATGCTAATTAACAACGAAATTAGCGAGGAAATTATTCTGTTGCTAATTAGCGAGAGAATTTTTTCCTCGCTAATCTCTCACTAATTAGCGACAAAATTAGCAAGGAAAAAAATCTGTTGCTAATCCATCGTTACTTTTTGATTTAAACTGTCTCAGTTGAGGCACACAATTTTTTCTCTCTCCTCGTTCGAAATTTAAACTGATGACTTCTCGAACGATGACGATTTTGTGGCGGAGAAATGCGAGAAAGAAGAGGAGTCGGAGTCGCCCGTCGATGCTGGAGGACCAGGCGGAGTCGATTTTCGGGCGTCCAATGGAGCCGACGAGCCAGACCACCATACATCAATTTTCGACCGACCCACTTGAGAAGATCTTCTCGCACCTCTCCCTCTGGAAGATCTTCACCTGCCGCGTTGTGTGCCAGCTGTTCCAGCAGACCCTGACTTGCCCCTTCTTCCTCCAACGGGTCGCTTTCCGCACCACCCTCAGCTGGTTCATCGTCCACCCCTCGCACTGCCAGAAGTCCCGTCGCACCTTGTCGGAGTCCCTCCACGTCTAGGATGCCAAAAGTGATGTTTGGCTCCGCTTCCCGCTCGATTTCCTCCCCTTCTCCTCCGCTATCCCTGTTGCCGTATCCTCCGACCTCCTCTACCTTTGGTGCGAGTCGAATTTCGTCCGCTCTCTCGTCATCTGCAACCCCATTACGCAAAAATTTAGGGTTTTGCCCCAATTAGGGTCAGCGTGGTTCCGCCACGGGACCGTCCTCTCGACGCGGTTTCGAGTTCTGGTCCTCAACGAGTTCGTCGCGCTCTACCTCGCCAATGGGAACCTCTGATCGAACTTCTCCTTTGGGTTGTTGTCGAAGCCGCGGAGCCCCGTGCTCGTCGGATCTGTAGTCTACGCCCTCTGCGACATCGGTTCCCTGTGGAGATCCCAGTGGAAGCTCATCTTATGCAAATTGGAAAAGTTGGGGCACGGGCACACCTGGGATCGGCTCGAGCGGCGAAAGTGGGGAGAGATCTTCGACATCCTGAGGCGGCCCCGACTGATCCAGGGGAAGGGGGCGAGCCTGCTCATGGTGGGAGGGCTGAAGTCATCGTTCACGACGTCCGAGAGTGTGCCAGAGAGCACGCCCGAGAGCATGCCGATTCTGTGCAAAAGACCCGACAATGGCGGGCCAGGCCGCTCGGGTGCAACATATGTGTGGTGCGGTACAAGTTCGACCTATTGCTACCGGAATACCGCCCGACAAAGAGTAATTTTTTTTTTAAATTTAGCAATAGATTAACGACGAATATTATCTGTCGCTAATTTAAAATAACGACGGACTCGCGACGGATATTATCCATCGCTAATTTAAAATAACGACGTACTCGCGATGGATCATGTCCGTTGTTAATCTGTCATAATTTAGCGATGAAAGTAACGACGGATAAGTTCTATCGCTAATTAGCGATCAGGATTATGCGATGGACACTATCCATCATTAATCCATCGCTAAACTGTTTAGCGACGGTTAGCGTCTGTCGCTAATCCACGTTTTTCTTGTAATGAAAGTGACAAAGAACTAGAAGAAAACCCAAAAGGGATTCAATTTGAAAAACAAAGAAGAAGCGGGCTTCCCACAAAAGGGAATCAAGCTTCTCATACTTTAGAAGCGGGTTTCCTAAAGCTTTCCCTACTTTTAGGGAAGTGAGGATTTTTTCGCTTCTGAAGCAATTTTCCAGGGAAGTGATTTTTCTCATATACCAAGAAGCTTTTGATAGCTATGGTTAGAGGTGAGAAAAAAACCCAAACAAGAGGGCTTCCACCCCATTTGCTATAAATGACTAGCAAATCTTTATATATATATATATATATATATATATATATATATATATATATATATATATATATATATATATATATATATATATATATAAAGGGGGGCCATCCAACCAAAAGAAGGTCCAAAATCTACAATCAATGATAATCAAATGACATCCCTTCTTCAATTTTTGAGCGTTTCATCAATCAAACCATTTATATTTTTTCTTTGTAGTCGATTTAGTAAGAAATATATTTTATGCAAAGACTTTACGACATCTAGATATGTTACTCAAAACATGAAAAATTGATGGCTCACAATATATAGGAAAGGGGGACCGTCCAATCAAAGAAATGTCCAAAATCTACGTACAACCAATGATAATTGGATGGTTCCCCTTCTCCAATGTTTGAGCATTTCATCGATCAAACCTTATGTATTTTAGTAAGAAATATACTTTACACAAAGACTTAACAACATCAAGAATTGTTTTTCGATGCGTGAAAAATTGCTGGCTCACAATATATTTAATACTTTACAATACAAAGTATTGTGGGCCGTTGATTTTTAGCGCTTTCAAAAATACCTCTAAATATCAAAAATTTATAATCTGAGATATGTCGCTTACTAAATAAATGATAAAAATCCAATATGTAAAATCCAATTGATAAAAGACTCAGTTGTTAGAAAAGGAACAATGTCGTAAATCAAATGTAGATTTTGAACCTTCTTTTGGTGGATGGTCTCCCTCACATATATATATATATATATATATATATATATATATATATATATATATATATATATATATATATATATATATATATATATATATGAGTAGGCCATAATGTCGAACTAAAAAAGAGTTCAACATTAAGTCGGACAATTGTGTGTTGCTGATCGTGCATGCGATCTGTGGTGCACATTTTTTTGTTGCAAAAAATACTATTTAGTTGCGATCCTAGACCACCACTAAATGTCATTTTTCTGCACAATTGTAAATACAGAAAAAAATTAATCAAACACGCCTAGCGCGTGCGACCTTTGTTCGATGATTTGACCTTAGATGATATGCCCAATCATGTATATATATATATATATATATATATATATATATATATAGGAAAAGTGGTAGCTGCCTAAAGAAAACACACATGCGCTGACCGTCCATCTCCTGCACGTGATGGATGGTCAGCACACAAAAATACATAAAAAACAAAAAATGAGCTTTAGCTGCACTTTTGAAGCATCTTCGCCTTCAAAACGCTGCTAAAAGCTCCTAGGATGATGTATCCAATATTAAATAAAATGGCTTTAGTGGCATTTTGAAGTGCGCGCCGTTAAAGCCCATTTTTGTGCTTTTTTACGCACAAAAATTTGAGTGTTAGCGTGAGTGCATTTTTGTTAAGTAGCTGTGGATTAAGCAGCTGCCACTCTCTCTCTCTCTCTCTCTCTCTATATATATATATATATATATATATATATATATATATATATATATATATGAGTAATATGCTTGTCACATTAGGCCTTTTAAAAAATCATAGTTTTGTGTATTTTTTATCACATCTAACACCATAGATGTGATCTATAAGTTTCGTTTAGTGAAAACCGGCTTTTGGATCGCCAAGTTAGATATACAGGCTTTTCTGGTGATCCAAAATAAATGGATATGAAGGCATCAATTTTTTTTGTCTCATAAAAATACATTTTTTCATCAAAAAAGCATGATCCAAGAGTCGATTCCCACTAAATCAAGCATGCTAAACACATCCTACGGTTCAAATCTTTCATAAAACACTTCAAACTATAAGGCCTAACAGGCAGAACGAGAAAAAAGGGCCTAATATGTTCAGTTATTTCTCTCTATATATAAGAGCTAAAGGGCCTAATATGTTCAGTTATTTATCTCTATATATAAGAGCTAAATATTTGGTAGTGATGTACCCACAAAACTATTGACTCAAACTAACCTTCTTTCATCTTTTTTAAAACATTTTTTTTATAGATTGGACCGTATGGATGTGATATTAGAAATGGATTTTGCATACGACCACTAAACAGTTTTATCAAATGCTTGAATAAACCCTACCTTCTTCAATGGCTGCCCGATAAGGCTCTTTGGAACCAAGCCTTTCCAATTCGAGGGTCCATCTTGATCGTCCATGATAAGCTAACTACCCATTGATGGTGTTCTCAAAAGAAGAGGTTTCAGCTTGCCTAACCAATGTTCGTTTTGCCGAATGCATGAAGAATCGTCTTTCTATAATTTTTGGTCTTGTTCTCTCACCAAGGAGTGCTTCTCAAGGATTTGACAATGTGATGCAACTAATTGGAATACGCCGAGCGACCTTCGTATTGTCATTATTGCAGCTCACATGTATCGATTTGGTGCCAAGCTCTTGTTCATATGGTGCTATTTCAGCTAATCTTATGGCGACGTGTGTGGCTCCATGCATTGAAACAGCTACGGTCACTCAGAGACTCCAATAAGCATTTGCATGCTTTTTGAAGCCGTCAAGCTTGAGCTGCTTTTACGTCTTTCTTTCAAGAAAATTGACGTACTTGATTTTTATGCGATGACCTGTAAATTGCATCTCTGAGTTGGGTGATATTGTATCTTTTATCATATCAATCTGATTATTTTTCCTTTAAAAAAAAATAGACAACACCCTCCACTGCAGCAAAGTTTCATGTTAAACCACTCAAAAACAGTCTCTTGACAAACAAACCATGATGTTTTCCTAAAAAAAACAAAAAAAAATGATGAATGCTTCTGTATGGATCGTCCTTCAGATCGAGTTGATAAAACTCACAATTATTAAGGGTGTCAATGTCGGGTTTGATCGGGCCCGATACTCTATAGGGGGCAGGGTTTGATGATTAAAACAAAAGGTTCAATTAGAAAGTGGGTCAGATCCAAAAAAAACTAATCAGTACATGGAGCCAGGTATGGTTTGTGAAATTTCATACCAAACTTGGTTTGACCCAAGTTTCTATTAAGACCTGTGATTCTTTAATATAAAAAAAGATTAAAAAATGACTTTGGATTGCATCTGATGATTGTAATCCCTATAAGACCCACACATAGTTTTCTAATAACATACCCCGTAGGATTCAGTTCCGGACCCGGTACCAGCTCCTCAAAGACAGATTCGGGTTCGGACTCACATGAATCTGAATCAGATCCAACCCGTTGTCACCCCCTAACAATTATATCCGTACCCTCATTAGCACGAAATAT
Organism: Nuphar pumila; assembly: GCF_984573655.1. Lineage (NCBI taxonomy): Eukaryota > Viridiplantae > Streptophyta > Magnoliopsida > Nymphaeales > Nymphaeaceae > Nuphar > Nuphar pumila. The sequence continues at coordinate 115,931,992 of NC_143257.1, read as the reverse complement.
AAACTCATAAGAGAGAGAGAGAGAGAGAGAGAGAGAGAGAGAGGAACCGAGTCTACCCTTGACTTGATTATACAGACTTTTCGTGCCACGTGACTCAGAAGAGGGCAAAATAGTCTTAACAGCTTGCACGCGGGAGTCCGAGACAGGAAAGCCGTGGTCATAAGGGGGGGTTTTCCCATGGCCGTAATGGTCAACGGTTAGAAAAGAACATCCCAGAGAGGCAGAGAGAGAGAGAGAGAGAGGGTTTCCCATGGATCCGAATTCTCAAGGGTGGAATTCTTAAATTTACAATACCGGCTCCACAAAGAGAGAGAGAGAGAGAGTTTGGTTGGCGAGCGAAGCTGTCAGGTTTTCTCTTTGTCGTTTGCTATAAAGCATTGAATTTCCCTTTCATCTTTTCCTTCTTAGCCAAACAAAACTCTCAGAAGACAGCAAAGAGAGAGAGAGAGAGAGAGACGATCAAAAGATTCAAAACCGCCTCTTATCGCATAGAGCATCGACCACTTTCATTTTATCGATCCATTTACTCTCCATGGAGTGAAGAAGTGGTTGTCAATTATATGGAGTTTGGAGGATGATGAAGACCAGGAGTTGAGAGAGAGAGAGAGAGAGAGAGAGAGAGAGAGAGAGAGAGAGAGAGAGAGAGAGAGAGGTTTCTTTTCTTCTTCTTCTTCTTTCTCTTTATGGTGAGCTGTTTTGATGGCTAATAAAGGGAACCAACTACAGCTACAACAAGAAGGGATGGTCCAGGCTTCAACGGCAATCCCTTCAAATTTCATGTAAGAAATAAGAAAAAAAAAACCTTCTTTCCTCTTTCCATCTTGGCCATCTGTTGCTGGTTTCGTTTCCAAACTTTAGCCTTTAAGAAAAGTCAAAGAGAACAATGGAAAACCATGTAGTTCTTTGTTGACATTTTATTTGATTGAGAGTGGTTTTTCTGTTTTTCCGTGTACTCTTTTTTTGAGGTAAAAGAAAGGAGAGCAATACCAATAGTGGGGCATATGACCTTGGGGAGTTGGACCAGGCGCTCTTCTTGTATCTAGAAGGACATGGAAATCAACCAGTTGGTGAACAAAGGCGTAAGTTTGTTTTTCGATCTGATACCAGCATGCCTTTATCTGTATTGTTGCACCATAAATGATATCCCAAAAATGGCTGATAAAAATTCCAATTGTTATTGTATCTTAAACAGTCCTCTAAAACATGACAGGAGACATAAAACTGATGCCTAGTTTCAAAGTTATATCTTTTTTGTAAGCCTACTTGCTTCTTTATATATAACAATTCAACAATTTCAATCTGATCATGCAGTTTTTTTCCCTTAATAATCATTGAAAATTTTGGTTGTTGAGTATAGTCTGAAAGAAAATGAGAGCATGATCAAGGAAACGTGAGTTTGCTTCTTTGAAAAAAAAAGGAAAAGTAGGAAAAAATGCAAGTTGTCTGTGGAGAATGGCGGTGGTTGGTGATGGTACTTGTTTGACCGAGCTTTGGGGGTACGAAAAAGTGTGGGAACTGCCAAGAGAAGGCCTTCGAATTTGGGGGTTTCATAGAGGGCTCTGGGTGTGCCATTACTTGTGACATATTACTTATTACTGAATGAATATTCTTTCTGATTATCAGCACAGAGGAGTACAGATCTTGCAGTTATTATTTTTTGGTTTCTGGCATAATTTCACAAATGCATGAATGAAAGAGGCAATAGTTCTCTTGCTGCTTTGTCTTCCTGTCTCTCTCTTTGTACAAGTTTTTCTCCTTTTTCTTTATTTTTTTTTCATTAATGTTTTTTTGGGGGGGGGGGGGGGGTTGTGTGATCATGTGTGGTGAATAATGGCTGATTGGGATATGGATGCAGAGGGTTCTGGAATTAGACCACCAACGTTGAATATTTTTCCTTCTCAGCCCATGCATGCAGATTCCCCTCAAAAGGTGGAGAACCATACTCTTATTTCGAGTCTTTTTTTTTTTATTTCTTTTTTCTAATGGGAGCGGGAGTTATGGACTTCTGTTTTGTTGGTGATGTGTGTAAGGACTGATGGGGTTCCTGTTTTTTTGTGTGTCACAGGGAGTAGGACTAGTTTCAGCTAACAGCAACGTAGAATCATCAGAAGTCTTGTCTTCCCAATACAGAAACTTGCCTTCAAGGGGAACCATCCAATTAGGGTTTGATTCTCCCACAGGCAGCATTACCAAGAGATCCTCAGAGAAGGCCATGGAGTTGGCGAATCCAAGAACTGGGCTGACAACTGGGCGCGAGCCTGAGAAAGATGTCAAGGTATGGGGAAATAAAAAAGGGAATAAAATAATAAAATACGCAAAGCAAAACAAAATAAGGTTTTGGTTCTCTCTCTAAAGATAGTTATGGTCTCTCTCTCTCTCCTAGTCAGTATTTTGTAGAACCAAGATTGTTACATGGAGTGGTTGTAATGTTGCATCTCTCTCTCTCTCTCACATATGGAGTTGTTGTGTACATCCTACCAGAAGGAAGGAAACCGAAAAGGTCCAACATCAAGTTCAGAGCAGGAGGGACCTAAAACACCAGATGCCAAGGTAATTTACTTTCAATTCTTCTATCTACTCAACCAAAACCAAATGAACTGACCTACCTTGATATGCCTCTAAGCAAGTTTAGTTTATTTCCACTTTCTTTGTAGACATTAAGAAGGCTAGCGCAGAATAGGGAAGCAGCAAGAAAAAGCAGGCTTAGAAAAAAGGTTACAATTCTTCTACAACAAAACAAAGTTTTGGGCTTTAGGTATCACTTAATATGAGTTTCTTTATAGGCTCCATATATTTTGTTTTTCTTTGTCTATAAACAGGCCTATGTTCAGCAGCTAGAGTCAAGCAGGGTAAGACTAACTCAGCTAGAGCAGGAGTTACAAAAAGCAAGGGCTCAGGTGAGAAAGACCCCGAGAAACAGTTTTTCACAAACAAAGAGGAAAAAACAAAAAAAAAATTCATTTAAATGATCTTTTTAATACTTTTGTCTGCTGCATCAACTAGGGAGTATTCTTTGGAGGAGCTCTACTTGGTGACCAAGGCATACCTAATGGCAACACCAATTTGAGTGCAGGCAAGCCTCCTCTCCCAACCACTCAACTCAAAAACTCCCCTATTCTTGCTGACATACCAACTCTATTTATTTATTTATTGTTCCACAATCAAAACCAATGATTATTCCCTTACAAATATGCCTTACCTAATGCATTTATCCTTAAAATACTAACACCACTTAAATAGTTCTCTCCCTTTTTCTTGGTGCTACATTATATTGAAAGCTCTACCATATATATTCTCCTCCCTTGTTATTCTTATTATTGTTTTTGTTGGTTGATTGGTTGGTGGTGTTGTTGATATGATTAGATGCTGCACTGTTTGATATGGAGTACGCGAGGTGGCTGGAGGATCACCACCGGCTGATGTGCGACCTCCGGGCGGCGGTGCAGGAGCACCTGCCGGAGAACGAGCTCAGGCTGTACGTGGACAACTGCCTGGTTCACTACGACGAGGTGATGAACCTCAAGGCCATGATCGTCAAGTCCGACGTCTTCCACGTCCTTTCCGGCATGTGGCAGACCCCGGCCGAGCGCTGCTTCATGTGGCTGGGAGGATTCCGGCCATCGGAACTTCTCAAGGTTAGTGCCCCGCCATCCTTTTGTATATAAGAGCTGTTGGTGCATGGCATGTGAGGAGTGATGGAAGGTGGCCGGATTTTTTTTTTGATGTTGGCTTTTCCGGCAGCGGGAAAGCTAGAATTGGTGTGAATTTTCTGGCTGCTTAGAATTGGTGGTGCAGTTCCCCTTGCATGGTTGTTGATGTGTTTGACCGAGAGACTGCTTCCCGACAACACACCTCCTGTGAAACAATATAGAGGGATGAGTGGCCAGTGCAATTGGGCACCTTGTCATGGAATTTGATAACACGCACCATTCTTCATATCATATCATAGTCACAAATTTTTTATTCGAGATTTTCAAAAGCCGATATAATCCCGAAAAAATATGATAATTTCAAAATATCACCTAGTTTGGAAAGAGAGTGCGTTTATTGCGGTATTATCATGTTTTTTTTTCCTTGAGACTAATAAAATTGCGGTATTATCATGTTATTAACAAGAGATTTATATCTTTCATATTTGTGAATCTTAATGTTCTTTCCTATATTATTATGTTTAAATATACTGATATTTTTTCGAGAAAAAACTTTTTAATTTTATCGTCAGAGTTTTCCTTTGTGGAGAAAATCTGGATATTGTTATTCATGAATACTAGTTTTTTTTTTTTATTCTTGCAATGCACTATTAATATGTGAAAGCCCATGTGAAACACCATCTTTTGTCACAAGAATAGTCATAAATGCAAGGAAATTCCCTTTAAGGCACCTGAAAAATTGAGATATATGCTTATATATACTCCACTCCCTAACCCTAATGTTGTTTCCATTGATCATAATGTCCATTTTCAAGGTGTTAGTATTGTTGTGCTGTCTTGCTGGCACGGGGGCGATATTTTCTTTTCGTCATGCCGAACATTTTGCAAAAAAAGAAAAACTCTTTGGAGTAAAAAGAGAAGATCTTCCAACCATACATGGAAAAATTACTTAAAAATGGTTTCCAAAACAAATTTTAGGCTTTCAGTGTAAAACAAAATCTTTGATATGAAAAACTTATCATGAAAGATTCTTCGTGTGAAAAATTTTCGTATTTTTTTGCATGTGAGGGCTTCGTACCATCATCCCCGGGGCTTCTTTTCTGACATTTGTGCTGTATATTTTCATCCACCTAATTTTTGTTCTTCATTTTCTTTTGTTTGGTTTGATATTGTGAGAAAAGACAGTGACAAGCGGTCTTTTCCGTATTTTGATTTCTGGCCTGGCGGCATCAGATATGTCAGATGGCGCTGATCCTATTCAAAATTGTGCATGAAATTACCAAAATCTCCATAGAACATGGTATAGTTTTTAGCAAGCTTAAAGGTCATTTTGGGTATCATCAAAGCTGAAATTGTGTAGGCTCTCTAGTCCTTGACCCAAGAGTACATTTTTCTGCATTTGAACTGTACTAAGTGCCATTGCTGTTTGCATGAAAGACTACTTTGTTTTAGCTTAATGATTTGAAAAACATAAAAAAAAATATATATATTTTTCAGTTACTTCTTTATGTATAATTTCTTTCATCAGCATTTCGCAAAATAACTACAAGTGTGTTTTCCATTTTCCTTTTGTTTGGCAAAGACTAATTTTGCAACTGAATGTCAAAACCCAATTGCCATTTTCTCTGGGTTTTTTTATGTTAATGGTCATTCTATCAAGTCGAACAAAATGACATACTATTCTCTTGAAGAGCACATTTAAATTTTAAAACAAACAAAATATATAATTTGAATGACTTTTGCAATAACTTAAAAAACAAACTTAGGCTATGTGCCAAAGAAAAGAAGAATGAGCTCCTTTTTGAAAATGCCATTCTCATTTTCCTGCAATGTGTAGGTGTTTGATGCTATTCACAAAACAAATAAATGGTGTCCCATTGAATCAACTTTCAATTCCACCAACCAAACAAGCTATAGAAAAACATGCTATTGTAGAATACAGCTAGACTAGTAAAAGTTTGCTTGTCATACTAGTCCTTATAAGCATTCAACCTCCACAAACATCATGCACAAACTGATTAAGTTAGCTTCCGGTATTTCAACTTATAATCCCTAACAACTTTTCTTTTCCTTTTGATTCATCCTTGCCTTGGGGAGTGCAGATATTGGTTCCTCACATAGAACCATTGTCAGAACAGCAATTTTTGGGCATATGTAGTCTTCAACAGTCCTCTCAACAGGCAGAAGAGGCACTCAGCCAAGGCATGGAAGCCCTTTATAGGTCTCTATCTGAAACCATTGCCTCTGGTTCCTTGAGTTGTCCCTCTAACATGGCCAACTACATGGGCCAAATGGCTATTGCCATGAACAAGCTCTCCAATGTTGAAGATTTCATCATACAGGTATGATCACTAAATGCCACTATTACCATATTGTTATTATTGTTGTGTTTATGATCTCTAATATGTTCAGTTCTCATTATATATATATATATATATATATATATATATAAACATGTTCCTTGAAGTGTTTTAAAAGAAAATTCATAGATTAGGTCATGTTTATGTTGATTAATTGGGCCCGGTTTGTCGATGATGCAAGTTCATTTGGAATCAAAGTTGGTAAACCGTCTCTTAATTAAAATGATAGTGATAGTGATGATGAGGATCGCGATGTTGGTTGAGATGGATGAAGTCTCTGAAAATGAAAAGTTTATAACAAAATTAAAGAACTCATTAAAATGATTGGAATAGTCTTTTGGTTTCTTAGGCTATGGTCTATAGATATTCCACCACACAAGTGCGACTCACACGTGTGTGCATGAACGCACGCACACGTGCGCATACACACACACATTGTGTGTGATAAACCAAGTACTTTGAACCTCCTAACAACTTGTAGTTAGCATGTAATTGCTGTCTTAAATTCTTAATTAGTTATTTTGATAAAGTTTACTTAACGTGAAACAAAAGATATTTTGACACAAGCCTGGTGTGCTTTCCCTAGATATAGTAATTTTTTTTTGTTAATTTCTAAGTGATATTAGGCCTGCATGCATGCATGTTTTTTAATAATTGTTTGGGGCAATTTAACTATGCCGAAATGTACCCTAACATTCCAAAAATACCCTTGAATTTTGTAAAACTGGCAGCTTATAATAATGGAGATGATTAGGGGTGTCAAGGGTCGGTTTTACCCGCACCAAATCCTATAAGGTCTGGGTATGGTGACAAATAAGAAGACCCGATTAAGACTCGGGTCCGGACCCAAAGATATGATTAATACATGTACCCGGGTATAGTTTGTGAAATTTTATACCAGACCTGGGCTCGACCCAAGTTCCAATTAAAACCTGCAAAATTTCAATGTAAAAATGATAAAAAATAGTATTTTATTGGGTATGGTTCGGGTCTGGTTCATGTAGTTCTTATCAGTTCCGGGTATGGTTTCTTTTATAGTAGATCCAATTAGAGCTGGGTCTGAACCCGATACCATACATGAAAATCTGGTTCAAGTCTGATTTCACCTGGGTCGGCCAAAGCCGACCCGTTGACACCCCTAGAGATGATGTTCAGATTATATTAAAAGAGAGAAGCATAATCAGTTACATGAGGGGTATTTATGTCAATTAGAAGGAAGGAATAGTCAATTCTGTCACAGGTTTCAGACTAGGTTGTTGAAACATAGCCCGTTTAATTTTGGGTACGGGTATTGTTCAGGCAGGGGCGTTGAGATTTGATACCACAAGAAATGGACCATGGGAAGATTATATTGACAAAAATGGTCATTAGTATTCTTGAAATGAAATCTTGTGGCATATTAAAACTTTTTAACATAATAAATAAACCATACTAGTCGCATTTGTACTGTAACATTTGGTGGTTAAGTTTATGCAAATAAGAGTGTGTACCAGTATATAGTATATAGTATATAGTATATAGTATATAGTATATAGTATATAGTATATAGTATATAGTATATAGTATATATATATAAAGAAAAAGAGAGAGGGAGAGTATCCTTGTAACAATCATTTGTATATTTTTACACAAACGCCTATTGCAACTGAATTGTCACGCATGAAATAGTTTGTAAGTAATAATTAATAAATTCATTTATAAACCTGAATTTTAAATATAAATATAAATATAAATATAAATTGATGTGTTAAATATGATAGTGGTTCAGATGATGACGCCTATGCTCCACACAGAGTGAGTTGGATGCATCTTTTTAGTTTCTGTTTACACACACACAATATGTCTATATACATATATGCATATATGAGTTAATGTAACATTAAATTATTTGTATTTAACATTAGATGAATTCAATATTTTTAAAATAACTAAAATATTTTTAAAAGATAATGTTTTTTAAAATGCATAATTACTTTTTTGATGTAAAAAAGTAACTTTGATATTTTCATATAGTTACTTTTTTGAAAGAAGTGTTCGACTTTTCATTTTTCTCCAAATTCAAATGACCTATGCTTAAAAACATAATTATGCATTTTAAAAAATGTCATTCTTTTAAAGATATTTTAGAAATTTTGATATAATCGAAGGTCGATAATGTTAAACACAATTAGTTTAATGTTGGATAATATATATATATATATATATATATATAAAGGCATTATTTCATGTGATACATTGGGCTTCTATACCCACTTTGCGACTGTCATGTTCGCTCTGCATTTGACGGTATAATATGTTAGATTTTCTTTTTTTTTTTGAGAATCTATAATAGGTTTTACATCGATAGATAGAATCAATATAGCATCACTTTTCAGGCAGGGCTGGAAACAAGTAACGCAGAGTTTTTCTCCCTTTTTCTTTTCATTGATAAATGTCAGATCAAGCATTCTAAACTGTGAGAAGCAAGGAGATATATCTTGTGAGATGCGTCTATCTCTTAGCCATGGCATTTTATATATAAATATATATTCTTTTGAAGGAAAAGAAAAGAATTTATTAGACATTGATTCTATAAAGAAAAGAGCATGATAACATCTAGCTACTTGCTGTGGGGCTAACATAAAAGAGTGTTTAAAAATGTTTTGGAGCAGGCAGATAACCTGAGGCACCAGACCCTTCAACAGCTTCACAGGCTCTTCACAGTGCGCCAGGCAGCAAGGTGCTTCCTTGCCATTGGTGAGTACTCTCACAGGCTTCGAGCGCTCAGTTCCTTATGGCTCGCTCGACCAAGACAAGAGTGAAACATCAATGGAGAAGAAAAGGGGCCAAAGAGGAAGGAAATGAAGTTAAAAGAAGAGAAAGAAGATGGCAACAAGAAAAATAAAACCATGATGAATATATCTGCATCTCACCATGTTCATCATCCTCTATTTCTCTCTCTACAATGTTTGTGCATGCACATCTCTCTCTCCTTTTCCCTACACACGGATGTATACAGACAGACATATGTCATGGCTTTAACATGCCAAATTTTAATACATCCACACTCTCTCTCTCTCTCTCTCTCTCTCTATATATATATATATATATATATATATATATATATATATATATATATATATATCAGATTTTCGGATTTATCTACCCAATAGAAAACCTCTCAAACCTACTCAATAATATACATTTATTGGATTTTCTGTTTTTTTTTTTAAATTCTAACCTTACAGATGAGTTCAGCATGATTGATTTACTAGCAATTGATAATTAGATCATGCATTTTGGATGAAAAAATGGAATGTGGATCCTCAAAATTTTATGAATTTGTAGCCCGTTAATTTTTTAAACCATATAAAAATATATCTATGCATCAGAATCAAATGCTCCAAGAACTGATTCTTAAAAAAAACAAGCACATAAATTACATCTGTAAGGTCAGAATTTCAAAAATACATGAGAGGTTTTCTATTGGGTAGGTTTCATTCCCCTGTATGTTGCATTCAATAAACTAGTTCTAGATTGCTATGTGAGTTTGTTTACATTTGGAGAAGAAAGAATATGGTTTATTTTTATAAAACAATATGGTTTGAATTGTTAGTGCAAAAGAAATAATGATGAGATTTTTCTTTTGGTGTTAATAACGTGGACAGGAAGAAGTTGACGAGTGTGAGATTTGGACTTATACGTGTTTTCTAAAAAGATGGAAAAATGAGGTTCTTGGTTGTCGTTCATTCTACTTGAATTGTTTGGCAAAGAGTAGGAAAATTAGTTTTTCCATATATTGGCACATGGTCAGAAAATGTTGGTGCTGCGAAGGAGTCAAGTCCTTGAGCCAAAAGACAGCACTTAGTTCGCTTGGATTTTATTCCCCAATGGTCGTTGGAAACAAAGTCCAACTGCGATCGGAACGAGTCAGGATCAGGTGCCATCACATGGCACACTTTGAGTGTGCTTCTGCAACTGGCTGCCCTCCATCTGCTGTTGTCAGTTGTGGGGCCCAAAAGCAGATGGAGGGAAGCCAGGTGCAGAGGCACACTCAAAGTGTGCCACGTGATGGAGGGCAGCCAGGTACCGAAGCACACTCAAAGTGTACCATGTGATGGCACCTAATCCTGGCTCGATCTGATACCTCTATTGGTCAAAATCATACATGTATATATCTCATTCTCAGGAAAATATCGGTGAGGGAAAATCTTGTGATATTTTGAAAAAATTTCTTCAGAAAAATCTTGGCACATATAAAATACATAATTTATATAAAATATGCACAAAAACATGGATAATATAGGAGACTTAACAAGCAATTTTTTTTTCGCAACACCGTCAAAGTTAACATTCAATAATGTGCGGGCGACATTTTGCAAGCATCGAGCTTTTTGGTACAGTATGGATTTTTGAAAATATCGTATTAAGATCATCATGTTTTCAAAATATCGGAGATATTTATGACTACGGTGAAAATCAGCCCCGCGGATCTGAGCCAGGTTCCATCTCTCTATCTACCAAATACAGGAATATTTAAAATCTTTTACAATTTTATTGTGATATTTTCAAAAGCCAATTATTCTGAAAAAATTGCCACTTTTAAAGTGTCATCCTTTTTCCAAAATCATGAATTTATTGCGATATTAACAAAACAAAAAGCATGTTTAAATTTTTTTTATATATATATTTTCATAATTTTTTCTCTGGTTATATATATCTCAATTTTTATATTTTATTTAGCTGGTCCTTTTCCAAGTATTTACAGTAAAACAACTTTCTCAAATTATCGCATGATTTTCGCTCAATAAATATTTTTGGCCACCAGTGCAATATGCAACTTTGAGGCTGAAGTAAGATGCTGGATCAAACCCCGCCGCCGACGCATGGGTGTGCCCATAGCTTTCAGAGGTGGGCCATGTAAGGCAGAGTCATGGAGACCCACCCCGGGTTTTCCCTCGCGGCAAGGGTTCCTCATCATAAAAAAAAAACTTTGAGGCTGAAGTAGGATCTAAATTAAGTCATATACGTTGGGCATTGCTAGGAAGGGTGTCAACGGATTGGGTTTGACCTTGACCCAACCCATACCAAACCCTATAGGGTCAAGGTTCGATAAATAAGAAGGCCCAATCAGAATCCGGTTCAGATCCAAAGGGTCTGATTAATATATGGAGCTGGGTATGGTTTGTGAAACTTTATACCAGACTCGGGCCCGACCCGAGTTCTGATTAATATCCATAATTTTTCAATGTAAAAATGAAAAAAAATATTAGGGTTCATGTAATCCTTATAGGATCCGAGTATGTTTTCTCTTATAGTGAGTCCGATTAAACCCAAGTCCAGACCCAGTATCATCATCTCAAATCAGGTTTAGGTCTGGTTCCACCTGAGTCCGCACCAAACCCGACCCGTTGAGACACCTAATTGCTGCAATGATCCAGATTGTCAAAAGGTGTAACAATTACCAACAATTCTCGAGCCTTTATTTTTGATAGACAAGTTGAGAGATAATCCCCTCGGAATCGAACTCGAAACCCGTTGATTATGATAGCGTGACGTAATCATCCAACCATCCTTTTCAATCCTTAACAACTCTTGAGCTAATTCCTTGGGGGGTCTTGCCAAAGAAGCTATCAGGGATTTTGATTTTCTTTTTCACTTTTTTTTTTTTTTGGCAATTAAATACTTTTGTGGTTAGGTATGGCCGTGGCATTGTTTTCATTATCGTTGACAAGACTTTTTATTATACAAACAATTTCTTGCTTACCTACTCACCCTTTACGCCATATGGTCCAAGGTTCTTAATTAATCCAAGTTGGCTTTCGCCCTCATGAAACCTTCTCTTCACATTATTTTTCTCATTATGTTTCCATCAACATTTTATCTTAAATTTCTAATTCACCAATAAAATTTTCTACTCTCTCTCTCTCTCTCTCTAAAAAAAAAAGCATTTTATGTCAAAAATGGACATGGAATGCAAATGGATGACACAAAATGCAATGTATGAATGGTCTCCATCTTCTTGGTGTTCAAGCACCTGACTAGTGTGTCCCATATTGAAATATTTTGGAAATATTGCAACAAAAAAAAGGATAATTCTAGTTGTCACTGCCAAAATATCTTGATATTTTTGCAAAATATGGCAACATTATAATTAGACAAAAATAAGAGATAGTTTCCTCTATCATCCATGTGAGACAAATTAGTCTTAATAGAACTCTTCTCCACTATCACCCATTTCCCACATGAAAATGGTAACCCAGTTTGATTGGGTTGAACATATAACATTTTTTTACCTTTGACACACTGCCTAGGCAGACTTCTTCACTGTAAAACATTACTCCCTCTCCCTGGGTCTTCACTCCTTAACATGCACAAGCATATTAGTGAATTGATCCACATCGAGAAAGGTCCAGGTCCAACCGAGAGACCCATACCACCACATCAAGGAAAGAAGAAAAAAGATGACTACAAGAGACGTGACTCTTATCCAAAAGAGCCCTAGCTAGGAGTCCTAACCAATAAGGAGACTCTTATGAGGAAAACTCTAGAGGTGGAGCCAACCCTGCAAGACTCCCACTCAATCATAACCTCCCTAATAATTCTACATCTCCTAAATTAAAAAACCAAACAATTTCTATGTACAATCTTTAAATAGTGGAAGGCTCCACAAGGAAAATCGTCGTTGAGTAGAGTTATCACGAATGTAGGTGATCATTACATCAAACCACGTAAAATTGTGTCTCTATGTGTGCACCATTTGTTTTTATGGTATCATAGTAAATCACCTTGGGTGAGAGAGATCCTGCCTACCATGGCTTCATTGTCCAATATAAAACCTTTGTCAACATTTTCTACCAATTTAGCCTAATTCTATAAAGAATATTGGACCTTATTTGTTCAAACTCAGGCCTTAGCTCGTACAAAAAGGTAAACAAATGCTCTTTTATCAATTGTTTTCTTCTTAACTCTATAGCCACACCTTCTCACTTTGGTTCTAAGAGTTCAAGTTCATCCCACAAGGGTGAGAATGTGCCATAATAGTCTCTCACACTCTTGTCTCCTTGTTTGGTGATACAAACCTTTTGTTGAAGAAAATATTATTGTGCCAAGTCTTTTTGCACAAACATATTTTTCAAGAAAATCCAAGCTTCACAAGCCTTTTTGAAATTCACAGTGCTAGCCACAATCTTGAGTTTTATACTATTAAGGTTGCTGCCACTAAGCTCGCTGATAGTCGGGATCAAGCTTGATTCCCAAACACTAGTGCTACATCACATATCACAACGGATTCAGGTAATCTAAAAACTTATTCCAAATACTATGGATCTGAAAAAATCATGGTAGGTAATAGTGCCAAATTGGATATTACTCATGTTGGGTCAATTATGTTAAAAAATAGTTATCAGTCTTTACGATTAAACAATGTTCTTGTTGTCCTTGAGATAGAAAAGAACTTGGTCTCTATGAGTCAGTTAACTTCTGATATGCCATTCTTATTTGAATTTTTTGTGGATGGTTTTGTTATTAAGGATAAAAAGACAGACAAAGTGGTGGCAACTAGGAGTAGAGTAGGCGACCTCTGTGGCTTCGACAATTCGGTGAATAAAAGCATATGTGTCAATAAGGTGTTCTTCTCTTCAAGGTTTAGAGACACTAGTGAGGATGCGTGGCACCAACGACTTGGGCATGTTCATGCACAAGTTGTTAATTTTATTTCTAAAAATAATTTTATTTCAATAAAAGTGAAGCCTATTAAGAGTTTTATATGATTGAGTTGTCAAATGGGTAAGATGTGTTGTCTTCCGTTTTTACCTATTGATGATCATTGCAAATAAAGTTTTGGTAAAATCCATTATGATTTATGAGGTCTTGCGCATGTTATGTCTCATAAAAAAATTAGATTTTATACTATGTTTGTTGATGAATACTTGAGATATACGTGAGTGTTTCCACTTAGGCATAAATCTGAGTTGTTTAAAATTTTATATTCATACTCAATTTGGGAAAGATGTTAAGATGTTTCAAAGTGATGAAGGTGATGAATTTTGCAGCATTGAACTAGTGACTTATCTTAAGTCTAATGAGATTTTACATTATAAAAGTTGTCCTAGAACTCTCGAGCAAAACGAGATGGCTGAACGATGACATAGATCCATCACTGAACTAGGGCTAACTATGTTTTTTCATATCAAACCCTAGTTCAGTTATAGATTAAAGCCTTTTTTACTATTGCTTGGCTCATAAATAGGCTACCAACTCCAAATTTGTCCATGAAATCCCCATATGAGGTGCTATTTGAGAAAATGCCTGATTACACCATCCTACCTGTGTTTGGATGTCCTTACCTTAGAGATTATGCCATAAATAAATTTGATCTAAAAACCCTACCG